>NW_004955444.1:18071650-18178223 GCF_000276665.1 Chinchilla lanigera
AGGCCCAAAGGTCAGTGGTGGAATCTACAAAGTCTGTGCCAGCAGGAAGAAGGACCTGTGCTAGCAGGCTGAGGGATCTGCACTGGAGCCAGGAAGTGATGCCCAGAAAAAACAGAGCTCCCCCAAAAGGTACCACAGCCATCCTCGGCAACAGTGAGGTCCTGAGCTCCTCCCATGATCAGGATAGCTGAGTTCCCATCAGGGAAGCCAATGCAGCAAGCTTCTCCTGGAGGCTGGCAGTGCACCATCTTCCCCTCTGGAACCAAGAAGCTATGCTCAAAGTGAGGACCAGAGCTCCCCAAAGTGAACCAAAGCCATTCTCAGTGCCAGCGAGGTCCCGAGCTTCTCGGAGGACGAAAACAGCCAAGTTCATCAGGAAAGCCAGCTCCCCATGGCCTCTCTCAGCTCCCAACAGCCTGCTTCTTCTTCTCCAGGTCTGCCTCTTATGCTGCTGGCAACAGTCCTCAGGTGGGCCTCCCACACTGGCTAAATGCTTAGTCCCTCAGTCTTTTAGCAGGCAGAGAAGGGAGGAGGATCCAAGGATGCAGGACAGGAATTGGAGCGGGCACAGTTCGGTAGCGTAAGCTAACGCAGAAGATTGTGCCTTTCTTTTGTGCCTTTCTTTTCTTCAGTCTGGACCTTTAGCTGAGCGGCACATCCCTAATGATAATCAAATCCAATAGTTGCTGTCCCTGGCGTTTCCCTTGGTCTCTCCGGGCTCGGTACTGGGTACCATCATAGTGCTCATCTGCAGTGCTACCAAAGACAGGAAGGGTAGTCAGTCTCCATTCCAGTGGTGGCATGTTCACAGGGTATAAAGAGGGTTAAAAAGAACTAAGGTTATTCTGAAAGGAGTCGCTTGCAAGTCCTTAATATGATTTGCGATGCTCGTGATCAGTGGAAATGCAGTTGACTAAATCTGTTTAACATTTTCGACTAAGGATCAGTATTAGGCTTTGATGTTCTGGAATGGGGAAAGGGACAAAAGGATTGGATCCACTCATCTTCCCTCCCACCTGCACCTGTAGCTAGCTCTTGTACTCTCTTCTTGGCCAGCGAACGGTGTTCCGTCGCCTATGAAACACTGGCTGGAAAACCCAAGGAGCAGTATGGAAGAAAGAGCAGCAGCCGCCAGATGTGGTTCACCAAGTCGTGCTCTCGCTGGCGGGTGACCAGCAGGGTTGCTCAAGGGTTTAACACTCAAGGTGCCCTGAGTGGCAACCACCTCGCCTTCTCTTAGCTAGAGGTTGTGTTTTAACAAACAGTTTCCAAAAGTAAGCTTTTGCCATTTGATATTTCTCAAATTCAGATACAGATACCTCCTGACTTATCATGAAGTCTTGTCACCATAACCCCATGGTAAGATGAGAATATTAACTTGAAATTGCATTAAATACACCTAATCCATCCAACATCATAGCTTGGCCTAACCTCCATTAAACACGCTCAAAGAACTTGCCTCAGCTTACAGGTGGGCAAAATCATCTAACATAAAACCTGTTTCATGATAAAGTGTTGAATATCTCATGTAATGTATTGAATATTATACTGAAAGAGAAAAAATGGATGTGTGGGTAGCTTTCACGTGGTCAAGCTGAAAATCGTACTTCAGACCATCACACACTGGTGATTATACAAGAACATCTTACAAATATGTAAAAGTACTTAACACAGAGTACCAAGCATGTAGTTTTATTTATCGCTAGTATTTCGCAGTGCTCAATAGATGGTCACTTTTCCTTAGTTCTAGTGCAGACCAGATGCTGGACTATTGGTTTGTCTGTCACCCCACAGGCAAAGGTCGGGGACAGCTTCCACCGCTGACGGGCCAGGGCTGTCGCACCTTGTGGATTTCCTTTCACTCTTCTCACTTGCCTAAAAGCCTGTTCATAAATCCTAATGAATGTGCCTTTCCTTTCCTCCTTAGATGGTACCTGAATCAGATATCCGGCAGGGTCCAGCGCCTCCAATTTAATCTGCAAGCTTTCTTTCCGCACCCTAGTCTGTGATGCAAATAACCCCCAGTACTCATCCCCCAACTGTGAACCTTGTGTATTCTGTTCTTTCTGACAGGACGACTCCACAAAGACTTTCTAGATTTCCTTGTGTGTAGGCACTGTTACTGTGTTTTTCACACTGTATTGACTTTATTTATTATCATTATTATTATTATTATGGTTTTTTTGAGACAACGTCTCATTATGTAACTCAGGCTGGCCTTGAACTATGTAGCCCAGTCTAGCCTCCAACTCACAACAGTCCCCCTGCCTCCGCTTCCTGACTGCTGAGATTACAGATATGGACCACCACGCGCAGCTGATTTTATTATTTTTATACTTTTTTCTTCATTCGCCACATTGTATTGCTGCTTTGATTTTGCAAACCTGCAAAGAGTACAGCAGGTTTGCTCCGGAACATTCAATAAATATTTATACTTCAAACATTTGAGATTTTAGTACAACTTCATTTCTTATTTAAGGTTTTAATGCAAATTCCTTGAGGCTGCAGATTGTGTCTTAGTGGCGTGCACGTCTTTGGTGCCTAGGATCTCAATAGGGGGGAGCATCATGCAAGAATAGCTGAATGATAACTGAAAATCAGCTTTATTTCCTCCACTGATTCTTCTATACTTGTGGGCTTTTCTCAATTTAACCAATTCAAACTGGTTTCCTTTTTTTCATAGGATAAAATTATATTCTTTGATCAGTATGTATATGATAGCATGCTTTTACCACACTGAAAACAGCAGGTTTGCTCTGGAACAGTCAGTAAATATTTATAATTCAAACATTTAAGATTTTAATACAGCTTCATTTCTTATTTAAGATTTTAATACAATTTCATTTCTTTATTAGTAACAAAGCTTTCTTCTTTTTGTAGAGCAAACAGTCAGTCTCAAAGTTATTTGTTTTGGAAATATTACTTCTTCCTAGAACAAATTTACCTTAAGAGAAGTAATTCTCGTTCTTGCAGGTTTCCTCGAGAGTTGGCAGCATAAAAGGACGCAGATGCCAGGGCGAGCTCGCTGTGGTGGCCTCGCTCGCCGCAGCCTGCCCTGCTTTCCCAGCCTGTCCTTCTACTGCTGCTTCTCCTTTGCTCGGCCCGTTCACTCTGCAGAGCCGGGGCCCCCCCAACCATACTGCCACTCTTCACTTGTTTCTCAATAAACTTTGTCACTGCTTTTGCTTGTTTAGTTCAATCCTTTGTTGGAGACAAGACAAACCTGGAATCTAACTCCAGAGGGAGAGGCGAGCAACCCAGAAATCGACTGGTAATGTTTAATTGGGGAGCCACTTTTAGAAGCAAGATACCTAGAAACAGAAGGAGGAGCGCCTGAATTCCAGGCCAGCCTGGGCTACATGGTGAGTTCAAGGGCAGCCTGGACTACATATATAGTGAGATCCTATCTCAAAAAGACCAAATAATAAATAAATAAAAATCTGAATTGGAATTCAAAATAAAAAAGTCACTCCATGTTGTTCCCCACTCCATTATAAGAAGATTTAACTGAGAAGTATCAATTTCCTGTGTTTTTTTCTATGAATAGAACAGTAAGGACAAGGATGAGCAGTAGTTCTGTCTTCTGTGCAGTCCCCCTCTGTGTTTTGGGCAGCAGGGAAAGGAGAGGCAAGTTTTTCCCCAGTCCCTCATTTCTCTTCCTCTCGCAGGGTGTTTTCTGTAACTGGCTTTCCACGTTTGCCAAGAGTCTGTTTCCTTTTAGCATTGAACATGCTTAACAGAAGTCTTGTAATAGTTCCAAAAATAATACAACCAATCCCAAGAATAAAATGATATGCACAACACATTTGTTTGGGTCATGGCTTTGGTTATGTTAAGTTCTTCTAAATAATTTTTAGTGTCAAATGCGGTAGAAATAAAGCTGTTTTCTTCACAGTAATAAAACCAAAAAGATGCAATCAAGGGCTTGTGCAGGGAACAGGGCAGGCTGAGCTGTCAACACAGAGGCAAGCACAGGCACTGGTAAAGAGAAGGTACAAGCCAGGCGTGGTGGCCCACACCTGTAATCCCAGCACTTGGGAAGCTGAGGCAGGAGGATCTTTGTGAGTTTGAGGCCAGCCTGGGCTACAAAGTGAGCTCAAGGACAGCCTGAACTGCACAGTGAGAACCTGTCTCAAAAAGACAAAAAAAAAAAGAGAGAAAGATACTTCTAGTATTGTGGGGATACCTCAACCTGCATGTATGTGAGTGTGTGCATGTGTGTGCATGGGGGTTACACTTCGTGTGTGTGTGTGTGTGTGTGTGTGTGTGTGTGTGCACATGCATGTGTATTGCTATGGACTGAACCAGGGCTATGCAAGCTCTATTGCTGAGCTGCATCTCCAGCTATTTTTAATTTTTGGTTTTGAGACAGGATCTTTCTGAATTGCACAGGCTGTCCTCAAACTTGTGATTTTCCTGCCTCAGCCTCCTGAGTAGCTAGGAGTAGAGCTGTGTTACATTACACACAGTGCTGTATTCTGGAAGAAACAAAAGCTCATACATCTGATGTATCCTTAGGGCTGTTCTTGATCAGATGAAATCCATTTCTCACATTGTCAGATATTAACTGAAAAGCAACATTAGCTTCTATTTTACTCTACCCTACCATCAGCTCTAATACCGTGATTAAAAGGTCCAAGAATAAATGTCTGTGCTTTAATAATTAGATGTTTGACAAGTGAAAAAATGCAGGCTTTATTTAAAGGATACTGTTTAGTTTTAATACTGTTATTAAAGCATCTTTAAGTGTTCAGTGCATCTGGATTTAAGAGCTTTAAAATCCTAGAGAGAAATCAGAGGCAGCCGACAAGCAGGTAATAGAGCTAACAGCAGCATCTTTATGGTTTTCTGCAAGCTATTTTAACTGTCTCATCAGCAAATTGGAGTCCAGTGAAAGTAAATACCCCGCTGAAGGGATGTGCTCTTCCGTGTCAGCCCGCATTCCAGAGCTGGCAGGATTCTATCCCCTGATTCACGCCATTCTTGGGAAAACATCCTTTCTCCAAATCCATCCCTAAGTTAGCACAGTTGGCCCAGACCTAGATGTGGCACTAACCAAAACTTTCTTTTGTGATAGCATGGTCTGAGGCCAGCAGCATCCACATGACTGGAGTCTCAGGCCATACCTGGGACCCCTGAATTGGGGCTAGTGAGCTCCCATCAGTCAGAAGTCCCCGCAGCTCTACGCTGCAGCGGGAGCCCCCTTGTAGAGCACGCACACCACTTTAGCATGTTTCCAGGAAAAGACCTTGGGAGGGTGTGTGCCTTACCACCTCAGTCAGTGTGTGTAGTTCAAATTCTGCTAACACATCAAGGTAAACGTAGAAAATGGCAGTGGAGGGACAGCCTCCAGTGAGCAATGCGTTTTAAGTCTCTTCTAGTTTTTTAGGGCTGCTGTAACAAGCTGACTGAGCAGCTTCAAACCACAGAAATGAACTCGCACAGTTCTGGGGCCAGAGCGGGGCTCCCTCGGAGGCTGGGCAGAAGTGTTGATGTGCCTTGGCTCGTCACCCCAGCACTCCAGACTCTGCCTTCGTTGTCACGTGGTGCCTGCCCCTTTTCGCACGATGTGTTCTTATGAGGGAGCCAGTCACGTTGAGCGGAGCCTCCCCCTGCCCAGTGTGACATGACCTGCAAGGACTTTATTTCCCAATAAGGTGTCATTTTGAGGTGCTGGGGTTAGGATTCAACATACCTTTTCCTGTAGACTATTTTTTTTTTTTTTTTGGTACTGGGAATTGAACGCAGAACCTTATGCTTGCCAGGCAGGCACTTATACCACTGAGCTATATCCCCAGCCCTTTAACATACCTTTTTTGTAGAGACAATTTAACCCATAACAAAATCCCACTCATGTCCTTATGATAAACTTGGACTCATGGAGAGAGTGAATGAATGAGTAAAAACTTCAACAGACTAGTCATTCATATAAAAGACACAATGCAGAGACTAGTCCTCTGTGCTCCACCGCATGTGAGACCCGAGGAGCTGGAAGGGAAGGATACCTGGCTTTTGGTCCTTAGGAGGTCGGGTTGAGGAGAGGGGAGGGCACGGGAGCAGAGAGGGTCCCATAGCTCAAGGCCTCTTGCTCTTCACAACAGATCTCGGGGATCTCCACTCCCATTCGGATCCCATAGCTCTGGAAGCTGTGTTTATCACAAGCTCCAAGTGACTCGAGCACAGGAAGACACAGCCCCACTGGCCAGCCCCTGCCATGGGCATCAGCATACTGGGGAGGCCTCCTCAAATTTCTCCAGCCTGCAGCCACACCTGCCTGAGTGTACCCTATGTGTGCGATCAGAGCTAGGGGCGTCCAGCTGTAGGGACAGCAATTAAGAGATTACAGTGACAGGGAACAAGGGCCCTCAATAGTGTCATGAGGGACACTTCTCGTTGTAAAGTGTGTACCCTAACGCTGAGCCTTTCACATCAACTAGAGGTGGTTCTTCATCAAATATCTGAGTGCAAAATGTCTGTGAAGTACTCTATTCAGAGTTTTGGGTTTGAGAATTTTGCTTTTAGCTCAAAATACTCACAAATTAAACATTGTAAAATTGATATAAGGATGCAAATTTTAACTTTTAACTTGCTAATCATAGACCTTTTGAAAAATTTGCCATCATAAATGAAAATAATTCAATTACTCTTTTTTTCACTTGCATTTAGGATGGAAGCCAAGGGTATTGTACCACTGCACTACATCCCCAGCTGTTTTGAAAATTTGTTTTGCTTTGTTTTGGGACAGGATCTTGCTAGGTTTCCCAGGCTGGATTCAAACTTGTGATTCTCCTACCTCAGCTTCTTCAGTGTTGGAATTACAAGTGTGTGTCACCATGCCCAGCGAATACACTGAATTTTATTTTTTAATTTGCACTCACTCTCTTTGAATAGTTAATAACAAGAGGTAAAAAGTATCATGGGGGAAAGTACATGTCCTTCCCCTGGAGGCAACCACTAGTTTTACAGAATAAAATAGTTTAACACCAAAACAAGTAGAAGGAAATAACAGAGAAAAAGAATTTTTCAAAATAAAAAAGGAACAATTCGGGAAATTTTGTGAGTATCTTTTTCCTCTTCTTTGCTCATCCATTTATTCATTTAACAGGTATTTTTTCTTACATCCCTTCCATGAATGAGATGTTTCAGGTTCAGGAAAACAAAACCCAAAATCTCATAGTCTGCCCTCTGAGTTCACATCCTGTAGGGGCTGAACCTGAAATTCAGACACCTCATAGAGGGGTTTGCAACCTCACTGGGAAACCCCCAGAAAGACTGAAAGAAGATGACTCCTTATGGGCCGAGGGTTACTTGAGTTTTCTGTTAATACTTTACACAGAATTCCTCAAAAGACTAAAACTAGAAATTCCATTTGACCTGGTTATTTTCCTTCTGGGTATCTTTCTGAAAGAGTTAAAGACATCATATTAGAATGGTACTTGCATGTCCATGTTTATAGGAACACAATTCATAATAGTTAAATTCATAATAGTTAAATGTGGGAAGTGGTCTATATGTCTATTAATAGATGGAATGGATAAAGAAAATGTGGTATTTATAACCAGTGGAGTACTACTCTACCATAAAGAAGGATAAACTCGAGTCATTTGTAGGAAAAAGGATGAATCTTAACTGAGACCGTAATGTTAAGGGAAGTAAATCAAACACACAAATTTACATATTGTATGGTTTCTCTTATATGAGAAATTTAATGTATAAATGAGTGCAAAGTAAAAGACAGACAATAGTAAAAAAGAATAAAAGGTTATTGTAATCCACTGTCTTAGTTACTTCTTCACTTCTGGGACAAAATACCCAACACCCACAAGTTAAAGGAAGAAAGGTTTATAGAGGTTTCAGTTCATAGTTAGTTGGCTTCAAAGCAGGGTGGTGTGGCAAAGGGGCACTGCAGAGGTGAGACAGGCTATGGGAGAGAAGCCAGGAAGCAGCGAGCAGCAAGCAGCAAGCAGTGAGCCTTTCTTTCCCTTTTTATTCTAATCAGGCTACAAGCCCATTGGATGGTGCCACCCGCACCCAGGGTGGGGCCTTCTCATTAATCACACCCTGAACTATGTTAAACCAATCAGTGGCCTAACCTAGTTATTATACCCTTAATGCAGTATTACACACCCACGATCCATCCACCTCCCCAAAGCCCCACCTATGAGCACAAGAGGCGTTGGGGAGACATCTACATTCAAGCCATAACATTCACCATAGACAGTATATCTAAAAGTGTGCCCTGGTTTAGTATAACTGTTATGCGTTTTATATGTTTTTTTTGCCTGTTAGTCGGGTTGTTAACCTGTCTGTATAATTAACTTTATAAGGACTTACAAGATAAATAAATTAATCTGATGCTGGTACAGGAAAGGGAGGTGGAGGAGAAGGGAACAAAGGAATTGAGATGTGTTATGTACATATAGCAACTCCCCACAATGAAAGTAATCATAATGTCCTGTAAACATGTATAAATAAAATTTTAAATCTCACACAAGTAATATACTAATATATTATTACAAAGATTCAAATACAGAAGTGTATAGAATTAAAAGTAAAAATTCTATCTCCAGAAAGTTATCATAGTCAGAAATGAGGATTTATTCCTTCATGCAGTTTTCTCTGTGTGTAGTCAAATGTTCTCATATATGTATATGTGTGGTATTTGTGTGTGTACATATATATATAATGATCATATATATTATTCTACATTGGACTGTTCTATTTAACATGTCTTTATGTGCATATACACATCTACACATACATCTTTACTCATCGAAGATGATTTATAAGATCCTGATATTTATATTTTCCAAGTTCTTTGGCATTTCTTGTGTTATGGACTTCACAGCGGTGTGCTCTCAAAATCCGTATGTTGAGACCTTACCCTCCAATGTGATGGTATTAGGAGCTGGGGCCTTTGAGATAATTAAGCTTGCATGAAGTCTTGTGGGCAGAGTCCCTGTATTGGGACTACTGTTCTTATAAGAAGAGAAAGAAACTAGAGCTCCCCTTCTTGACCGTACAAGTACACAATGAGAAGTAGTTGTCTCCAGACACCAATCTGCTGGTAACTTAATTTTAGATTCTTTAGTTTCCTGAACTGTGCAAAATAAATGTTTGCTGTTTGTGTCATAGTTTTGATATAGTACCCTGAAGTGAACAAGGTATCACAAGATCCTGCCCCCAAGCCTATACTTGTTTCTGTTTAACCAACACATATATACTGCTTACTGCTAAGTTATAGCTAAGTTACTCTTTTTGTGCTTTATAAATATTAGCCCCTATTTCATCATCATAAAGATTTTGGTGATAAGCAAACATCATAACTACCCAACAGATAATACTAGAATTCCCACTTCATTAAAGAAGCCGAGGAACAAAAAGTTAGGTACCTTGCTCAAGATCACACTAGTAGTCAGGTGTGGAGACTAAAACTTTAAAATTATCCACAGGCTTAGATTGTGTCTGTTTTTTGCTTGTTTGTTTGTCTCCAATAGTGGTATAGTAAACATCTCACAGACAGAGTAAGAAGCCCAGAGAAGAAAGGGACAAGAAGTCTGGCCTAGAGGGACCGAGGAGCTTGGAAGTACTGAAACAGCGAGGAGAAGCGCTGAGGCTGCTAGTGTGAGTGCGCAGGCACTATGCACAAGAACGCATCTCACCAGCATCCCTGGGGTGGTGTGGACAGGCCCCAGAGCCAGTCAAGTGCAATTTGTCTTCAGGACAAAGTTAAAGGAAGTTAGCCAGGGCTAGCCAGTTGGGAGGACTTCAGCTGGGACGTGTGCTTATTAAGTCATGCCACAAGCCATGACTCTAACAGTGCCTATTTTTCAATAATTTGGTTCTAAATATGAAATATTATCACATATTATCATTAATATATTTTCTCTCTCTCTCTCTCTGTGTCATACACACACACACACACACACACACACACACACACACACACACAAATACAAGAAAGCATCCGAGGGATGGCTTTGTGGTCATTCACCACGTTCTGCTCCTGTTCCCATAGATGTGAATTCTCTCCAGCAGCGTTATCTCTGGGGGACTGTAATGTGGCTATTTTAATGCAAAATTAATTGTCAAATATAAGACAGCCTTCCCTCGAGTGACTGCCTCACCCTCCAGCTAGTCATCTCCACTTTTGTCATCAACGCCTGTACCTAGTTAGCAATATTCAAATAATCCTAAATGGTTTCAGCATTTCAGACACAAAACATGGTACTTCTTAGCCTGCTTGTAGTCTCCATCACTTGCTCTTACTCGCTAATTTCCACAAGATTGAAATCCTTTCTAGAATTTGTCTTATTTCACCATGGTCATTGTCACCATCATAATCATTTTCAACTGAATTCTGGGAACATGTAGCATTAAAATTCTGTCTTTAATGTTATATCAAAAATTTCTATGGGTTATACCTATGATTTCTTATGAAACCTCCTGTGTACTAATATTCTAAGTAGCATCTTGGTATGTAAATTAAATTCTTGTGAGGCAGGAAGATGTAAAAATAATATCCCCAGAGATTAATTTTGCCTCTATCAGGATGAGCTCTACACATGCCAAACAGCGAAGCAGCTATTACTGTTCTATAAACCCATGGCTTTGACATGACCCTCACAGAAGGTGCAGAGACATCCCATTGGAAAAATGTGTGGAGAGTACATTGCTTTCCCAGCACGGCCATAACAAAGCATAACTGGGTGGCTTCAAACAACAGACGTGTATTCTACCATTCTGGAGGCCCAAATTCCAAAGTCAGGATGTCAGCAGGCCATGCTCCCGCTGATACCTGTTGGACAATTCTTTCTTGCCTCACTCTAACTTCTGATCAGTGCTCTGCTATCCTCAGCATTCCTTAGCTTGCAGGTGCATAACTCCAGCCTTAGCTTTGGTCTTTGGTGTCTCCCTGTGTCTCTGTGACAGCACATACTCACTGTCTTATAAGGACATCAGTCACTTTGGATTTGGGGTCCTCCCTACTCCAGTATGACCTCATCTGAATAATACTCTCAATGATTCTACTTCTAAATACAGTCAAATTCTAAATGTGTTATTCCACTTTCTGTTGCTATGACAAAATACTTGAGGATAGCAAAGCAGGAAGTGTTTATTGTGGCTCATGGGTTCGGAGGTTTCAGTTCACGGTCAGATGGATCTATCACTTAGGCCTGTGGCAAGGCTGAAACCAAATGGTAGAAAGCCGGGGGAAAGCTGCTCAGCTCATGGAAGCCTGGAAGCAGAGGGAGTAAGAACTTGAAAGAAGGGGCTGGGGACATGATATAGGCCCCAAGAGCATGTTTCCATGACCCAGTCCTTTCAACCAGGCACACCTACTAGGTTTTCATCACCTCTCACTGTCTTAGTTACTTTCTCATTGCTGAGACACAGTACTCAACACCCACAACTCTAAGGAAGAAAGGTCTATTTTGGCTCATGGTTTGTAGAGCAGCAGCCCATAGTCAGCTGGCTCCAAGACAGGGTTGGCATAGCAGAGGAGAAACAACTCACGGCATGGCAGCAGGAAGTAGGGAGAGATCGCGGGAGGAGACAGGGAGACACACCTTCCCCAGCCACCCCCCTCCAGTGACCCACCTCCTCTGACTAGGCTTCACCCTCAATATCATATGCAGCTATAAACTCATCGGTAAAGCAGTCCACTTAAAAGTATCACACCCCCATGATCTAGTCACCTCCCCAGAGCCTCACCTACGAGCACATGAGGCTTTGAGGGTAAATCTAGATACAAACCATACACCCACTAATACAATCAAATTCTGAATCAACCAGTGGGCTAACCCAGTGATGAAATTAAAGCCCCAGTGACACAAACATCTTTCAAAGCCCCATCAGTTGGCAACCAAGCCTCTAGCAAGCATGCTAGAAACATTTGTTAGATCCAAACCATCACACTGAAACCTCCTCCTCAGAGTTGTGGGTGTTGAGGGTTGTGTCTCGGCAATGAGAACGTAACTGAGTTCTTCAGCACTTAAGGTTTCAGTATAGCTTATTGTTGGCAGGGGAGACACACTCACTCCATAATTGGGGATAAGGCAAATTTCATGCATCTGTTTTAAGGCAACTCATAAGGCAGTATTTTTGTTTGTTGAATGGAGATAAACTCTTTCAGGAAAGTGCATAAAACACACAGGCATAATTTAAGGAAATATGAAGCAAAGTCTACGAAACTCATTTAGGTCAAGAAACAGAACTTTGCTAGTACCGGAGGAATGCCTGTGTGTCCTTTGAAAATCACTTCTGGTAGAGGTAACCAGTACTCTGGCTTTTGTGATGATTTCTTAATAAGAATTTCCTTGTTTAATCTTAGAGTTAACAAAATGATACCACAGGTATTCTTTCCTGCATTATTTTTCCACCATGTTTGCAGAATTCCTCCTGTTGCCAAGGGGCTGCAACTCAAGTCATGCTCATTGCTGCATGTTCTCTCCAAGGGAAACAGACCATGATTCATCTCCTTTCCTGTTCGAAGCCAGGTCTGCGTTGCTTGGGGCTATTACATATGACATTAAGTATCCTGGTAGACATTGTGGTGCATGCATGAACAAGTCTGTCTAGAGCCTGCCCCGAGAGAGGGAACTGCGAACTACTGGTTACAGCAATCTGTACTCCTCTAGTAGTGGCTGAGGATTTCCTTTGCGTCACAACCGTGCCAACATTGAAATATCGGATATTTTTCCTTTTCTTCCAACACAAGGACAGTAACTGCCCTACTGTGAGTTTAAGCACCTGTTTCCCTGGTTACCACTGAGATTGCACACCTCTTTTGAGTGTTTATTGGTATTTGGGTTTCCCTTTTTTTAAGGTGACTGTTCATATATGTTGTCCACTTCTTAGTGGGAATTTAAAAATGGACATATTCTGAATCCTACTCCTTTGTTAAGTAGGTGTTTCAAATATTTTCCCCCTTATAGCCTGCTCTTTTAATTTTTTATCTCCTATTGAATAGAAATTGACTTTTAATGTAGTTGAATTTATACAGTAAGGCATTTATTTTATGAGTTTCTTGTGCATGGCACTTTTTAAAGCCACCCCCCTGCCCCAAACATGGTCTTGGTGTGTATTCCAGGCTGGCCTTGAACTCACTATGTAGCCCAGGGTGGGCTCAAACCCATGGTAATCCTCTTGTCTCAGCCTCCCAAGTGCTGGGATTACAGGCATGCACCACCACACACAGCTTCATTTAAGGCATTTCTTAAGCATTTTCTCATTCGAGATATTTTTAGAGCCAATAGGGTAAGGATACAGAAGATGAAGACACTGCTCAGCATTTATTTGTTTTACAAATTGAGGATCCAGGTATGTTTCCAGTTGGGGAAACTTACTTTTTTTTAAAGCTTGAAGACTATTGCCATAAAGGTTCTGATGGCTTCCTACCAAATTTCTTTTCTGAGAGCTGGCAGTGTGAGCACCTAAAAAATACTCAATTTCTCTGCTTAAGGGGGCTAGAGGAGGTCAATTCAGCAGGACACATGGGAACAAGCACAGCACTGTGGCCGTGCAATGACAGATCTGCACTGATCCCAAGAGGAGTTTTGGGGTGTTCTTGCAGGCTGTGACACTGGAACTCCAATGCGATGGCCATGCTGCTAAGTCACTGACCACTTGCTCATTTGCTTAGCTTTCTCATTAGTGCTCTGTGAGGGAGAAGTACGTATACTTTCAAAAACTGAACCGAGTTTTGAGGTGAATGTGTGTGTGTATGTGCGCTGGGAATCAAACCCAGAGCCTTGTACATACTGGGCAAGTGCTCTACCATAAAACCACATCCCTACCCTTAGTTTTTCTGAGACAGGGACTCATTATGTCACTTAGGCTGGCCTTGAACTGGCAGTAATCCTCCTGCCTCAGCCTCCTGAGTGCTGGCATTATAGGTGTGTGCCACCATGCCTGGCTTTAATTTAGGCAAATAATATCTGTATCTATAATCTACCTCTATCTATGCTATGTTGCAAAGTCCTAAGTAGCAAGACATTGAACATGTTAGCAAATATTTTCATCTTTCCTATAGCCAAATAGGTCATCCACTCCTTTGAAAAGTTTAATAAAACCACTGGATACGTTTTTGGTTTCTTTGAGAATACTGGAGTTGATTCCTCTGGACACCTAACTTTGTTGTGAGGTGTACTGGGGTTTGCAGCTGGGTGTCATATTTTTAAGAGCTACTGAGATAGAACCAGGGGCAAACCACTTTTTCCTCCCTACTGTCCCCCACCATAGACTCGTTTCTTTGCACTGTGAGCTCTGCACCCATCCTGCTGCCACTTCTACTGCTGCCACCAGTCACGTGACTCATTACCCTGCCTCCTACACTCTTCCCCTTTCCCACCAACAGAGCATCACTTTTTCTTTGCTCTTTTGGAGTACGGGGGATTGAACCTGCACCTCAAGGTATGCTACAGAAGTGCTCTGCACTGAGCTTACCTCACAGTGGCCCCAGGAGATCCTTTTCTATAACACTGTGGAGGGCTCACGTGCCCAGATCTGTCTGGATGAGGAATTGCTGGAGGAATCAGATAAATCAGGAAGGCTGGTCTCCAATACATTTTAAATGATGCTCATTCACACTAAAAAATAATTAAATTCAACAGAAATTAAAAGCCTACTACGTGCAAAGCATGGTGGTATGTGCTGGGGAATAAAGACAGATGGACTTTCCCATTGGAAGAATTCTTCATGTCGTGCACACACACAGTCATTATATCAGGTGCTATTAGGGTTTTTGCTTTTCTTCTTAAAGGCATCATAGGGGCACAGATGAGGAATCTTTCACTGAACAAGCTCTAAATATTTAAAGTTTACACTACTCCACATACACATATAGTTGTACAGTTTTCTTCCTTTCAGGAAACATTTACTTTTGTTGGTCAAATCAAAGTTACCCAAGGAATGCAAAAGCACCAGATGTATTCTTGGCAAGTGCGAGGCGGATGATGGTTTTCCTGTACAATATATGATTCCTAAGAAACTGCAGTAGGCAGACTAATGGCCCCTAACGACACCCATGTCCCAACCCTACGAATCTGTTCTGTTACATAACAAAGGGGAATTAAGGCTGCAGATGGAATTAAACTTGCTAATCAGCCAACCCTGAGATGAGATTATCCTAGACTGTGGGGCTGAACGCAAAGCACTGACAAGGTGCCTGTAGGTGAAGGAGCGAGGCAGAAGAGACATCCGAGTCATGAGACGTGGGGGACTCACATGTGCGAGGTGGTTTGGAGGTGGACCAGGGTAGCCTAACCGAGGAGCACAGATTGGTCTGAAAAGCTGGGATAGGCAAGAAAACAATTATCCCTGGCAACTCAGAAGTGAATACACTACCAGCAACACCTTGATTTCAGCTTAGTCAGCTTTAATCCCCAGGACTGTAATACAGTGGGTATGTTTCAAAGTCTCATTTTGTGGTAATTTATAACAGCACCAAGAGAAAACTGACACTGGATAAAAATAAATCTAGAAGATTTTTACAGTAATATAATCTTAACATGGGATAATGATAACAATTCCTTAGTAAGGGCCTGTTTTAGCAACCATGAACTTAAACACTGGTTTATAAGCCTCATGAAGAGGGGAACTTTGGTTCTAGTGCTTTGAGAAAGAATTTGGGAAAGAATATTTGCTCTAGAGTGTGTTCTTCTCACTAACTACAAAGGAAGTATTTGAAGACAGGTACAACTGCCAGGAGGCAAATTAGCATTATTAGAAGACAAAGCCATTTCCATTTTATTGTTTTGCACTGACTTTCATCTCCTTCATGACTTTTTAGCCTATTGCTTAGAAACAATGTTAAGATTATAGAAAATTTCAAAAGCACTTTTCATATAACTGTCATCTACCCTTCAACGTTAGCCTCCTGTATAACTATAGAACAATCAACGAAGTTAGGAAACAAACATGATTAAAATTTCAAAAATCTCCAGAGGCATTCATAGTTCACCATTTTCCCCATGAATGGCATTTTTTGTTCCAGGATCCAAGGCCGCATTCCACACTGCTAGACCGACTTGTCAGGTCTGCTCATCTCCTTCCACACATTACAGTTCCTCATTCTTACCTCCACAGCGTTGGGATTCGTGGAGTCCTGGCCACACGCTTTGTAGAACGTCACTCAGTTTGGGGTTTCACCATGATTGGGCTGAGGTTACATTTTGGGCAATGCCCCAGAACTGTCCCCTCCGCTGCGCACCATCAGGAGGTGCCTGCTGTCCTCAGACTTCTCAGTTGAAGGTGGTGTCTCCCAAGTTTTCTCATTACGTTAGCGTCTTTCCTTTCATAAAGTTCTTTAAAGGGATGGAGTTTCAGACATGCTGTTTTGTGCCCTGTGCTTTGCCCACTAGTTTCAGCATTGTTTTTCTGCTTTTAACAATGCAGTATTGTGTTGACTTTTAGTTTACAACGTCTTAGATCTTTACCTTCTAACGTAAAAAGGGGCCCCCCACACTTTTTTCAATCACTTATTTCTATCAACATAAAGTCATGGGTATTTTTCAGTCTGTGGCTTACAATCCATTACTAGCATCAGTTTCTAAAATTGTCCTGGAGGTGGCAATAGTAAGCAAAAGGAAGGTTCAACTTTGACTTGCTCCCCCACTTCCCTGCAGTTTCTAAACACTTTCTTACGTCTTGGCATCACAGGCTCATTAACTTGCTTGTCCTAGCCCAGAAATGAACCAGTTCTTCATACAGCCTCAGTTCTCTTTATTAGAGAAAGGTATTTAGGAACCAGTACCTGGGTAGGGAGTGTGCTCACCGCTACTGGAGTGTCTTTCCACACACCAGGCTGGATATGCATGCACATTCACACAGCCATCTCCCTGTACTTGCAAGTCTAGGGACCACATTTGACGCCTACGAGCTTCACAGTCTCCAACCCCAAACTGACATCACTGGGCCTTTTCACTTCTTATTGGCAACTCTTTTCCGTAAGGAGAAACTCTGCTTTCACCACCCATTATACATTTACTTATTTGCTCAGTCTTAGTATACACAAAAGGCAGTTTTAGAATTGCTAACCCAGAGCCCCTTCACAGAGTCCAATATTTGTGTACAGTTCATTTTGCCTTTAGCTTTACATTGATTACACTATTTTTCCAAGTTACTAAGCGCATGTTGGTTTTCTTCCCTACCTGTCTATCGTGGCAATGTTTCTTACAGTTTTACACGTTTGTATTTTATTTTAAATTTCCATACACCATCGTTGATTTTCATCACGCTTAGGGTACCTGAAACATGACCATAGTTCAGACTCAGAGCTATGCAAAAATGCAGACTTGTGTCACCTCCTGTCATCCCACCCACTCTTTTCTACCTATATTCATCCACTCTCTGCAACTAGTTCATTCTAAGGTTCTTTTGCACAGATGAACAGATACATGCATATTTGAACTTCATTATATGGACAGTAAACTGCAGATATTTTTATAGTTTTTGTCACATAACAATATATCCTGGAAGTTGTACCAGTTTAGAGATCTTCCTCCAATTTTTGTTAGAGCTGTGTAGGACTCTATTGTGTGGATCTACTTTACTAATCATGCTATGTGCAGACACCTTGGTGATTCCCGTATTTTTGCCATTACAATCAATGCTGTAAAGAGTAACCTGGTGCACATGAGCTTTTCCATTGCTGGACTGTCTGCAGGGCAGCTCCCTAGAAAGGGCATTGCAAGTGTACATAACGTTACTACATTCTGCCAAGTTCCTCTCCAGAAAAGGAGTTCCAGTTTGCACCCCCTCCAACACCCAAATGATGAGCTGGTGTTATACTTTTTTATTTTTTTGCCAGTGTCATGGGTAAGAAACAATACCTCAATTTTAACTTGCATTTCTCTAATTGTGTTTGAATTATGTATTTAAGATAGGGTGTCACTACGTAGTCCAGGTTGGCCTAGAATTCACAGTGATCCTTCTGCCTCAGCCTTCCAAAGGCTGGGATTACAGGCGTGTGCCACAACGCCCAGCTCGTGTCTAAAAAAAAAAATACATTTTATTGTATATATTTAAGTTATGCAACCTGTTACTGGATAGAGTAAAAAGGTTATAATGTTGAAGCAAACTAGAAAATCTACCAGCTCATATTATGTTTATATTTTTAAAATGCATTTTATAAGCTGCTCATTAAAATTTTTTTTTCCTATAAAGATTTTTTTGTCTTCCAATATTTGAGTGTGGGCCTCATGATCTTGTAAACTAATACTAATACATATACTGGCACTTTAAAATTTCCCATCATGACTTGAACCAAGTAAGTCTGTGTATCATTAGTATATATCAATACTCTACTGTAGGGTTAGGCTCTATTTTATTTTATTTTATTTTATTTTATTTTTTGGTTTTTTTCTCCGGTACCGGGAACCGAACTCACGACCTTGCGCTTGCCAGGCAAGCGCTTTGCCGCTGAGCTAAATCCCCAGCCCCTAGGCTCTCTTTTAATTTGAACACCAAAGCAGGTGTATAATCTAAGAAACACAGGCAGCTGTGTTAGGCTGTTTATCTATATAGCCAGTTCTTATTATGAAAAAGGTTTTTTTTTTTTTTTAATTGTTAGTCAAGCCTCATACTTCCAACCTCAGGGATAAATGAGACAAGCTTCTCTTCCCCTGAAAGAATAAATATTTACTGTGTTCCAATGCAGGCGCAGTCATTTTTTCCTAAGTGATTAGACATATTTTGGTGCCATTTACCTCCCTACCCTTTTGACGATCAGCACATAGAGACAGACTATTTTCTGCTAACAGACTATTTTAGAATATCCTTATAAACAAACAATAATCCAGTTTAACTTCCATATATTAAACTGTATATCCAATTACATGCTACTCTTTCAAAATGGGTATTTTTCTAAAATTTACAAGACAAACGGTAACAATGTCTTTATGAAGATTGCAATTTTGGAATGTTATATACAGACATTAAAAGCTGTATTTATTTTTTCTATGACCAACTTCTAGCTATTAAAACATGCCCACAGATTCTATAAAACTGATTACAGATCAATTAAAAACTTGATTACAGTATGGAAGATTCCACTGCAAGTACCAATGTGACATTATTTGTGACAAGGATATAAAACGAGTCTGGAGTGGATTCATAGATAATAACACTGCTTTGTCAATTACCAAAGGATCATAACATTTCTCAGGAGTAGATGAGCTTCGCAGAGGCAGAACCGCAGTGCAGTCCACCAGGTGCCTCGCTGCCCCAGACTGAAGCGTGCTGTGGTAGCTGCGGCAGCAGTTGTATTCGAAGGCTCCACCTTTTCTTAGGGTTTTAAAATACAGGTGTTGGCTTGCTGTTGCTTATTTTTTTTATTACTGATTTCTCTCCTTATGATTGGTTTAGAAAAGAACTTTTGGTGTGTAAAAAAACACACTAAACATCTGGAAAAGTTCAAAGCAGTTTAAACATTTTCAACGAATCATTTCCTTCTTGGTATAGAGCAGAACACATCCTTTTCTTACTCATCAGTAAAGAGAGTGACTCATGAGATCAGCGAGTCTGTTCTGATCACTCTAAGGAAGAAGTTTATAACAAATGTATTCATGCAAACTAGATTTCCCCTCACCCTTCATTCTGTCCTGCAGGAGTGCAATAAAACAAACTATGACAGCATCTAATGATCTCCACGAGAGCGACATCAAAGCTTTGCCAAGAGTATTGCTGAACCTGCAGGAGAGACCTGAAGTCTGCAAGCGAATGGAAGTGGTAGTGTCACACTTAGAACTTCTTTCCGCCCTCCCGCAGGCATACGTAGATGCTTTTGTGCCAGTTGCGTAGAAAGTACTTGCTTATATTTCCTACAAGGATTTCAGTATAGTGAAAGAGGTTTATCATATTTTAGTAAATTTTTAAAAAGCTAAGTGTTAAGCATTCTGATCCTTTAAAAAAAACAGTTAAGTACACAGAAAAGCACCAAGTGGACTACAAAGTAAATTTAAAAAAAAGATGTCATGAAAAAGGGAACATTTTTATACATAGGATTTTATTTTGCACTGCTATAACAATTCCATTATAGACCAGGGGAGAAAAAGAAAAAAAGGGTGAAAACCATCACACTGTGTAGATTACTAAAGCTCTTCTACTTTTTAACAGGATTTTCCATCCAGCAGATTTATTGTCATATCCCCTTCAAAACAGACAAGATGCTTACCATATCTTAAAGATTATACATTGCCACTGAAAGAAAAATTTTACAGTCACTGTACATCAAGGTTGAGAAACTGTCCTGCATGAAAAATACACTTAGAAATCATGTGAATAAAAGAAAAGAAAACATTATTGTGTTTAAAGAAAGATTAAGTCCTCATCATGTGCCGTCTACATGTGGACACTCATTCTTCCTGGAGTAGCTCAGATATAGGGTTTTCTTGCTTCTGCCCTTTCCACTCATTATACTGTTTTCACACAACAGTACTCATTAAGGCAAACAAATCCTTTTCTAAAGAGTTCTTAAGGAAACTGTGGACAAAATAGCAAACTTTTGGCATTAAAACAGGTTAACACATAAATAGCTTTAGTAGTATACATTAAGCATATTTTTCTTGGACTAGTGACAAGAAAAGATGAACATGCTTGTTTAACAATGTCAAAAAGTTTAAAATTCAATGTCCAAGCAACTCCTAACAATGCTTCTGTAGCTTTAAGCTCTAAACAGTAGAGAGTTTATGCAAATGCATTAAAGAATTCAAGCTTGGCAAATTACACCCAAGCAGGTTATTAAACTATATATACAGAAAGTAAATGATAAATACAGAATTAAAAGAGTCCTTCTGCTTTTCTTTATAGCCTTGAAAATTGACAACTTTTTGAGGACAGTTCTATAATATTAAACATTAGGTAACCACAGGTACTGGGAAACCTAACTACACAAACTGATTTAAAATACTCAAGATGACTTTGTAGTGTTTAATACAATTCAGTTTGTAGTTAAGGGCACTAGACAACATTTAACAAAAATAATCACATCAGTTGACCTAGAAATCAAATGCAAATAGATATGAATACACTCTCCAAAGTCTGTCTTTTTAAGTGAACATTAACCATTTATTCAAAGTTATACAAGAATTTGAAGGATTAAAGTCTTCTGTGACACAAAGCCATTTCAAATAGCTTCACGTCTCAGCGGAGCAGGAGCAGAGAGGGTGAAACAGTAAGTGAGTAGCCCCACTTGGGCAGTGAGACAGTTAAAAGAGACTCAACAGCAGCCTCCCCCGGCCTGCTGTCCTCCCTGACTGCCCGCATGTGTCGCATTAGTAGCAGCGTGCTGGGGCCCAATTTTAATGCCATTTGCCTGAAATAGAAGACAGTAACAGACGTAAGTGGAACCAACCAGATAACAGAATTTAATTAATTCTTTAAAAACTCATTTAATTCTTAATGATACATTTTAAGTAAATTTTAGCAACCATTAAAACTATCTCTTAGGAGGAGATGTTCCTTCTTTTAAAAACATTTTTTTCAGAGTTCTGAAAATAATTCCTACTAGGAAAACAAAATCAGAGAATGCTGCTTTCTCAAGGCGTTCTCATAATGGAGAAATTATTTAAAGCAATTATTGCGAAGAATCTTTAAAGGATAAAAATATCCAAAGCTCCTGCTGCTCCAACGCGATGTAAAATCTTTTCTCCAGACAGCACTTCTGTTCCATGTTGAATCAGCTGTACAGGCTAAGGGCATATGAATGTTCTGTGTCATCAATAATTTCTATGATCCCCAAAGACATGGCAGGTTGCCAGGAACCCACACACAGAGTGGGTCTTTCATTCATCAAACTCACACTTAGGCCTTAACCCTCACTCCCTCAAGTGGATTTCACCTAAAAATACAACACTTTGAGGAAAGTAATACAGTAGCTTCAGAAATTAAGCTCTTAAGGAAACTTTACGTCACAGTAAATCTCAGATTTATAGTGCTTGGCAGTTGTTCTGCAACAGCAGTAGCCTTGGGGTTTCTGGCACTCGCTCAGTATTGACAGCAGCTGACGTGGTTTCTTTTCGCTCTTTTGACTCCTCTTTAATAAAAAGCATGCCCTATGGCTCATTGGTTTTGCCCCCTCCGGGCCGCTAGCAACTTCTTGAGGAATCAAGGAGTCAGATTTGGCATTAGGCCAAATAAATAGCAGGGCCTGTTGGCTCCTGACAGCACATTACAATCAAAGCTGCGTAAGGCACAGTAAAGCAGTCAGCTACTATATGAAACCAGACAGAAACAATGAATGTGCCCTTTTAAGTAGAGGCCCAATTACCATTCAATTTATAGGGTATTAGTCTCTGAATGGCGTCACTTTTAAATGAACTCAGAAGTACTACCATTTAAGTCTAGAGGATAGGTTTTATATTATTGCACCTAAAAAAGAATGGCAAAACTACTTTTTGGAAACCTTAGCCAAACTACTGTTTATTTTAGCAGAGACTACCGAGGCAAATACTAGAGAGAGTGGTGCCCGTGTAGAAGCCAAGAGACACATATGTGACAGCTTCACAACACAGAACTTTTCTGAGTGCCACTGGGGGAGGAACCAGTTTTTTTCTCTTAGGAGCCAGAAGTCTTAATATTGACTGGCAAGAATATGTAATGAATAACATGTCCTATTCACATAAACACTTTGAAATAAGAATAAATGGAGACTGGGACTTTAGGTCAAAATGACAGCCAGTGAACATTATGGGTTGCACACTCCAAAGTTTTACATTTTATCCTAATCACATTGACCAAAAACTGTCAGAAGTACAAAAACTCACTGACAATCACCAACTGTACTTATTAATTTAGTCTTCTGAAAACATACTTTGCTATACTGGGAATAATTTCCAAACTAGGACTGTCCTTTCATACCAGAAAACAGAGGGAGCATCTTGAGCTAGTGACGCACTGCATGCATTCGCCACTGCAACATTATTCTCCAAAGCAGATGACGCCATATGGACACGTGGATATAGTGGACTTGCTTTCTCTTTGGGGGATTTAAATTACTTTGCATCACATGGAATAAACGGACAGGGCCACTTACTTTAATCCATTTTCACTGACACAGTGATGCTCCACTAGGACATTATGTAGCTGTACTATATATAACAGGTTTTCAGTTAGACGACTGGTAACTAGTTATTATCAGTGCATTTTAGGACTTCAGAAAACATTAAATCATGAATCCAAACAGTAAATAAAAGTCAATTCTAAATTAATGTTAACCAATATTTATATGTATATACCTCGTTATTAATGTCAAAGACGCCTTCTTGAATTTTCTCATATATTTCTTTTGCTGTATTAATAAATGCCTGAAATATAAAGTAGAGGAATTGGGTTCACATCATCCAACGTTAACACTGTAAAAGAACATTACATAAAATTCCCAAGATGTTGAGTGCAGGGGTGTACATCTATGATTCCAACTTCCAGAGGCTGAAGCAGGAGGACCTGGAGTTTGAGGCCAACCTCCACACAGTGCGACTTGTCTCCAAAAAATAAAACAGAAACCAAAAAACTAGCTCTAGAGAATATGAACTGATGTCCTTTATTATTTAATAATATACTTTATATTTAACAATATACTCAATTATCAAAATAAAGGATAAAATCCAGACGACCACCTCAATAGGTATGTCAACAATCTTCCGTGATAAAAACACTCATCAATTTAGGAATAGAAGGGAACTTTCTCAACCTGGTAAACAGAACCTAAGAAATACTCACCGAACATTACATTCAGTGTTGAAGACTGAAAGCTCTCCCCGTAAGATCAAGAACTAGGCAAGAATGTCTGTGAATCTTTATGAGCATTATTAGCAGCATCGTTCACAGCAGTAAGAATGCAGAAACACCACAAATGACATCAGTGGGAAACAAAAATATGGGCTAGTCACAGAACACTATTCAGCCCTAAAAAGGAAAGAAGTGCTGATTCATGCTACAGTGTGCATGAACCCTGAAAACATGCACAGTAAAGAAGGCAGGCACAAAAGGCTATAAATCGTACCACCGCCTTTATATGAAATGCGCACAACAGGCAACTCCACAGAGATAGCAAGTAGATTATTGCTTACAGGGGATTTAGGAGGAGAGGAGAGTGGGCAGTAATGGGGCAACGAGTATGGGGTTTTCTTCACAGTGATGAAAACCATCTGTGATTGATAGACTGTGCTGAGTTTTATGGTGTGTGATTTATATTTCAAAGAAAAAAATCAAGATTGGAGGCAAAGTATCATAAAATGAAAACATGCAAGAACACTACCTGCCAGGCAGGTAACCTGTATTACCCTCTGCTGGAAACTAGCTCGCTCTGGGAGGACACTGTCCCGCACAGGGCCTTCTTTTGCTATATATTACTTAATACAGAATTGAAGAAGGAAAGCATTAGAAAGTTTATGTGAAAGAGATAGAAGGCGATTAAGGGTTACAAAATCATCGACTAAATTAGACCCGTAACGGGCTAGGGGCACCGTTTAGTGGTAGCGTGCTTGTCCAGCATGCACGAGGCGGCAAATTCAACCCCTACTGCTTGAAAAGCAGACACAACAAAAATCCCCCCACAAAAGCCCTTGAAAGAAAATTTATACACATTCTGTATTTACATAAAATGTGGACTATCGCCAATGCTACAGAAGGTATAAATAAACTGACAGGTTCTAAAATATCAGATTTGAAAAGAGGTAACAGAACTAATCTCTTCAGTTAGCATTCTGAAAATTCATAAGGAAGTTATTCTCCTATATCAAGGATACAGACAATTCAAAATTTAAAAAGTAAACTGAGTTTTTGGAGAACAAATCCTACCTTTCATCTTTTCTACACTGAAAACATCTGACTGCTGAACTTGCCATCAGAGCTTTTGTTTCCTAATTAACAGGACTGATATGTTTTTCACCTTTAAAGGCCTTACAGGTCCCCAGAGTAATCAATCTACTGCAGCTCAATTACTGCACCAAGCACACACCAGTCAGCCAAGGAGACATGGACGACTGCAGCACGAGCTGAGATATGAATATGCATAAACTCTAAGTGGCTGATCGAATCATCACAGAGGGTCATGAGAATTTGCAGCAAAATAATGAGAAGAATTAATCACTGCAGATTCACAAGGCACTTAGGACATGAGTATGCTTTTCATGTGTGTGCTAGAGTTAAAGTGGAGAAGAAACTGGCTTCCAGCCAACTATGAATGATTTACATTCTTCAAAATTGAAGTTATCCTTATAAATAATGAAAAATTTAACTTTATTTCCAATAACACGCCCATTACGGTGCTGGCCTTAGAAACCAGGCTAATCAAATACTGAAGTCAATGACAGATAAATTCACAGGGCTGGAGTTGCTTACAGGGGCATTCACATGTACACATTTCACTAAAACAGTAGACAGAACCAGAACGCCTCAAAAATGAGTTATAACTTCAAATAACCAAGCAGTTTTATATTATAAAGGTCATTATCACATGTGCCGATTTATATAAACAAACAACCTTTTTGCCAATATGACGGTAAATCATTTTAAAAACTGGCTTAAGGAAGTTATCTATATATTTCCCAAATCACTACTAATTTTATTACCAGAACAGTACTTAATATTTTGTTAAGTATTTTCAAAACACAGCTGTACCACATGAATCTATGATATATTTTAATGGAAAGACATGCAATTAATTTCCTTTAATTGAAATGTAACAATGATTTTTTTCATAATTTGTCATCTCAATGGAGTAGGCTTTGGATAATGCTATCTTTTCTCTGTCATACAACTCTCTACACATTTAAGACACTAAGTTATAGTGTCTTAAATATGTTCTGCCCTTCCGAACATTATAAATGGGCTGTTTTATATGCTTCATGAAAAAAGTTAACATTTAGTATGTACTATTAGTGATTAATGATGAATTTCAATGAGCTCACAGGGTGTGAAACCCAGCATGACACATGGAGACGTAAGTATACCTGTTTTTAAACTGTATGGCTGTGAACTGAAACTGCTGAGTCTTCAAATACAAAGAACATTAACTAAATACTATAAAGGCTTCTTAAGATATCAAACAAACCCTTTAGATAACACTCTTTGGTGTCATAGGTAAAATCTTCCTACTTAAGTTTCAAAACATTTTAATAAAGAGAAACATACGTCTACGTAATAATAAATTGGCTGAGTTTTTAAAGAAGTGTTCATTCAGTATCAGTTCTCATAGAGATTTTTCGAAGTATACATGTTTCTGTTCCACCCTAAGACTACTGAATTCTTTATAGATATGTAAGATGGCCAAAAATAATTTTAAATATGGCTTGGTAAATAAGGATGGTCCTAATGTTCTTCACAGAATTAATTTAAATAGCTAAAAGCTGTTCCCTTAAAAGTAGGTTTAGATATTCAGTATATCATATTTTTGAGTCTCTAGCACAATGCTAAAATAAAGCAGGTGCTTGAAAGACTTCTATTAAACTCAATTAGCCTTAACAAGGAAAAGTGTCTGAAGGGTACACTGGATTTACATGAAATAATGGTTTTGTTTTGCTTATGTTCACATCTTTCTTGGAGGAAGCTGTCTTCAGATTTTACTAAGCAGCAATAAGCAAAACCAATAGATTTTAGTATAGGAAAAAATCTGTAGAGAACCTAATGTCAAATGACTGCAGTAGCACTAAAATAAACAACCATTAGGCAGACTCATGAGGATGAAGTACAAATAGGTTCTCTGCAGACAACTGAATGCAGCGGGCCTCTTGCTTCCCATGCAGCGAGTGCTCCATCCCAGTAGCAGAAGCTTGTCTCTGTTCCCGGTACCAGCAGCCCCCTTCACTACACTTTGATTCATTGCCTTGTTCAGTCCTTCACTTTCATGTTCTTCATCCACCAGTAATTCTCTTGCCTTCCACCTCACACACTACTCTTTCAACCCTTCGCAGCAGATATCTGAATGATACTGATAACACCTAAACTTAAAGCAAATTTTCCACAAATTCAAAGAAATATAGCCACCAAAAAGTATAAATGCGTTGTAAGTCAAATACACAGCTCACACACACGCTGGTCTCTCAGACCCCTCTGACATATTCAGGTCACCTATTCATACCTTTGCTGAGTACAGTGGAAGACAGCAAGCCTCGCTGCTGAACTACAACGAGTTAGGTGGGAGAATCTAAGCGCAAAGGCTCAAACCTCAGTTAAAGACAGAAACAGAGACTTTCTGCATCAACAGGGAGAATACAGGGTAGGCCTGAGGTGGGTTTTACTGTATACCACACAATGTGCTAACAAGGGGGTTAGAACACACTGGAGAGAAGAAAGGCAAAGGAGAATTTTGAACACTTTTTATTATAGCTTAATAGTTTTTAAGGCAACCTACTGAAAATAAATTGTCTTCAAGTAAAGCCGATTTCTTCATGTAACATGCTGCCACCTGGTGGCAAGAGAAAAATTACAGCACCTGTTAATTCATGAATGCTATTTTTTGGTCTTTTTGCCTTGAGCTCACTTTGCAGCCCAGGCTGGTTTTGAACTTGCAAAGATCCTCCTGCCTCAGCCTCCTGAGTGCTGGGATTCCACGAATGCTTCTGCTTGTGAAAAATTTTGTTTGCAAACAGAAGTATTTGGAAAAAAAAATTTTTTTGTTTGTAAACTGTATCAGGTGACAAACATGACCGTGGCCATTTTTTCCACATAAACAATGAACGTGGCCATCTTTTCCAGTATCGTGGAACAAACTAGGTTTGTGAACTGAGGTACCACTGTAATTCAAAATTTACCTTGGACAGATGGTAGAAAGCAAGGTGTGTCATAAAATAAGTGGCTTTTTAGCTTTCTCTTCAAACTCGAAGCACGAGTAACCAGGATACTGTTTACTTTTCTTCTTGATGGCTGAAATCTTCATGTGCCTAAGCTAACAATAACATACTAACTAGGTACTTATTGGTTGGTCACTATACGAAGCTTTTATTACCTCTTTAAAAAACAAATTATGTATATAAATACTGAAACTGATTTTAATTTTCTAAGAAAAGTTGTGGTTGTGGGATGAAGTTATGCCTACAGAGCCAGCAGAATGGTGCAGGGCCGGGCTTGAGCACGAGGCGCTCCAGGTTCACCACTCAGGGCCACCTCGGGCTAGCAGCGCCACTTGAGATGTAAGCTTAACCTGTCCGTAAGAAGAAGGTGCCAGTGGTGCTACTCCACAGGGTTTTGGGATTGACAGAAAGCACTGGACACAGCACCTGACAGGTAGCAAGTGCTCAGTGTGTGTCAGCGCTCACCATGATGTTCGGGTACTATGACAGGGCTTCAGGTGCTAAATATCAACATCTTCACACAGTGCAGAGTGAAGGAAACAGTGATCAAGGATCTTCAGCCAATTCATGTATCTTGACTAAACAGAACATTTAAGAAGTGCATTAACAATACATCGTGTGTAGAGGAGCCCGAAACAGTTAAGACATATCCACAGAAGACGTCTGTGTATTTCCCTGCAAACCCTACTACAACAGCTACATCTTGCAAGCAGCTTATATGCTCATCAATGGATGAATGAATTAAAAAAATGTGGTACTTACATATAAAGTAGTACTATCCTGCCTTTTTTTTTTTTTTTTTTTGAGACAGGGTCTCACTGTGTAGTTCATCTGGCCTTGAACTCACTACATAGCCTGGGCTGGCTGCCTTGAACTTGTGATCCTACCTCAGCCTCCCAGGTACTGGTACTGTAGGCATGAGCCACCACTCGCAGCTACTCTGCCATCTTTTAAAGAAAGATAACTTGAGCCATTTGTAGGAAAGCAGATGTACCATGAGACTATAATGTTAAGTGAAGGAAGTCAAACATACAGGCTTAAATACTGCATGTTGTTTTTTCTCTCTCTCATGGTTTTTCTTATATGAGAAACCCAAATTATGAAGAGGAAAATTAAAAAGAAAGAAAAAACAATTCTAGACCAGAATTTGATCTTGTACTAGGGAGCTTAAAAAAAAAAAAAACAAAAAACTTATTCTGTGACTTCAAAATGTCCTGATTCCATTTCATGCAGCTTCAGGGGAGGAAGACTCATACCATCGAGCACAGTGGCTTTCAAATGACACTTCAAGGCAGTTCTGCTGGGGATACCTTTTAGACATGGGGAGGGGCTCACCCAGGAGGATGAGTTCTTTCTCTTCCTCATTCTCCACAGCATCTCCAACTCCAAGGTACAGTTCCCTTTGTACTTCTACCTTACATGCTTGTTTCACTGAAAGAAAGAGGTTCTGCCACACCTACTCATCTACAGAACCCAAACCTTCCGATCTCTAGTAACTCTCACTAACAGATATGACTGAGCCGGAAGAACAAGTAGTGATGTGCCTGAGACACACACACCACTAAGCAGAAGCAGGATTGAAACTGAGTATTCTTCTCAGCACATTTATCTTTAATACAGAAAAAAGGACTGTTCATTCATTTTGTGTTGAGGTTCACTTTGAACATAGAATATATTTTCCACATTCTTGAAAACCTATCTAGAAAGTACTCTGGATTTCTGGGACTGTCTTTGGGCATATTTGAAATGTGATTATTTATGTTGTCTCTGCCTTACCCTTTACAAAACTTAACACTGCCAGTGATCGCTTATTAAGAAGGACAGGAGGTGACTGAAACAAATTTGGTAAATCTTAGCAGAGAGGCTGTGGGTGTAAAACTCAGTACAGAGCACATGATCAGCATGTGCAAGATCCTGGGTTTCATCCACGGCAACCTCTACACTCTTTCTAAAAAAAAATTTTTTTTGAGTACAAGAATAAAAGGTGGATGAATCTGGAAGTATTAGCTTAGAAAGGTGTGGGGATTATGAGATTTAAGAATTTCCTGTTTCTACCTTCTGTCAGAGACAACACAAAGATTTGTTTAATTCCTAATCTAGTTTTTCCAACAGATAAATATTTACTAAATGCTTGATTTGTTCCCGGAACTGGGGATACTCAAGTAAATATGGAGTATTTTAAGCCTGACGGGTATTAGTATGGGAGAGATGCAAATCTAAAATTGAAGCACAGCTTGAAAGACTCCAGGTGCTCCTGCAGCAGAGAGGCACAACTTCTGAGAGAGAAAGCTCTGAGTGAAGACCTACAGGATAATCAAGCTGGGCAAACTGAGAGGAGATGGTTAGGCCCAATTCTCTTGAAAACTGGGGACAGACAATTGTCTGAGGGGGTGTTAAGAGTTCTTATAAGAGGTCTGACAGGCATGAAGAAACTCTGAAAAGGAAACAGCAGGTAAAGTACAAAATCAGAGGATAATTTGGAGGCTACATTGTATAGGAGGGTAAGGCTGGCAACACAGAGACCAATGAGGAGTCTAGAAGAATAATCCAGGAAAGAAACAAAGGCTGATGAACTAAGATGGTCAGAAGAACAGAGAGCAAATAGCAAATTTAGTACCCACTTTGATGAAATTAATAGAACTTGGTAAAGACAGGTTCAAAGCAGTAAAGTGTTCACAACTGCACTTTTGACTTCAGTGACTACAATAAAGCACATTCCATGAATTGAGGTAAAATAAAAAGAAAGAAAATCAGATTTTGAGGAGGTAATATATGTAACTGCATGCTTATGTACATAAATGTTAAGATAAGCCTATGATCTGTACATACTAGCTGCCCTAGTTCAGCACAGAAAACAGATACAACTTTCAAGACTTACAGTTTGGATCATCTGATATTCCTGAGTGGCCATCGAATTGAAGTGGAGAAGCTGAGACCAGACAGCACAATCCCCCAGTAGGTGGAGGAGAGTGGTAAATATTAAACTAGGCCATCCTTTCCTCAAAGAATGCTAGAGGCCTAGTAAGACCAGCCTGGAATCCTATCATAAAGTACTGTGGCATGACTCTGATAATGAGAACAGGGCTAAGCGTACAAGAAAGCCTTGAGTTTACAACCTTCCAGCTACCTAAACTATCTGTTTCAGTCGGGTATGGTGGCACATGCCTATAATGCCAGCACTTGGGAGGCTGAGGCAGGAGGATCACCATGAGTTTGAGGTTACATAAGCAAGTTCAAGGCATTCTGTACTACATGGTGGGAGCCTAATCCCCACCCCTGAAAAAAGTATCTCTTCCATCACCTACAACACAGCCCAAAACACTTGAGGACCTTTCAGTACATAGCAAGTCTGCAGATTTCTAAGTACTAGGATAGAACACAAGTATAATCAAGGGGCCTTGAAATTAATCTTCTTCCTAGTTAGTACTGTCTTAAAAGGCAGGTTTTCTCCCCGTGCACAGACAAAGATCCACTTATCCCGTCAGGTGAGGTGGTTTGGCAGGTCAATGCCATCTACTTTAGGGTTAGCTGGCTGTATTTTCAGTTATTATCTTGGCTATATCTTCACTATGTTAGCAACTAAGGCAGACATTTCCTGACTTTTCAGTATTTTATGATACTTTTGCTTATTTATTTTTAGGCCATATAAAATTTTTACTTATATTACACTGAATTTCAAATAGTACTCAAGTTTTAAAATTTTCTAGCTGGTACACAAAAACATGGAATTATATATATTTATGGTATACCATGTGATGTTTCCATACATGTTTAACTGTATAATGTTTAAATCAGGTCAAACATACCTACCATCTCACTTATTCCTTTATGGTAAAAAATATTCAAAATCCTTTTTCTAATTTTTGAACTACAGTACATTACCATTATCTAGTCACTCTACTGCACAACCTCTTCTACTAACTCCACCTTCTTCTCACCCCCATCCCATCCTTCCCTGGTAAGTGTCTTATTCGTAATCTCAGGTCATGTGGGTCTCATCTTTCTGTGCCTGGCTTATTTCCAGTATTATAGTGGCCTCCATTTCTGCGGATGTGGTTGTAAATGACAAGTTTTCAATCTTTTTGTTTAATGATGAAATCACACTCCATTGTGTATATGTCCTTCACTGTCTTTATCCATGTATCAGGTGGTAGGGACGTCAGATGTGCCCACATCTTGGCTGCTGTGAACAGTGAGGCAGCAAACGTGGGGGAGCAGGCATCTCTCTGACACACTGATTTGACCGTCTTTGGGCATATAGCAGGCAGTGGGACCGCTGGACCATATGATAGTTCTATTTTAATTTTTTATGGACCCTCCATAATGTTTTCCATCATGGCTGTACTACTTTATATTTCTATCAAGAGCGTGCAAAGATTTCTTTTTCCCCACATCTTTCCAATACTTGTTATATTTTTGTTTACCAGATCTGGGGCATGGTGTTTAGCAAAACTGATGGCTAAAAAAAGCTTTCCTTCTCAAACCCTGTGCTGTCTGCCTCAAAAACAAATTTTTTGCTGTTTCTGTATTTTCGTTTTCCCATGAATATCCAAGCTTACTTTTAGGTAAAACTAATGAACAAAAGGAAAAAGGCCCTATAAAATGGCTGAAAAATTTAGAAGAGTATGTGGCAGTTACAACTGTCTAACAAATGTCAAGTTTAATCATTATTTACACCTCATCTCCTGTATTAAGACTGTCTTGGAGGGGATATATAAGTTTTAGTAATACACAAATCTGAGAAAGTAAGTCTTTAATTTAGAGAGAAAACAAAACAAGAAAGAATTTGAAGCAGTAAACACATCATTTCTGGGGTATTTGGATACCTTCAAAAAGGTAATCTAAGGCTTGCGGGAAGAGCTGTTTTATCTGTTTGTTCTCACTCTTTGCTGATAATCATCAGAGAGCTATCTCTAGGCCTAAAAAACTCTTTTCAAACCACACAGACAGTAGACAGCTACTGGAGGAACTATCTGCTCAAAGGAAGAGTAAATAGGCTCACCTGGCATCTCCAAAATCTCACGTGTAGGATACTGAGGGAAAAGAGAAAGTTCAGGACCAGATTTCCACTTGTATGTAACAAAGCATAACCTAATGAAAAACTGGAAGAGAAGCTGGGTTGAGCAAATACCTAACCATTCATACTTCTGTTAGCTGCTATGAGCAAGCTACTGTGTTCAGTACTGGGGACGCAGAGGCAAAAAGGACAGCTTGTGTCTTTACAGAACTCTGTCCTTACGGTGGGCTGACACGAAAGACTGATGAGTTCATCGCTAGGATGACAAAGGAATGAGGAGAGACCTTATCAGATCAGACTGTGCAGGAGCACGCACGTGTGTGTAGTGGCTTGTGGTAGAGGGGACACACAGGGAGGGTGTCACAGAAGGCACTCGGAAGAGGTACCAGAGTGACCAAGTCCTTCAAGGATCACATAGGAAGGAAGGGCACTTCAACAGAGAACACTTTTTGCAAGGAGGGGAAAAACACTACACTGCTGATCAATTCTCAGTGTAACAGGAAGGGCGCAATGTGGGGGTTGGCAATCAAAGAGCTCTGCCTGCCACCCTAAGGGGCCTGATGCTGACACAGTGGGGAACCCCCATGCGGTTTTAATAAAACTGGACAGTGACATTTAATTTTCATTTTTACAAAGATCTCACAGGTAACAAAGTAAAAGACTGAAAAATGGAGAGAGGAAACCCAATTAGGAGCCAATTTTGACAGAGATTCGTGAGAAAAAACAGTAAGATAACGGGTGAAAAGTGAAACAAGAAGGTAACATGTAAAACAATGCATGTGCAACAATGACATAATGATCCATGAGAAACAGTAAGGTAACACCTGAAAGGATAAGGAAAAGGCAACACACAGATACAGAAGATTGCCACTCAAGAACAGGAAAGGGCTGTTACTTCGGTCTAGAGGTGTCTGATTGGAAGGGTCTAAAAAGTGCTCTTGGAGAGCTGTTTAGCCAGCAGCTATTACTGTGGAGCTGAAGGGGAGCTGAAGTCATGGATTTAGATGGCAACTCAACTTAGAAAAAAGAACCAGTAAAGGATTCTGGAGAAGTCTAGATGGACATACAGAAATGGTTTTAGAGAGCTAAGGGAACTGTCTATAAAGACTAAGGTAAAAACAGAAAAGCTTTGTTAGGTGTGGCATTGGGAGGTCGAGGATGACTTTTGAGACGATGGAGGAAGTCAAATTATGAACTGAGATATGGAAAAAAGAATGAGAAAATGGAGAGAGCTTTCAATGGAAGCTGAAATGGAAGACACCCAAGAGGATGGGAAAACTGTCAAACTTGATTATATCATTGTATCTGGGCACCAAGAATCAAGAGGGAGGGCATGAAGATCATGAGGTTTGAGCAGTAATGTGTTAGAGGAGACTGGAGGAAAGTAGTCGGCCAGGCTTTTCTGTTAGGTAACAAAGCCCACTGTAGCTCTTCAGAGAGATCACAATCAGTGGTAGAGGGTGGGTTACAAATACAGGTTCACAGGCCACACCACGACTTACTGAATTAGAATCTGCATCTTAATAGGATTCTTAGGTGATCCACTATACGCAGTAATATTTGAGAAGCAATGCTCTAAAAGAGAACTAAAAATAACCATATGAGATACCCGAGTTTAAGAAAAAAGTACTGCAGTGTTTGTGCTTCTTTCCACAACCGACATGTTACCGGGAAGTTACAAGTAAGCAAAATTTGAGACAGGAATATCCAGTATGTTATCAGCTGTTACAGTGTTACGCTTTTACACACCTCGGATGGCACCTGGCAGTGGCATTCATCCACTTTTTTATCACATTTCAGAAAGACACTCATAGTTGCATAGTGTTTAAAGGCAACACAAAATTGTTTTCCAGAGGGCCTGTACCATTTTACATTCCTCCCAGCAATATCTGAATTTCTCCACATCCTCACTAGCATTTGTTGCTGTCAACATTTTTAAATTTAGCTATTCTGATGCATGTGGAGTGATATCTTGCTGAGGTTTTCATTCGCATCTCCTTAATGGTTAGTGATGCTGAGTATCTTTTCAAGTGCTTCTCCGCCATTTGTATATCCTCTAATGAAATGTCTCTCAGGTCTTTTGCTCACTTTCTTACTGGACTGTTTACTTTTTACTACTGAGTTCTGAGATTTTATATTCTAGGTGCTAGTCCTTTGTTAGGTAGGTAGTTTCCAAATATTTTGTCCCAGTTGGTAGATATTCTTTTCGTCCATACTAGTCTTTCACAGAGCACAAGTTACTGCAGGCTAATTTTTAAATTTTTCCATTAAAAAGTTTTGGCTACTCTAATTCTTTTGCCTTTCCACGTGTTCTGTAAGAATAATGTTAAAGCCATCCTCTCAGGCACCTGGAATTGAGACACCTGGAAATAACTACTCAGCAAGGAGAAAAGAGAAGAGCTCCAGGAAACAAAAAACAGTTGTCAGGACAATGGAAAATCATGGGGAAATAAAGAAGTGTAGACAAAAGCACAAAGGACTCTGGAACACTAACCCCAGCTGGTACTGGTGGGGGGACACCAGGTAAGTCTGGAGATGTCCAGCAGCTCTGTGATAAACAAGTCTGGCAGTGTTAGCCAAAGGAAAAACATACGATTTTTGTAGACTGCAAATACAGAGTGGGTTTTTACTCTGAGTGATTACTGGCAGGCTATCACAGTTAGGAGTGGGCCACCTTGGGAAGGGGTTTATTATTTTAAGACTGAGCTACTCTAGGAATCAGAAATAAGGGAAAGCCTCACACCAGGGCCTCTGGGGTCACCCTATTCCAGTGACTGGGGAAGAGACAGTGGCAAGAGAGAGTTCTGTAAAGAGGGAGGGCTAGCTTAAGATCCCCTAAGAAGTTAAGCTGCTGGGAGTTCAGCCTGTGGAGGACGTGGCAGCTGGAAGCACAGTCCTCCACGATAAGGAGACAGGCCTATCATAAGTGGTTTTCTGAAGCAGCTGGGCCACAAAATACTGAAATTAAGCAGTGTACATTGCTTGGCTCCCTGCCCTGTCTCCTCCCAGCAGAGTTTAGTGTCTGTTCACCTTCCCCCTCTGCCAGTGGGATCAGGGATACACCTCTGCTTGCATGTGTACACAGCGAGGTTTCTGGATCAAGTGGGGCACTTCATGAGCCCACAGGAGGCAAGGACAGCAGTGGCTTGGGAGGCATGGAAAGGCACAAACACTATAAGCTGCTGGAGTGAATACAGTCCTGGGGCAGATAACATACCATTGACTGACTGCACAGCAGGAGCAATTCAACAAAGAGAGATTCTGAAGAACAAACAAATTCTAGAAATGAAAAGCACAGTAAGTCAAATATCACAAATTCAATGGAAAGTCTTACCAATAGGTAGGACACAGCAGAAGACAGAATTTCAGGGATTTAAGATAAGGTTGAGGAATTATTACATGCAGATTGTAAAGGAAAAAAAAACCACAATAAACTAAAAACAAAACATCTAAGAACATGGTTAAAAGATCAAACTACAACCAGGCATAGTGGTGCACACCTGTAATCCTAGCACTTGGGAGGCTGAAGCAGGGTATCGCCCTGAGTTTAAGGCCAGCCTTGGCTACATAGTGAGTTCAAGGCCAGGATGAATTACATAGCAAAACCATGTCACAAAACCAAACCAAACAACACATTTCTGTTGTAGAAGAGGGTATTAGGTAAAACATAATGGCATAGGAAATGTCATATTTTACTTCATAAAATAATGAGAAAACTTGCTAAATCTTAGGAAAGAGACATCCACATACAGGAGGCATTTAGGATCCTAAACAGGCATGACCACAGAAGAACTCCATGTCATATTGTAATTAAAATGTCAGGAGTGAAGAACAAGAAAAAAATATTGAAGGGTCCAAGCATGAAACTTTAGTCACTTATGGAGGTCAGACTTCACTGCAGAAACCCTAAAGGCCAGGAGAGTATCAAATAATGTATTTCAAGCAATGAAAGAAAATAACTGCCAACCTAGATTACTAAACCCAGCAAAACTAGCCTTCAGAATTGAAGGGAAAATAAAGATCGTCCAAAATAAGCATAAAGTAAAGAAATTCAGACCAGCACTGCAAAAGATACTGAAAGGAATACTGCACAGAGAACAGTAAGAGTAGATAAGATATTAAGAACAGAATCAAATGTTAGAAAAACAGCAAAATGACAGGAATTAGTACAGACCCTTCTATAATAACTTTGAATGTAAATGGTTTTAATTCTCCCACTACAAGGCACAGACTGGCAGATGGATTAAAAAACAAGATGTAGCCGGTTGAGGTGAGTGGGCAGGGAGAGGTCATAGCCGATTTTTCTCTAATCCTAAATACCAAGAGGATCTGGGCAGTGCTCTTTTGCTCCTTGCACACTGTTTTTCTGGCTTTCAGTGTGTGGAAAAGGCTTGACCTACCCATGACCACTGTCCACTTAGGAGCAAAAAAGAAAATGTCAGCATGGCTGGTCTGCCCTTCCTCAGGACCTGCGGAGGCTCCTGCACTCTAGGGCCATGTGTGGGCGGGGCTTCTCAGCCCATAGAGTTTGCCTCTGTCAGCCAGCCACAGGGGCAACAGGGGCGGCTCAGGTCTTGTGACTGCAGGGATAGAAACAGAGCTTTCCCAGCATGGTGTGCTTCCCTGACCTGTGGGAAGTGTTCTGGGACTCAGCTCCTATGAAGAAAATAAACAAACAAAAAACCAAAAAAAAAACCAAAACAAACAAAAACTAGATGGAACTTTTTGCTGTTTGCAAGAAACACACTTCCCTAGCAAACACATACACAGACTGAAGGAGAAAGGATGGAAAATAATATTCCATGCAAATGAAACTCAAAAGCAAGTAGGAACAGTTATATCTGACAAAGCAGACTTCAAGACAAAAACTGATGCAAAGAAGGCTGCTATTATATATTGGTAGAAGGAACAATAAGAAGATATAAAATTTTAAACATATATGCACCTAACACTGCTGCACGCAGTTTCATAAAACATTCCTTGACATAAAGGGACACACAGATCCCAAATATAATAATGGGTGACTTCAACTCTCCACTCTCACCAACAGACAAGTCATCTAGACAAAAATTTTTTTTAAAATTAGTTAAACTATGCCATACATCAAATAGACTAATGGGTGTCTACAGAATATTCTATCCAGCAACTACAGAATACATTCTTCTCAGCAGCTCATGGAATGCTCCCTGCAATATATTATGTTTTAGGCCATGAAGCAAGCCTTAACAAATACCAAAGGGAAGGAAACATGAAATAATTTCTTGCACCTTACCAGTTTATAATGGAATAAAACTAACAATCAATAGGAAAAAATAAAACCCAGAAACCCTATAAATACATGAAGATTGAACAATTTACTTCTTTTTTGTTTTGTTTTTTCCCCCAGTACCAGGAATCGAACTCATGACCTTGCGCTTGCCAGGCAGGCACTGTGCTACTGAGCTAAATCCCCAGCCCCAACAATTTACTTTTGAAAGGTCAGTTGAGTCACTGAAGAAATCAGGGAGGAAACTGAAAAATTGTGGAAATCAAATAAAATATGACATAATAGAATATCTGGGATACAGCCAAAGACATTTATACCTATGAGTGCCTATACCAAAAATCAGATCTCAAATAAATAACATAATCACATATCTTGAGGTCTTTCAAGTCCAAATCCAACAGAAAGAAATAAAGATCAGAGCTAAAATCTATCTCTCTCTCTCCTTCTCTCTGTCTCTCTCTCACAAACACACACACATTATTCAGTCATCAAGGACAAACTTTTGTCTTCTATAGGAAAACAGATGTGGAGAGAATCATGTTAAGCAAATTAAGCCAGATTCAGAAAGACAAACATCAAAAACATCAAAGTAGAAAGGAGACTATAAAAGAGGAAAGGAATAAAGTGGAATAGAAAGAAATGTAGCAGAGGATAAAGGGGGCATGGATAGGATCAAAATACATGCATTGAAACCCAGTATTTTGTAAAATAGGCACTTCTGATAAAAGGGGAAAAAAGGTAACCCAAGTAAGAACTGTATTAAACTTTTATATCAATTTGTGAAGTGTCTTTACAAGGTTGAGTATTCCAATGAACACAGTATATTTCTTCATTTATTTAAATTCTTACTTCTTTCATGACTGTTTTGTAGTTTCCGGCATTAGTCCTGTACATGTTCTTTGCACATTTACACCTAATTATTCCACTTTATTTTTGTGTGCTTATAAATGGAATAGTATTTTGAATTTTGGTGTTCTGTTTTCATTGCTAGTATCGGAAATACAATTAATTTTTATATGTTTATTGTGAATCTTGTTGACCTGTTTTGAATTGTAGGAGTGTTGAGATTTTTCTACTGAGACAATTAAGTCATCCAGAAATAGTTTTATTTTTTCCTTTGAACTGCATGCTTGTCTTTTTCTTGCATTTCTGCACAGTTAGAACTTCCATTAACATGCTGAATGAAAGCAGAAATCTGTCTTATTCCTAATCTAAAGGAAAAGCATTCAGCTTTTGTTATTAACTGTAACATTAGGCCTAGCAAATTTTTGTACAATCCAGAGTTTAGAAAGTCCTCTTCAATTCCTTTCCTTCTGAGAGTGTATAGGTGTTGAATTGTAGCATATATTTTTCTGCATCAACTGCTAGGATTAGTTTGTTCTTTACAGTATTAAAATGGTATACTACAATGATTTTGGGGAGGGCAGCACTGAGAACTGAACCTAGGCCTTTGACGTGCTATCAAGTGCTCTACCATGGAGCTACATCTCCAGCTCCCCTCCCCCTCTTTTACATTTGTGTATTTTATGAAAAAATAAAACAAAATTTTGTAATATAGTAGTACGACAGTAACAATAGTTAATACACTGTGTATCATTATCTCAAGTAATTACTTGGAGTACAAGACACAGACCAAAAGGATTACAAAGAACAGAGAATAAATAAAACTTTCTCTTCAATCAACTAGCAGTAGTAGTATAAATGAAACAAATGAGCATATACATGTTAAAATAGTTTTGAAACAAAAGGAGTAAGTAATTTAAAGCCTTTTAAAATTTTGTTTCTGAGAAAGAATCTGGCTAAGTTTCTCAGTCTAGCTTTCAATTTGTGATCCTCCTGCTTCTGCCTCCTCTAAGCAGCGATTACAGGTATGCATCACCACACCTGGCTTACACTGTTTTCCATATTTGGAATATATAAGCCTTGCATACTTTGGCTATAATATATACATTTGATACATACATACTTGTATACATGCTGAAATTCTATTTTCTGGGGTTTTGTTGAGGATTTTTGCTTATGTATCCATACAGGTTATTGGTCTGTACCTTTCCTTTTTTGTACTGTCTTTAGTGTCAGTGTTGTGGCAATATTAGTTTCATAAAATAGTGTTTTACTTCTGGTATTTTCTGGAAAAGATGGTCTAGACTTGGTGTTCCTTCCTTCCTTCAACATTTGGTAGAATTTTTGGGTGAAACTATCTGGACCTAGACATGTCTTTTGGGGGAAGTTTTAAAAGTATGAATTAAACTTTCTTAACTGTTGATGGGGTAATTCAAATTAATTATTTCAAGGGTTTCTGGTAGCTGTATACTTTTAAGGTTCTTGAACAATGACAAGCCTGGAGAGAGCATGAAAACTCTACACCCTTTCTCCAGTACCTTAACCCATGCATCTCTTCACTTACCTAGCCATTTATTTTCCTAACAAACTTCCTTACAGTTTGCCTAGAGGTTAATTACAGTGAAAGACATACAGTCAAGAAAATTCTGGATCTTGCTAGGCATGGTGGCAAATTCCTGCAAACCCACAAACTTGGGAGGCTGATGCAGGAGAATCACATAAGTCAGACCAGCTAGGGTAACTTAGTAAGATCCTGCCTGGGGAAGAGAAAAAAGAAAAAGAAATTATACATCTGGCAAAAATACCCACCCGGCCACACAGGCACCCGGGAAGTGGCACGGTGCGCTGGCCTTTGGGCCGGCCCTTAGCTGTGCAGGCCCCCTGGGTGGCTGGCCCCCAGCGCCCAGGAAGCTGTGTGGCAGTGTGCACTGGTGCGCCGAGCCACTGCCGTGCAATCGAGAACTATCACAACACAGAGAAGCAACAACACAATTGGCCCACCACCCGCTGGCTGCGGAGGCCCCCTTGTGGATATGCATGATTCATTCTAACATGGAGAAACCCCTGGGAATACATGCTGCACAACAGGTCGCTCTTGCTCCTGCCGTTGAGAACCAGAAAGGTCCAGAGTCAGCTGAGGAGCAGGTGCTGAACAAGGACTCAGAGAACATGAGAATACAGACTAAGCCCGAAGATTCACAGGTCTAGCTGACTGGGGTCACAAGAGCCGTTTGCAAACTGGACACCAGGAGGACCTTGCACAATACCTGGGGAGATCCCCTGGAAGCCATTCTTCCCTTGACAGTACAGGCTGAGGAGGAGGAGTGCATGGAGCTCCAGAGAGGTCTGCACCGAGATTCCTGCTGCCCATGTTGACGGTTGGGGAGAGGACACTTAAGTGGTTGTGGGGTCCTAATGCACTTGGCTGCTGGAGAGAAAAAGCTACAAAAAATGGCTTTCACCCCAAATGGCTCACTTGAGATGTTAGTAAGAATTGCCTCCTCAGTTTCTGCAGCTGTGACAAGGAGGAGGCCAAGGAGAGAAAACAAAGAGACCAAGAAAAAGCAGCTGCTTTTGCTACAACACTAAGAGAAACAGACCCTAAGTCTGATTCTTGGGGCCCCAAGAAGAACTCGATGACTGCATTCATCTGCTACCACTGTTAAAAGCCAGGCCACCTCAAGAGGAACTGCCTAAGAAACCCCCTTGGGCCATTCCCTGAATGCAAAGGAGACCACTGGAGATCAGTCTGCCCTCTCAAGCGGAGGCCCCAGAGCTCAGACCCATCCTACCAGTTAGTCCAACAGGAATGAGTGGGCCTGGGGCATACTCTGCCTTCTCCCTCTGGCCAGACTGTCATCTCCATGGAGGAGCCTGGTAATCATGACTATGGAGGTAAAAGCAAACAGCCTGTTGCTAGACACAGGTGCAAGTCCCTTGGTCCTTCTTTTCAATCCTGGCCTTCCTTCCAGCCGTCACACCTCAGTGAAAGGAGTCACTGGTGAGGAGGTAACCCACTATTTTTCACAACCCTTAGGCTGTAACTACTTGTTAGATCTTTCTTGCATATCTCTGTCTTCCTGAGAAACCACTTTGAAGATACCACCATGTATTATAGCAGCCATTGATATTTTCCTACTAATCTGTCCATAACTCTGTGATGTTTGTATTGTTCCTATGCTATTTCACAAATAGATGTATGTTTATTATTATGTGTTTCCTACAACAACCACTGAGAATAGTTAATGATTATTCAATTGGTCACTGATGTATAGCTCTATTTATTTTCTTTAGAAGCCACTTTGAAGATACCAAAGTATAGTACAACAACTATTGATAATCCTCTACCTCTTTTGTCTGTAACTCACTATTATTTGTCTATTTGTTTTCCTGAGAAACTATCTTATAGATAACAGTATGTAAAAAACAACCATTGATAATTTCTTAACACTTTGTTTGTAATTTGGTAAGGCCCCCCCCCATTACTATGTTACTCTTTAAAATTAAAAAAATGTTACCCTTTTACTCTTTAAAATTAAAAAAAAAAAATATCCAACCATTGCCAAACAACTCTTATTAACTACTTTTGTCTCATGAAAAATGGATAACTCCATTAGGAAGTCAGAAGTCTGGATTAGCTCAACAGTTTTCTCTGGAATCTTATGAAATCTACAAAGCAAGTTTAAGGTCTTGATGTTACTGTATGACCCCGGGATGCCTCCATAACTGCAGCTATCATGTGATCATGAGATGAAGAACGAGCAGGCTGAACCAGTGGAACAACATGCAAGTAAACCGCACCATGAGGAAGCTGCTGAACTGGACTCCTATTCTGGAGTCTGTCCACATGTGGCCTTATGAAAAATTATAGTTTTTTGTTTGTTTGTTTTTTCCCGGTACCAGGAATTGAAAAAATTATAGTCTTAATGGCTGGAAAAAAATGAAGTAAGTTTTCACACTGAATGAGCTGTAGTAGTTTGTGTTTTTGAGAAATAGGTCAAATTCATCCAAATTATACTATTTATATGGGTAGAGCTGTTTATAATATTCCCTTATTGTTTGAAGGATCTACAGTGAACCTTGTTTTGTTACTGATATTGGTAATCTCTAACTTCTTTGTCAGGTTTGCTTGAAGTCAGTCAATTTCATTGATATTTTAAAATTTCAGCTCTGCTTCACTGACTTTTCTTTTTAATTTCATTGATTACTTCTATTTCTTCTTTTTGCATCTTTTGTGATCAGTTTCTGGAGCAGCAATTAAGACTGACTTGAGACTTCTTTTCTACTATATGTATTTAATGCTACAACATTCCTTATCATGCAACTGCTTTAACTGGGTGCCCCCACACTGATGTATTTTAATTTTCACTCAAAGTATTTATTTTCTTTGAAACTTCCTGTTTGACACAGATTAGAAGTGTCTTAATTTCAAATACTTGTAGATTTTTCCAGTAATCTGGGACTGGTTTCTAGCTGAAGTCCACTGAGACTGGAGAATATATTGTGCATGACTTTAAATACTTCTATATCTTCTGAGGTTTTCATTGGCTCAGGGTGCAGCCTGAGCCTTGGTACATGTTCTAATAGCTAATAAAGTATCCAGAAATAATTTTGAACTTGCCTATTTCTCCTTTCAATTCTATTAGTTTTTGTTTCATGTATCTCACAGCTCTGTATCTGGTACATAAACATTTAGGACTCTCATATCTTCCTGGTGAACTGATTCTTTTACCATTATGCAATAAGTTACTATTTTTTTTTTTCCCCTTAACCATACTTTGAAATCAATATAGCTAGCCCTTTCTTTGGATTAATGTTTGTACAATATTATCTTTTCCCATCATTTTATTTCCAACCTGCCTGTAGTGCTATATTTGACATGAATTTCTTGTAAGTATTTTATGGCTGAGTTACTTTATCTAATCTTCTGCCAATGTGCCTTTTGATTGGTGTAATTAGATAATTTATATTACATGTGACAACTGAATTTTTTTTTTTGGTCTTTTTGAGACAGGGTCTCGTTATGCAGTTCAGGCTGGCCTCAAACTCACAATGATCCTCCTGCCTCAGCTTCCCAAGTGCTGGGATTACAGGCGTGCACCACCACACCTGGCTATAACTGAAAACTTAAGTTTATCCTTTTACTTTTTGTTTCTTTTCCCCTGCTTTCTTGTGGGTTAAACATTTGTTAGTGTTCCTAATTGATTTGTCTACTGTTTTTCATAGTCAAATCTCTTAGGACAGCTTTTTAAGTAGTAGCTCCACATATTCTGCAAGTGTACATGTGCACATGCACACACAGATGTATCTTACCACAGTCTACAACATTTATAGATTGACTGAGAGAGTCTTGCTATGTAGTTTTATCTGGCCTTGAACTCTAGGTGATCCTCCTACCTCAACTTCCTGAGCACTAGAATTATAGTGCCACGTCTGGCTACTGTTGTCACTTTAACAAACCAAATGAAGTGTAAAACTTGACTTCTCCTGACATCTCTTTATCCTCTACGGTTTATAGTATTTCTCTCTATGAATACCTACAAGCACATCACATCAGACATTGATACAACTTTTGCTTCAACTGCAGGGCATAATTAGGAATTAAAATTTGTCTACATTTTATTTACTTATTTTTTCTAGTACAGTGTTCCAAGATTTCTTTCACTATTTCATTTCCATTAGCACGTTCATGATGGGTCTGTAATTCGTATCTTGCTTCCTAGTAGCTTGATCACCAGTGGTATAAGCCTCTGGATGGACGTCATGCATACACCACTGCTGGTTCAAACCACAGTACTAATTTCCTTTAGTGGTTCTCATATGGTATATGAGATGGTTTGCTATCATATGTTTTGCTATCAACAAATTCTTACAATTTTTCTTTACTTGATAATGCTGTGGTTTCTCCTTCATTACTGAAAGATCCACTGCAAAGTATGGAGTTCTGAGCTGACAATTTCTTTCCTTCCAGCTCTCGAAAAATGCTGAACCACTTCCATCTGGCCTCCAAGGTTTTTGATGAAATATCTGATAAATTATTATTTTTTTTCTCTTTCTCTTTCAGACATTTGACCATATAGAGATTTGTTTTGTTGTGGATTTATTTGGGTTTACCCTGTCTGGGGTTGGCTCAACTTGAATTGGTAGGTACCTCCTTTTCCTTTGTTGTTAACTACATCTAGGAAGTTTCCAGTTCATACGTCTGAGTATTTTTTCCAAGGCTTCTTTTTCTCTTGTCCTTCTAAGACCGATGACACATCACATAATATGCATGTTATAATACAGCATCCATCTCTTTTCTCTCTACAGGATATTTTTGTATTTTACAATACTGGGGATCAAAACCAGGAGTTTCTGAACACTAGGAAAATGATCTTGCAACTGAGCCACACCATAATTCCTTCTCTGCAGTTTAGACTGAGTAGTTTTTACTGTTTTATTATCTCTAGTTCACTATTCTTTCCTGTGTTCCCCTTTGCTGCTGAGCTTATCACTTGAGTTTTTAATTTCAATTATTGTATTTTTCAGTTCTAACTTTTTTTTTTTTAAAGTGTGGGGGGGTGTCCTGCCTCAGGTTTATTTATACAAACAAACGGCAGCTTTGTATTGTGTTCAGAGGAGGATCACCAGCCTATTCAGATGATAGTTCAGGGGCTATGCCAGTGCCATCCTCAAGTTGGTAGACAGATGCTTTATTATGGAGTCTAGGGACTGCTGGGAGCCAAAGTTGGAGCTGAAGGTAAGAGCTGAGATACTTGGCTATGCATGTAGGAGTACTTCTCAACTCTGGAACGGGTGATGTAGACAAGCTAACTAAATCTATAGCTCACATACTTTATGATCTTAGGCTTAATGCCCTTGGGCATTAATTATGAAGGACTCCAGAGCCTCAGCATGTTTCCTTAGGAATGCACCTCAAGAAACCCTTATCTCTGTGATTAGAGTTTCTTGATGCTACTTCTGTGACATTTTCAGGATTTGTGGTATGGTTCTCAAACTTGGCCTTGTCTACACTACAACTTGCCTCTTATACATCTGTAGTTGAAACTTTTGCTTACTGAGACTTATTTTTCACTTCTAGCATGTTTGTAATTGTCCACTGAGGTGTTTTTACGATAGCTGCTTTAAAATTTTCATTTGATAATTCTGGTATCTATGTCATCTCATTGTTGTCAATTCTTACCTTTTTTTCATTCAATTTGAGATCATCCTGGTTTGGGGTACATAGGAGGTTTTTTTCCATTAAAACCTTGGTGAGTTCTGAGACTGGATTTTATTTGAACTTCTGCTTAAACTGGCTTTCTCTGACATCACTGTAAAGGGAACTGGTAATGGTGGTGATGACTACCAGGCACAGGAGATGGTAGGAAAACCTTGCAGCCTAGCTGGATGTGGCACTTCAGGTTTTCCTGTGATGCTTGTATTCAGTAGAATTGTTCAGTACCATCTTATCAGGACGCCCCTTTCCTGCTTCTCTGGCTAGAGCAAGCTTTTCTTCTTTTCTGTTCCTTGGTCTTTCTAGATTCTCTAGCACTCATTCAAGGGTATGAGACAAAAATAAAAACCAAGGCAAATTAATGTTGTGTGATTCTTCAGGTACCAAGACCTATAGATAGTCTGCCTTCTTTCCAACTTTCTTCTCTACTCGGTTTGTACGTAATATCCAGTGTTTCAGCTGTACTCAGCAGGAGAAATGAGGAAAAGGAAGGCTCCTCCATCTTCCCAGAATCAGTTTTTTTGACTACTGCTCATGTTTAATCTTAAATCACATTCAGAGGTCGAAGTTTGATTTTTAGAACAAGTCCTCCATCTTGAAATACTTCAATGCTTATCTATAGGTAATTATGTAATGCTTTCTATGGATCCTTTAAAAATTAAATGTCAGATTTTTTTAATATTTTTGGCTTTTGACAGGCAAATCCATTTTCACTGTTAAATAAAATGATATTCTCTCATGAGTGAGATGAATTCCTGTCAAGTTCAAATTTAAACACATTTTTTTTTTTTAAAACAATAGAATTTTTGTAATAACTGCTGTGAAAACATTCATGGAGTAGTACTACATTAATTTAAATGTTTAGCCAAAAGGCTGACGGTAATTTACTGCTTATAAAGATATACAACTACGGTTAAGAAAAACTAACAAAGCTGGGCATGGTGGTGCACACCTGTCATCCCAGCACTTGGGAGGCTAAGGTAGGAGGATTGTTGCAAGTTCGAGCCCAGCATGGGCTACAAAGTGAGGTCAAGGCCAGCCTGAACTTCACAGCAACACCCTGTCTCAAAAAAGAAAAAAAAAAAACCTAACACAAAGGTATTAGAGACAGAATTAGAAATGAAAGATTTTCCTTTGGTTAATACTTCATTATCTGACTTCATGTATTTTTAAAAATGCAGACAATTTTGAATTTATGGTTCTTAAAAAAATGTACACTATTAATAATTAGTAAGGATATGGCCTGTATGATTGTATATGCAACACCTCTAAGAGGAGCACCTCTCTGAAACACGTGGCTTTATATATTTAATTGAAGTTGGACCAATGCATGGAGTGGATTTCTTCTTGAGCATGCTTGGAAGTGAAAAAACTATGGTATGTTATCAAGCTATAATTTTTGGCAAACATTAACTAGAGCCTGGCAGAAATAAATTTAACAGAATCAAAGAATATCTCATTCAGTACAGATGAGTATAATATTTTACCTAAGAAACAATTCTTCAGTGAAAATACCAGTGTTGAAGAACAATTATAGTTGATTTCAGGTCTCAATAATTAATTAGAAGAGCTCCAAGTATCATTCTTAGTAAACAAGTACTGAGTATTTACTATGCTGAAGGCACAGTGCTAGATGTGGCCTTGAATCCCATCATCTACTAATTCTTACAAGGAAATTTTTCAAACATTTGTTTTCTAGAACTCCTTTCCACAGCTGCTTTTATAAGCTGTTCTTAACCAGAAGGTGGAAATTAAGCACTGCTTTGAGGAAACTAGTTTTCTTAACCTTACTTCTACTTTTGATAAAACATCTCTTTTCTATTTATCTTAGAGAAGATTAACTGTCTAATCATTATGCGTGAACACCATATCCAAATACATACAGAACAAAAGAACATGTCATGTTCAGAAAATACACAATAGTTCAGATTAATAAATACAAATGATTGAGACGTGCATTTCTTCTATTAAAGGCAGCAAAATTCTCATGCTTCGTATAATGTTACATAGTAATAATATACATACATATATGTGTTGATGCATACAGGCTTTAAGAGAAGACTATAATTTAAGAGTCTGATAGATTAATATTAAAAGGCACTTCAAAGGGTAGGAATTTTTCTAATTTATGATATTCAAAAACTACCACAGAGTAATAACATATGAAATAAATACTAACACCAATAAATAAATGTTAGGCTATATGAAACATTTTCATTAAGTAAAAAGAGGACGAACATTCAAAAGGGCCTATTATTTACCTCTTCTACATTGGAAGCAGTCTTAGCTGAAGTTTCCATGAAGATAAGGCCATGCTCTCGTGCAAAAGCTTCACCTTCTTCTTTTTTCACTTCTCTTCTAGATTCTAAATCACTACACATGGGAGAGAAAGGGTCATGTTATTAGCCAGTATATACAAATAGAAGCATTTGCAGAAAGCAAACCACAGGATTCAGAGTCATGATGATCATTCTTTTAACACATGGTAATTAAGTACATTATTCTGGGCATCATAGGGGCCAAATGTTTGGAAAATATTGCTTACTTTCAAAGAATGAACAGTCTAGCGTAAGACTCCAAGTTAGAGTCAAAGAATGACAAAAGTAGCAGCTCTGAAGAGAGCCTCTAGTACCCTGTTCTATGGACATAGTGGGCAACTTTTTTTAGCAAGAAAATTCTCTTGCTAAAAACACATTCCTGCCTCTGCAGTAGGTACTTCTACTGCAGAGGGGTTCTTCTACTGAGCTATATTTTTTTATTTTGAGATAGTGTCTTGGAAAGCTATCCAGGCTGGACTTAAAGTTGCAATCTTCTTGCTTCAACCTCCCAGAATGCTGGGATAATAAATATCTGCCACATTTGGCCTGAACATAACAATCTGAAAGGGTAGGATTACTTTAGTCCCATCCGCTGGCCAGACTAAAGTGATAAGAATCCAAACTACAGCCTGGTACATGGAAGAGTACAAGTTCAAGTCCTGCCTGAGCAACTTAGTGAGACCCTATTTCAATAATTTTTTAGAAGGGGAGGGGGCTAGTGATGTAGCTTAGTAGTACAGTGCCCCTGGGATCAATCCTCAGTCTTCCACACAGCAAAACAAGTAGGTAGGCAAACACACACACACACACACACTCACACATGCCCTCACAGTTATCATCAAACTCCCACAATTCCACAACAGGAAATGATGCAGTAAAATCCAAAGTGCTAAAGAAACATTAACTACATCACTAATTTCAGTTGGTTAAATACTTAGTTTTGTTGTAAAGCAAAGCTACTGGACAGTAGGGACAGACAGAAGTCTTAAGCTAGAAATTTTGGATTAAAGTATACTACTCATTTTTACCATCTTAGAAATGGATCAGTGAAGCTGAAGGAAAAGCAGCAGTCTCTCTCCAGTGTACTTTACAGTAAAAGTTTGATAACTTTACCATTTCACAATATTACAACCATAAACAGTATTCTTTTTTTTTTTTTTTTTTTTGGTTTTTCTCCGGTACCGGGAACCGAACTCACGACCTTGCGCTTGCCAGGCAGGCGCTTTGCCGCTGAGCTAAATCCCCAGCCCCTAACAGTATTCTTTTAACACATCTGTAAAAAATTCAGATGTAATTCATGCTATACAGCTTCATTTTGTTTTGTTTTTTGACATGTTTGTAAAAAATTCAGATGTAATTCACGCTATACAGCTTCGTTTTTTTTTGTATTTGTTTGTTTTTTGAGACAGGGTCTCACCATAGTTCAAACTGGCCTGGAACTCAGTGCTAGGATTACAGGCATGCGCCATTCATTACGCCCGGCTCAGCTTGTTATTTTTGGTTAGCATGTTTTGCAGATTTATTCACAGTACATGTAGATCTAGTTTCTTAATTTTTTAATGCTGTACTATATTTTACTGAACAAATATACAACATAACTTCTTTATTTCTCCGGTAAGCAGGATTATTTGTAATTTTCTATTATTACAATATTACAATGAATAGTATATGTATATTTTTTGTGTAGAGGTCCTAAAGCTTTTCTAGGGTAATATTTTTCAAACTGTGTCATTACTCAGTGAATTGTAAAATAATTTCAGTAGGTCATACTCAGAATTTGTTAAAGAAACAGAATGGAAATATTAGAGTGTATCATCCACTGATCCATGGAATTTTTGTTACCTATATATAAATACATGTGCAATTTATTTACTAGGTCAAGATGTATTTCTTAATATAGGTCACATAAAAATCTGAGTCTCTGTACTTGAATATACACCTAGTACAGCACTGCTTTCCAAAAAACAATGATCACCTCAGCTTTCCAGACATAAAATCAAAATGCTGTCTTTGGCTACATTCCCTGTAAATCCCATTCAAGTTGCTTTCATTACTTATGTATCTTTCTTTCCTAAACCATTCTTTTATTTTATGCCCTGCCTTTTCTTTAGTGTTTATATTTATATCCTTAATTTAAAAACCTTTTGCTTCTTAAAACTCTGCTTCCTTTTTCTTGTATATCCGATTTTAAATGTCACAGTAAGAAAGGGTGTCATCAGTCACTTTGACCAGGTTTGCTCTTCTCAGATCCTGTGCTCTCTATTGTTAAATGCACTGGATTAAAAACTACTCATTCTGTTTTGAAGTCTATACTAATTCACCTCATCCAATAATAATTACCTGACTTCTCTCTGTTCTTTCCCTTTTATAAAAGGTTAAGCGAGATGATTTAAATGAGGAAGAATACCTAAGAAAAGCCTTGAGTGAATGCTAAGATAATACTTCTAGTTACAAAGAAATAATCAATAGTTGGCTTTTTATAATGCAAATATCATTTAAGTAAATATTTTCTTAATAGTAAACATCAACTCATTTTGTTACTGCAATCCATTAGTTATCGCTCTTTATTGCTGAGTTGTATTCCATTGTAATGCTGTACCAAAATTAGGTAGTATGGTGGATGTTACACTTCTAAAGAAAGTTTAATTTTGTTCAAGTGTAATTTATTAATTTTTAAAAATAGTTTTGCTGTCTCATTTAAGAAATGTTCACCAAACTAGGGTCACTAAGAGTTTGTGTTTTCTTTTGGAATTTTGTTTTATAGTTTTAGCTCTTATATTTAGGTATGTGAACAACTCAATTTTTATATAAATTAGAAGGTAGGGTTCATTTTTATACATAGCTCTTCAACTTGTGCACTCTGTACTGAAAAGATTACAGACTTACCCCACTGAATTAGCACCTATATCAAATAGTTAACTAACTACATATATATATGCAACCGCTTTTGGACTTCTTACTGTTTCATCGATCTGTCTGCACTGTTATAGTTTATATCTTAAATGGCCTCCAAAAGCTTACATGTTGAATGCTTTGTATCCAGCTGATGGTCCTACTGGGAGGCAGGACCTGGTTGGAAGGTAGTTAGATCACTGGGGTTATGCCCTCGAAGGGGACTTTGGGGCCCCGTCCTTCTTTCTCTCTTTGCTACCTGACCACCATGAAGTGAGCAGTTTCCTCTCCCATCACGTACTGTGCTACCAAAGGTCCAAAAGCGATGGGACCAAACTGCTATGAACTAAAACCTCTAGAATGGTAAGCTAACATAAACCTTTCCTCCTTGTAAGTTGATTTTTCTTCAGTATTTTTTCTCAGGCACAGAAAGCTGACCAACATACATGCCAATATCCTAATGAGTCTTAAAGTCAGAATTAGTGAAACCAGTATATCCTCCAAATTTATTCTCTATCAAAATTATTTTGGCTAGGGGCTGGGGATTTAGCTCAGGGGCAAAGTGCCTGCCTGGCAAGCGCAAGGTCGTGAGTTCGGTTCCCGGTACCGGAGAAAAACCAAAAAAAAAAAAAAAAAAAAAAAAAAAAACAAAAAAAAACCCAACAAAATTATTTTGGCTAGCCTATGCACTTTGCATTTTCACATAAATCCTGAAATCAGTTTATCCATAGTTACTTCCTCTTAAAAAAAAATATGGTATTTTGATTGGGATCATAACTAATCTTTAGATAAATTTGGGAAGAACTAATATCTTAATAATATTTAATTTTCCCAACCATGAATATGGTATACATCTCCATTTAGTCTGTTCACAATATTCTCTTATCCTTTTAATATCTTAAGGATTTGTAGTGATGTCACCTTTTGTTTCCTGTAATTGGTAATGTGTGTGTTTTTCTGATTAGTATCTATTTTATTTATCTTCTCCAGAAATAGCTTTTAGATTCACTGGTTTACTCTTTATTATCTCCTTCTTTTCTCTTGGGTTTAATATGCTATTACCTTTCTAGTTTCTTAAGGTGAAAGCTTATGCTGCTGTTCTGACATGTTTACCTAATATATGTGTGCAGAGTTATAATCTCTGCACCCCACACATTTTCCAAAATTGTAGAGCTAGAGATTAACTTACAGAAAACAGTTAATAATACAAATAGCTCTATCCACAGAAATGTAGACTATGTCCTGTGGAATACAATTATCACCTTGTGAATATTATTCAATTTTTCATCATCTACACATTCACTTTACAGATTTTACTTGACTGAATGTATGGTATGTTAGTTCTGTTTTGAAGTGGCTGCAGTATCTTACTGGTTTCCTTTTCAATTAAATGAGATAAATAAAAACTTTGTATCTTATTTCTCAATATCTCATTCTAATCATCACATGAGAATCATGATTTTACTTCTCTGAACACATTACCTTTTAACAATATCTATTTTATAAACCTATAGAATGTATTCTGTGACTACCATTTAAAAATAGTTTCGTGGGGCTGGGGATTTAGCTCAGCGGCACAGTGCCTGCCTGGCAAGCGCAAGGTCGTGAGTTCGATTGCTGGTACTGAAAGAAAACAAAACAAAACAAAAATAAATGAAAATAGTTTCGTTACCATTTTTCTACCAAAATTACTGAAAATGTTTTCACATTCTGGGAAGTTTATGGAAAGCTAGACAAAACAACTGTTTTCAGATTGATTAGTTTTAAGAACTATCACTTTAAGCTTAACATACAAAATTGTTTGTTACAGATACAGTGACAACTTGATTCTTGAATTTCATTTGCTTTATGATTTTGAGGAAGACGGCTGTGGTTGTGTTTGTCATCTGATGTGGAGTTTACGAATGCAAGCAAAACTGTTTTGGGTGCTTTTGTTTGAGAAATGAATTGAGTGCAAACAGAAGCGTTCCTTAACTAAGGGGTTGCTGTAATACTCAGATTAAAAAACAGAATAACACTAATGTAAAGGTGAGGAGGTAAGCTTGAATTATTAATGTAATGTTTACTACACAATATTAATGGTGTTTTAGGACATTTAGAAATTCACCTGAATAATCTCTCTATTGTATTAATTGATGTAATGCACACTGTTATGACAATGGGAAATATTATTTTGAGATACTTATTTCCACTGAAAAGTACTTTAAAAAATTTGAGTAACACTTAACATTTATCTACTCCCCAATGAATAGTTTTATTTTAAATTAGCAATCAGATAAAACTCTTTCAGATTATTTTTTTCAAAGACTACCTTTGAACAAAACTATCTCGAGTTATAATAATAATTTTTTTAAAAACTCATCTATATTTTAAAAACCAAAAGTACCTTAGAATTGCACCATTTTATCTATTTATTTATTTATTTTCTTTTTGAGACAGGGTCTCGCTATACAATTCAGGCTGGCCTCGAACTGACTTTGTAGCCTAGGCTGGTCTTGAACTTGCAACGACCCTCTTGCCTCAGGGCAAGATGGTGGGATAACACCAAATGCTGGGATAACAAGTGTGAGCCACCACGCCTGGCCCAAAATTTTAAAATTTAAGAAACCAGTAATTTACCTCTAGACAAATGTACAAGAAAAACAGTCGCATAAATAGTAATCTACTGTGCTCATGAGTAATGCAAAGTGAGCTCTAAATTAGTCTTTTTACCTTTTATTTCCAATAAGCATAATGACCATGTTGGAATTGGAATGCTGGCGGGCATCCTCTAACCAGGTTGTCAAGTGGTTGAATGTATCTCTCCTGCAAATAAGTAAGAATCTGATTATTTTCAAAATATTTCTCTTGCTGGGCGTGGTGGCGACATGCCTGCAATCTCAGCACTTGGGAGGCTGAGACAGGAGGATCGTTGCGAGTTCGAGACCAGCCTGGGCTACAAAGTGAGCTCAAGGCCGGCCTGAACTGCATATGGAGACCCTGTCTCAAAAAGGCAAAAACAAACAAACAAAGTATTTCTCAGTACTGTATAATAACATTCCATTCACAATCACCATTTTTAGCCATATCCACTTATGTAATGAGAACAGATTTCAAGTACAGTATCTCGGTTTAGAGTTCACTGATATTTTCCTTTTAGAAATTAAATGTACTCACATTTTAGAAAATTACAATGAATAAATTGTAATATTACCAAACTGTCAATTTGGGATGCTTTTTTAAGAAAGACAATTCAGTCACATATTTCCACAGTACATTTAAATCTGATTCAAGACACGTAGTTTTAAAGGTGAGCAAATCAGGACATAAAAGTAAAATTTTATTTTTATTACTGGCAGCTGTACTTTAAACAGAAAACTTGTGTGTACCAAGGACGAATGTAATCGTCATACACTGCAGACATGTACTAATTACAAGTTTAAAAGTTTAAAAAATAAAAGAAAAATTGGCAAGTACTCACCTTGTAATATCATATACTAGTAAAGCCCCTGCAGCACCCCTGTAATATGACCTTGTGATGGAACGAAAGGACTCTTGCCCTGCCTATGAAGAAAAAAATGGTTGAAAATTTCCTTTAAAATGATGTCCTTTATAATTTCATATTACTTATACGTGCAAAACAGGCAAGGAGGGAAGGAGTGCATAGTGATAAAATTCACTAGTTTTAGGAGAAAGTTACATAATACTACTACAGTTCAAGCTACTGGGAATCCTCACCCCCTAACCCCAAACAAGACCCCTAACCCTTTCTGGCAATCCCTGACAACCCAATTTACTGAATGGTTTCACAATACATGAATCATTATCAGAACACAGAATGGATGCCTAGCAACTAAGCTCTGAAGACAAATTTGAAAGGAAGAAAATAACCCAGAGCTTCACATTTGAATTCAATAACCCACTCCCTGGGGCGGCTGTTGACACTAGAATAAATAAAGCTCATTGTAAATAAATGATGAATGACATCTTTACGCCCACCATCTGCTGGTGTAAAGGTTGTTGGAAGGCCAAGGATGCAGATTCTATCAGTTATATCATAAACTGCAGTGAGCTTTCAACAGTCCTGAGATGGAATTCTTTGAGCAGTCATTTTATTATGGAAAAGAGAAAACGGTTCTCAATTTAATTTATATAATTTCCCCCCACACTTAATTTTCTCTGATGTATAATGCTTGTCAAAAGCCAACAGGATGTAAAAGTCATCTTTATATCCACTTGTGAAATAAGACACCAGAAATGATGGAAAATTAGGTAATTTTAACTCATGGTACACAGCACGCTGCTTTTTAAAGAAAGGCTGATGAGGGATATGCCTATTGCCTCTGAGTTTAAAACTGAGACAGTTCTTGTCAAATCATTTGTACTTTGGAAAAAAGTAAACACAAAGCCAATTTCAACAATGTTTGCATTTAAAGTCTAGTAACTTGAAACATATTCTTGTTTACAGAGCTGAGTCCTGATCTTCCATGTTCTGCTCTGTTCTGACACTGAGTACTCTGGAACACCTCGCTGTTGTTGGTTTTTCTTCCAGTACCACACCCTCAGTACCTACCCCTGGAGTCAGGAACACCACGGTCATTCTAAGAAAGTATGCTGAATTTAAGAGTATATTCTAATGTCTGAATTATATGCACAAAATGCTCGGTACTCCACCCCACCTAAATCAGTGGACGTTCTACGATTCAATGAGGATACCTTCTTCTATGTGGAAATTAACAGTCAGACCCTCTCTTGGTAATCCAATTCTAGTACCCAGAATGTCTAATTCTAAATGAGAGACCGAGAAAGCTATCATATAAAAAGAACCAACTTATTTCACATAGTTTGAGATTTAAAAACTGGTTGGGGACATGAAATTATATATTTATTGAGATGTACCTTTCAGAAAAGTCTTGAAATCCAAGTTTAAAACTGGAATTCTCAGGCCCAGTGGCATAGTACCTGCCTGGCAAGTGCAAGGTCCTGAGTTTGACTTCTGGTACATGCTAATTTTTTAATATTGGAAAGCTAAGGACTAGATCTTTAAAGAGATTCATTTTACAGAGATTCAATTTATTCATTTATATAAAAAGACAGAATTCTGTCAAAATAAAAATCGTGTATAAACTCCTTATAGTCCGTGGCTAACCTATCAAGCACAGGTAAAAGTCCTTCAAAACAATCTCTCTGGACTATTCCAGGAGATGAATTAAAATGAGTATGTAGGAAAAGCACTATTATACATAAAACTTCAGTGTCTAAAGGAAAAATAAACAGGGAAAGAAGAAAAGCAAGCTTCTACATAGCATTCCCATTCCCCCCAAGTTATTTTGCAAAGAACAAAAGGCATGTTCCAATACAGAAATAGCTTATACAATGAATACTTCATACTAAATCCACTGAAATCTACATTTTGCCTCTTAATACAAAATCAAACAAAGACTCAAGCAAATAAAAATCACACTTTCTAAACAAAGACTATGCATGCAGGTATATATCTTAAAATATAATTATTTTATAATAAATGAAGATCCATATTCAAATAGTTTCCAAATTTTTGAGACCTCACTTGTATGAGAACTGTAACATATTCTAGTCTGTTCTCTGTTAATGGGACTGGCAGCCTTGAAAAAGATCATGCCTAATAAATATGCCTTCTCTATACAATTACAGCATCTCCATAAGCTCACATAAAAACTAAATGTATAAATCTGGCCCCAGCGATATGTGTGCACCCATGTTTATAGCAGCATCATTTGTCATAGCTAAATCTTGGGAACAACCCAAATGCCCATCAACTGAGGAATGAATAAAAAAGATGTGGTCTTTTTATACAGTGAAGTACTACTCAGCCATAAAGAAGAATAAACTTGAGATTTTTATAGGTAAATAGATGCAACTTGAGACCATACTCACACGTGAAATAAATCAGACTCACATGTATAAACACTGTATTGTCTGCCTGGTGTGAGATAATGAAAGAGTAAATAAGATCCAAAATGTACAATAGATATGAAATGGGAAGAAATTGTTCAAAAGGAAAGAGGAAATAGGATCGGGGAAAGGGGAAAGAAAGGGAAAAAAATACAAGACAGTTGTACTATTAGTTTCTCCTACTTCACTGAAAACAAAGATTTGTTTAGAGAATTTTTTTATGCTCATATCTTGTACACTGAGTAACTACTCTGAAGGTAACAATATGCAATGTACTAACTATTGTTATCCTATTTTGTTTTGAAATTTTGTTTTATTTCTTCCATAAAAAACAAATCTAGCCCAATGGTTAATTAGCTCTCTTAATCATATTAAAGGAATAACCATCCAGTTTTTTAAAAAGTACTTTAATGCATACCTGTCTACACTCTGACTGAATTGTACAGCAAAAAGGAACGTTAACTCAGGGAATATACATGTAGTTGATTCTTCACTATAAAGAGTTAGGAGGGATTTTGAAAACAAGACACAATTCTTGGTTATAAGGGATTTCTGATAGTAGTAGAAGATATTTTTAAAAATCCATTTAATCAAACAGGAAGGAATGGCCAAGTGAATAGCACCAGAAAACAGACAAACCTGAATTAGAGATGGCCAGAGTAGAACACAGCTTCTACCAAATCACAATCAAATTGATTTCTTAAAAAAAAAAAAAAACCCAGCAAGATACAGGTAAGCAGAAAGTAAAATACAGCCATGTCTGCTTTAACAGTTTGAAGTACTGTTTAGCATTAAAATCAGCACCATGCCACACTTGTGAATAAGATGTTCACTTTGCATCTGAGGGCTGTTAAAAAATTTGATTGTACCACTCAAAACATACTTCTAATGGCCAAAGATAGATTCTCTGAAGCTGGTTTTCTTGAATGCCTGGATCTTTCTGTTCATACCAATTTTGGCATTTACCAGGCTGGTAATGGGCAGTAATCTTAACTTCTTTTCCTCTACGACCTCCACAAAATGCAACATTATACATATTATGCTAGTGCTCAAAAATCTGTGTAACTTGAATTAAAATTTTAGTATACGTGCTGCCAAAGCAAGCACTTGAATTAAAATTTTAAACACTTGAGAATCTGATTTCTGGCACAAGTGTCTGCCTGGCAAGTGCAAGGTCCTGACTTCAATTCTTGGGACAAAAAAAAACAGAACAAAAAAAAGGTAACAATATTGGGGCTGGGGATATAGCTCAGTGGCATAAGTGCCTGCCTGGTAAGTGGAAGGTCCTAAGTTCGATCCCCGGTACCTTTAAAAAAAAAAAAAGAAAAAAAAAAAGAATCTGATTTCTACTTGTCTCTAGAGAATTTTTTCTTATTCAATAAATGTCTTGTTTCTACAGTCCTAGTAGAATCTTGCTTATTTACTATATAGTCTGAATATTCCTGCTTTTATGCCTCTTCTTAACTTCTTGCCTGAAAGCTCTTTTTCTTCCACCTATCCAATTTCTTTTCCTTTGGAGGACAAGTTCAAACACCTAACTTTTTCACAAAGATCGGGAACTTGTCTACTACAGTCCACAGTTATTCTCTTCTTTTCAGAAATACAAAACACTTTCATGGAGTCTTTTGATCCTAACACCATTGATGAGATAAAATGAACACTCAAATGTGTTTTATTCTTTAGATGAAGTCTAGCTGAAATCAGAGTAGCAAGTATATTTATAGTGGGCACTAAAGTAGGTTATTTTAATTGATCCCAAAGAGCCAACAGTTAGAAAATTATGATTTGTGAGAATCACCATTATTGTAATACTTTGTCATTTATCTAGAAACTACAGCTATGCAGAACACAGATAAAAAACAAAGAGAAGGCAAATAATTCTAAGTAGCCAATTAAGTTGTCAACTGCCTGAGCATTAAGTTGGACACTATACTTGGACAGAGGTGGGGAACATTCGTTAGTGTAGAAGGAAATGTTGTAAGTTCCTGTCCCTGTAGCTGTTCAAAAAAATGCTGATGAACAGCTGCCAAAGGAAGCGTAACAGCTGGGTCTGTAGGTCTCTCCGTGAGGGTACGGGGGCGCAGGCTGACACTAGAGACGGAGGCAGGGCTGCTCCCAGCCCTCTGTTCCAGGCCCTTCCCTAGCGCTAGTGCGTTAGGTCATCCATCCTTACTGACATGTTGAGACAAAATAATATTTGGTTATTTCATAGAAAGTCAAGAGTATAAACTGACACATTTTTCAAAGGACATAAAAATGTCTGCAATTGGCCGAGAAGGAACTTTTACAAAGTAACCACAGCAATAGTTTAAATATTTTATAGCAAAAGTATTTGTACACCTAAAATAAAAATTTTTGATAGGGAAATAGAGCAGATAAACGTGCTTACTCAAAACATCCCTATTATGTGTGTGCGTGAGTGCGTGCATGTGTCTGTTAAATTTATTTGACTCTGTTGGGAGGGCAAACAAAAAGAGTAATAAAGGTCAAAGATGAGTACATGCAGGACAGAGCAGGTTAAGGGTGGCTAGGGAGTAAGTACAGACTTCCTCTGTGCTCCTTCTACCAGGGTACAACTTACATTTATTCACTGAATTACGCTAGTAGACATATTTGGCATTGGCTTTTGATTAAAAACAAAAAGTTACCCATCACAGGGCCTGAGGAAGGTACTTTGAGGGAAGCACTAATAAATTCTTAAGTTTAAACATGTAGGAGAGAAAAAACTTCGTGTACTTTATTCTTATTTCCATGTAATTCTGAAATCATGCTGCCTGAAAGAATGTAAATCAAAAAAGTTTTGAGATGCTATAGGTTCAGCAAGGAAACTCTACAAAGAGTGAAAGTGTGACTCCACCAAGGAGGTCAGAAAGCACAAGAACACAGGACCTAATGGAGTATTGAAGGACAGAGCAAGATAAAGATACAGGATTTACCATTGAAGGGAGTGTTGTGGGACATACAGGAAGTATCCAGAAACCTAGGTTTTATGACTGTTTTCAGTGACTAGATTGGTCTTCAAAATCCTGTCTGTGAGAATGGTATTATCCACAATTTGTTCCTACAGCAGCTACTACACATGACAAATGAGTCTTACGTGCTTTAGTTTATTTCATTTCCATAAAAGTTGCCGTATTTGTCCTAATAGTTTACTCTAGTAAGTTTATTATTGTTATTATAAAATGAACTGGGATGAGGGTATAGCTCATTGGTAGGGTACCTGACTAGTGTGTGTGAGGCTCTGGGTTTCATCCCCAACACTGCAAAAAACAACAAAAGTTTAACAGCTGAGCATGTATTACACTTCTCAGTTTTAATTTTTGATATAGTAAATATCAGTATCCGTAAGCCACATAAGCTAAAGCACTTTGGGGTCCTTAGTAAGCATAAAGAGATTCTGAAACTACAAAGTTTGAAATCTGCTGTGTTAGCGTATCTATTGTAGCCAGGCATGGTGGCATATGCGTGTAATACTAACATTCAGGAGGCTGAGGCAGGAGTGACTTTGAGGTCAGCCTGGGCTACATAAGTGAGTTCACGGCCAGCTGGCATGGTATAGCAGAACGCTATCTCACATCCCCCACCCCGTGCCCAAAGCATATCCATTGTATATCCTAAAGTAACTTCATTTTTTATGCATCTAAGATTGCAGAATAGAGAAAAAAGTCACTTGAATCATTACCTATATTCTGTGGTTCAGATGAATAGCCACTATTAAAAACTACACAGCATGGCAAATAGTAGAATGAGGATAGTGAATTAGGAGCAAGGTAGTCTCAAGTGGTTGGGACTAAATCAGACTTAAATCAGATATTCTTATTATATTTCATAAGTACAGAGTAGACTTGCTCATTATTTTTCTTAAAAATACAATTTGCAGGACACTTGCATTGAACATAGCCTATGTACTGACTCCTGTGTGTCCACCGACACCCACCACCTGAGGGCACACCTGCTGAAATCACTGCGTAAGAAAAATCGCTGTTGTCTAGTGTATACCCACATTTTATTTCATGGCTATAGGATTTTAGTGTCAAAAAAACTAAAATAGGCATAAAATAACATTAAACAACAAGCATAAAATATACCTTTATACAACAACTTTAAAGATCATATAATATTCTTGTGCTATACTTACAGTGTCCCAGATCTGGAGTTTTATCTGTTTTCCATCAATTGTTATCATTCGAGCACCGAACTCTACACCTGAAAAGAGCAAAAAATGATTTACTGTCTAACTAGTTGAAATCTATTTCACATTCAAGGACAAATATTCAAACTACTTCCAAAGATATGCTATGTTGTGTGTTACACAAATCACCTTTAAAAATGAAGATGCTATATACAAAATATGTAAGTTAATGTAGAAGTGCTAGTAAGACATATGCTAAGGACATCAAGAAAGAGAACAGTAGATCTTCTGTATAAAGGCTTGATAACATAAAGACAACTAAAAAAGCAATTCAAGAACCGTAATTATTAGTAATGAGAAGTAAATAACATAATTCAGATATTATTCCAGGAATGCCTATACGTGATAAGTAGGTACACATAAGTGGGAATGTGTAATGCTGTTCTGCACAACACAGCACAGACATTTCACATCACAAACATGTAAAACTATCATTTTTAATGTCTGCACAATATTTCTTTGCTCATAATTCACTTAACTGGTACTCTATTGTTACAAATATAGGTTGTCACCATATTTTCACTAAATAGTTAATGCTGAAAAGAACTTTCTGCATATATTTTTTTCAACTTACTGCAATTTTGGGCAAATAAAGGAATTATGATTGTGAGTCAAAGGGAATGTAGACTTTACACTTAAATGTTTACTTCTTTACCTTTTTCACTGCTTTACCATCTTTTTGGAAACTACTCAATCAGCAAAACGAAAGAAAGAGGTAAATTTAGAATAACAAACAAACGGAAAGACAACTCTGAAAGTAGTCTATTACTTATACGAAAACATTAGTGTGTGGATGGTTTATCAGTATTTAGCTCAGAGTCAAGGTGGGAAGACACATCTGATCTCCAGAAACCAGATATTAGTTATCCTGGCAGAAAAACAACTTCTAGTTTCTCAGGAAGGTTACACTGTGCAGTGTCAGAATCCATTTTAGCATCTCCTATCATTCCTCCAACTGTGATTAGGAGAGCGAGATAGAAAGGTCATTTGTTATCCCATGATATACAACTTGACGCGGTTTCTTTTCATTTTGATACTTACTCCATCTGAGGGGTACAGTCAATCCCAGGAAACTAATAGTGATGTTCATGTTTCTCAGGCTTAGAAATATAGCAAATCCAGAGAAACCCAGAGGTCATGATGAACTTGAACAAAACGTGTGAAACTAAAATTATGCCACATGAAACCACTAAAAATGTTTACATATCTACTTAGTACAAAAATATACACATATATTCATACACATATTGATATCTATTCTATGCCATAGGGTGGGGATACAAACAAAGCAACCACTAAATAATGACGTGAACACGAAAGTACTTGAGGGAGGAAAACAACGGTAATGTGCGGTACAACAGTTTTTGAAATAGCCAGTATTTAAAAGGAATGTACTAAAGCGTGAAATTCTACATGTCAGCATATTTGACACGCAGAAGCCTTTTCACGAGCCTAGTGCTTGTATTAATGGAGTACAGAGAAATCCTATCCTTCTTTCCACTGCTGTGAATGGGCCGACTTTCACCACAATCCAATCTCTGCATTGCTCCCTGGGACTCAAGATTTCATCTTTCTAACAAATACAAATTTGACCAAAGACAACTCCAAACTAGACACAGACATACGAATGTTCCTGCTATAAAGGGTGGGCAAACAAAGCAACAAAGGCAAGAAGATGCTCCCTCTGTGGAAGTGAAATCTTGAGCAGGATGAAGACATTGAATGTGATTTATGACCACGTCATAATATTCCATATCCCACTTAACTTTTCCTAACTGGGTCCAATACTTACGTTTCACCTTTATGTTCTATCTGGCCAAAGAAAATACCAAAACCAAAAGTGTCCTGGAGGTCTCAGAAACAAAGACTAAAACCTTACTTCTCATTAAGATTATTAACACTTTAAGTCCTTTTTCCTGAAGTGTACATATGTTTGAAAGTCCCGTTTAGAAAGATGTCCTTCTCTCTTTTCAACAGGCTAAAACACCAGCCCCTGTGCCCCCGAGTCTGTTTTCCAGATAAATTTTCAACTGATGCTCATTTTGGCTGCTGGAGCAATTATCTGTAGAGCCAAAGTGAAGATCTCATTTACCATATATTCTCAGCAAGTGATGCTTGTTTTTCTCAGGTTGTTCACTCCCAATGTTCTAGAACAATTGTTCTGAATATAAATATACATTTGCTAATTGCCTCCAGATTATTATTATTCTCATATAGTAATTATGCCATTTACTGACCTCTTAATCAATACCTACTGGTTGTGTAATCTTGGGCAAGTTATTAATACACTCACAATCAAGGCCATACTTCACTGCTGGGTTGCTCTGATTTGAACTCCAATGTCTGACGTTAAATAGCTAACCACTGATGGTTGAAGACATCTGATGGGATAGTCATGCACGTACCACCAGTGGTTCAAGCCGGTGGGAAAGTGTTATATCTTTCCTACATCTTAAATTCCTCACCTGTAAAATGGTGTTCATGATATCCCTCACATGAGGTTTTCCCCCAAAATTAAAAGGATTATTACACATATAATACAACAGTATCCAAAACATACCAAATACTAGTATATTAGCTATTGCTATATTCCATACCATAGAAATGAATTTATAAACCACCATCCACATAACTAATGACAGCTCCAGTAAGAAAGGGTCACCTGTGAGAGCCAGGTGATTGTGGAGGCATAAAGATGTGTAGAGGCATCCTACCCAAGGGAAGGCTGTGCCATGCCCATTCAGGCCTCCTTGTAAGGTCAAGGCCAGAAACTCTAGGCTGCTAGGCTACAAGGTGATGATGCCAAAGAGCACAGCAGAGCTGTTATCAAGCAACGAGCCATGCCCAGCTTCCCTTCTACCAGGATGGGAATATATATGTTCCTACCCCCTATTTTTGTTACCTAGACACTGCAGAGGTTCAAAATGGAGACCTGTGGACCTGTGAGCAAAAGCCTTGATTTTTCCTAATTTTAGAAATCAAAGGAAAACTAGGTATAAAAGGTAATACCCTTAATTTCCTTTAAAAAATAAAATAGCAAACATTGTATTTTACAGTTAAACATTAGAGGAATTCAAATTACACTGAAAAAATAGTATAAATAATTTCAACCTGAAATTACCACAAAGATTTTGTCACAAACTATCCAAACACAACTAAGAGGTATTAGCTAAGGAAAAAGATCACTGACTTTGACTAAAAATAAATAAAACCTAGCAGTATAAGGGTCAAACATCTAAGAAGTAATGCTCATTCCCTAAAATTTAAGAAAAGGAGAAGACTATAATCATTTTTTTGCTTTTCTGATAGAGGAACTGTAAAAAGATTAATAAGCTACAGTAGAGACAAGAGTGAAAAAATATGTAACTTCAGAATGCTGGTGGGGGAATTATTTGAGACATGTTAAATTTGAGATGTCTACTGAATATTCAAGAGATGCTGAACAGGCAGCTAGATACGCGCACAGTGGGGAAGGGGTTAACTGGGTGGAAAGAAACTGAACATGGGAAAAAAATGATGATGCCTGGAGCAAACAGAGCTAGCTGGTAAAGTAGTATCTTTAAGAGTACACCATGGCTGGAGCTCAAGAGCTCCCTTAAAAGGGAAGGACAAGGCTTTATTAGGACAATGCGGACAGGTATGTCTATGTGGTGGCAGGAACTATGAAAAAGCTCAAACTATTTTCTGAGTGAAACAGAAGCCAAGGTTATCAACTCAGTGGAAACAGGGAAGGTGCTCATGTTTAGAAAGTACAAATGTAGCATATAGTTCTATGGGAAAGTAAAGTGATGGGACTAGAGAAGTACTGCAATTATCATGCAGTACTACAAGTTCACCTGAAGTTAGTGTTCAAGAAATTAAAATAAGATGAGATGGTACGGTCTTGTGTTTTTTCTCCAGTAAGCCCAGTTCTGTATGTGCAAGCACGCAGTACACAGCGGCATTTGACCTACAGCTCAGCCACAAGAGTGTGATGAAGCAAGGGAGATGGAGCAAGAGAGACACGAGGGGACTCTGCTATAGGCAGTAATGATTACAATAACACAGAAGTTAGAACTATAAAGTAGTAAGCACAGAGTAAGTAAGAGAAGAGGAGTGGGAGACAAGATGGTTGGGTCAAAGGATTATAGGTCTGATGAGGTTTAAGAAAAAGCAGCAGGAACTACAGAGTGAGTTAAAAAGGTTTGAGAGAGTCAAATAGCCCAATATCTGAAATTAAAATTTGGGAACAGTTCGATATTGGCAATGACAAGGTTCTGGTTGTGACTACAGGAGTGAGTAGCAGAGGCAGGATGGAAGCAAGAGGAGGAGTGGAAGTAAAGGAAATAAGCCAGGACACATGTGGATGCGTGCTTGTATGTGTACACTAGGCAGAAATGTAGAACATTTTCCAACTGGGGAACAAGTATTTAAAACCAAAACTCACTGCTCCAAAATGAGTAAGAGACCAAAAGACAGAAGGAGGGGGAGAGCAGAAGGGGAAGGGGCAGTAAGAGGAATGAAGACGTGTTGCGACCATGGAGCAGCTCCGCACAACGAAGGTAACCACCATGTACTGCAAACAGGTAAGAGCAAAAATTTAAATTAAAAAACTTATTGCTCCAATATTTTTCAGACATTACTGTCCACAGGAATTGTTTCCAGGTCTTACTAAAACGGAGGCTGTGATGCAGCAGATTCTCCAACAAGCTTCCACATGAAACGAGGCTGCTAGCCCACACCTCCAGTCTGGACTCTGAATATAACTACACTGACAAAGGTATTTATGCATTGTTTCTTTGATTTATATCTTAACAGTTCTCACAAGATAGTCATAGGATAGTGAATAGTTTAGAGACCTCTTAACATTTTATCATCTTTTATTTTTTTCTCTATCATTTTATACTCTCTTAATTATGCCCCAACCTTAAACTTTTCACCATTTATTCATCAGGCACAGGCACATACGTAGCAGCATCAAGATGCTGCCACATGCCTGTCTTAGTAAACACTCTACTACTCCTTTTGGAAATATGTGCTGATCTGCTAAGTGTTTTTATGTCAGAAACATAAATTGTTATGATGGGTGTCAAAAATGTTGGGTGGGCCTTGTGCAGCAGCAGAATCAATAAAGAACAATACTTTTTGCTTCTACTGGCCAGCATTTAGCTTGACTGAATCAATGGCTGTACTAAATATACTCTTAGTACACTGCGTATGTAACTCCATGTAAGCTCTAAGGGCACGAAGGCATAGCGGGAAGAACACCTGGGTCAGCATTTAGAAAATGCTCTTCAGAAACAAAACCAGCCAGGTGTGGTGGTGCAGCATTCAGGAGGCTGAGGCAGGAGGATGATTGTGAGTTCGAGGCCAGCCTGGGCTACAAAGTGAGCTCAAGGCCAGCCTGAACTGCACAGTGAGACCCTGTCTCAAAAAGACAAAACACAAAAAAATAACCACAAAATCACAAACAATAATAAATGGCGAATCTATTAATATTTTGAGAGTAGTTCTATGATCCCATATAGCTATTTGCTTTAATGGAATTTATGGATTTTTTAAAAAAGTGTCATTACCTCAAATATTATAAAACATCTGGATACAGTTTCCTTGAACATAAGGCAGGTAAAAGATGGAAATGTGGCTGGGCGTGGTGGTGCATGCCTGTAATCCCAGCACTTGGGAGGCTGAGGCTGGAAAAATCACTGAGGAGTTTGAGGCAAGCCTGAACTACACAGAGAGACTGTCTCAAAAAAAAAAAAAAAAAAAAAAAGGAACTGTGTGTATTTGTATATTCATTCTCCATAAGACTGTCTTTTAAGGACAAATGGTCCTGATCACAAGTAAAGTGCCTTCAAAGCATGACCTACTATGGACACCACTACTTAACACCTGAGTTGGTGCCTGCATCATATTGAAACTTAGTGCCTACACAGTCACTTTACTTTGCCTATTACTAGCATTTAAAAAATTTTGGGGCCGGGCGTGGTTGCACACGCCTGTAATCCCAGCACTTGGGAGGCTGAGGCAGGAGGATCGTTGTGAGTTCAAGACCAGCCTGGGCTTCAAAATGAGTTCAAGTCCTGCCTGAACTGCATAGCGAGATCCTGTCTCAAAAAGACAAAAAAAAAAAATCTTGTCCATTTCCAGCATTTAAAATTCTTTTGGTTTCCTTGCCAGTCAATAACCCTTCACAAGCATGGGTATACAGATCTCATTTCCTGTAAGATGAGGGTAAAATTTAGGACATGCACAGTTGTCCAGAAGAGAACTTCAATAAGCAGAGATGTCAAGCAATGCATATCCTGAGCAAAACAGTTTGAGGGTTTGCAAAAGCACTGAGTATTCACGGAAAAGCCAGTGGCCAAGAGCTGATGACATATGCTATCTTTACAGGAAAGCCAGATGGAAATGGTGAAGATGGACTGACAAGAATCATGAACTTAGGAGCCAGTGGTTCATAAACAGGGTAGAAAATTGACCATTATAATATAGATAAGCTGAGGACACAATGACCAGCTAGAAGCTGAAAGTCTGAAGTCAAGGTAGTGGCAGGGCCGTGCTTCCAGGGAGATTTTGTCCATGCTCCTTCCAGGCTCTCGGGACTGGAGGAGTTCTTTTAGCTTGTGGCTACGCACTCCAGGATCTGCCTCCATCTTGTGATGGGGAATTATGGTGGCAGCTATATATGACTACTTACCCAAACAACCATCCACTGCTATGGGTTTGGTAACCACGTGATACTGAATTTCTGAACTCGTGGTCATAGCTGATAAAATAAGGGGTAAGTAGCCCTGAACCAAGTTAAGGTAATGAACTCTCTTTCCAAGGAAATAGTGCCAATTCCGTTAAAAAAAAAAAAAAAAACCAACGAAAAAACAACTTTTGCTTTCTGGGCATAGTGGCGCACAACTGTAATCCCAGCACTTGGGAGGCTAAGGCAGAACTGTCGTAAGTTTGAGGCTAGCTTGGGCTACAATCCTGAGCTAAGTAGCAGGACCTTGTCACTCAAAAACAAACAAACAACTTTTGCTTTAGCTAGGTTTGTTGGCACACGCCTGTAATTCTAGCTAGGAGGCTAAAGCAAGAGGGTCACAAGTTTGAGGCCACATGGGCCTCAGAGAAAGTTCAAGGCCTACAAGGACTACAGAGTGAAGCCATGTTTCCAAAAAACACACAAACAAAAAATCTCAAGTTATCCCTGCTTTCCTGGACAAAACATGAGCCCTGGACCTCTGGATCGCGGTTTCCCACCATGTACGCGGGAAAAAACACTGCTTACGAGGGAGAGAGAAAGTGAAGAGGGCATGAGGAAAACACGAGAGACAATGAGGGAAGTACATGGCACAGACAAAAAACTTCCTGCATTTTTCTCCTTAAGAGCCCTACGCTGTGATTCTAGGCTGCACACCCTGCTCCCTACTTTTCTCAGTTTCTGCAGCACACACTTAAGTTCTCCTTTTGCTTAAGCTGAGTTAAATGAACTTTACTATTTACAAACCAGTGTAAGAGTTTTAAGGGAGAAGGTATCCCAAGCGGGGCCAACTAGAAAGGCATAAGTCACACGCAAGCATGTGAAGAAGCACAGGATTTGATACAGTGAACTGGTTATAGATCCTTGGCTTCACTTTTCACTTAGCCTTCTATTTCTTAGTGTCTGCCACCAGCCAACTTAGAACAAAGCCAGCTGGCGACTACATGTGTTACAGTATTCCAAACAACTCTCTTTGGTCTGTTCCCTTTTCTGTCTTCCTAAGTACAGACCATGCCAATTTCCAACAGCAGGCTCAGCCTCACCCTCTCCACCGAGTGTGTTGTAACAGCTTAGAAATTTATATGCAAGCTTCAATGAAAGGAAGAACACTTTTATTTAGCATCCTGCTATGGTCTGTGTCTGAATGTCCCCCCAAAGCCTCCAGCAGTCATGGGGCTGACTTCTAGGGTTTATGACTGATTCATGGTCCAATGTTGGAATTATGGATGCGAGTGCTACACCCACCCTGGAGCGGGTAGTTTGCATGCAATGTAAGGGAGGGAAAGAGGCTGCTAGCGGCTGCTCCTTCTGTTTTGCTCTTGCTCCTTTTGTTGTTTTCCGCAGCCATGAACTGTTGCCCTCTGCCACGTGCCAGTCTGCCTTGGAGACAGCCAAGTACAGACTGAAACCTCCACAAACGGTGAGCTACATAAACCTTTCCTTCCTTAATTCTGTGTGTCAGGTATTTTGTCTCAGCAAAGAGAGAAAAGTAACCAAGACACATCCTATATGAAAGAATAGCTTCATTTAGCACCCTACATTAAAAACAACTCCTTGGTTAGTTGTCTTAAGACTGAGTCATGCCTAAATTAGCAACTGAGGTTTCTAAGCTATTGAGCAAAGAGGAGATACTATACAAAAAATGAGCTCACAAATTGGGCACAGTGGCACACATCTGTGATTCCAGCTACTACAGCGGTGAGGCAGGAAGATCGCAAGTTGGAGGTCAATCTGGGGAACTTAGTAAGACCCTGTATCAAAAAGCAAAAAGGACTGGGAATGTAGCTGAGTGGCAGAGCAGGCCAGGGTTCAATCACCAGTATCAACAGCTAAAATAAACAAAAACCCCCACCAAAAACAAACAAACAGAAACTCTCATAGAGTTAAAGTCATGAGGAACAGTATGAAACAGTACTACACATTTTACAAATCATTACTGTATATTTTCAAAACTGTCAAAATTAAAATAGTATATTCATATTCTTATTGATAGTATTTCTTAATAAAAGGTTTCAGGCTGGGTATGGTGGCACACACCTATAATCTCAGCCCTTGAGAGGCTGAGGCAGGAGGATTACTGGGAGTTCAAGGCTGGCATAGGCTACAAGGTGAGTTCCAGGCCACCCTGAACTACACAGTGAGACTCTCACTCAAAAGAAAAAAAAAAAATTTTAATACATCTATAAAATAATGTTGGCTTGGTCAAAACTATTAAATGATCTAAAAATATAATTAATAAGCTCTACTTTCACCTGGTATTTTAAAAATGCACATAAAATAACTATAAATGCTAAGTTAATAACAGCAACAGAAAATAAGAGGACACTGAAGATTGATTAAGCAATTAGTTGTAAAGAGTAGCCAGATTTCCAATTAGCCTTTTTCTTCATATTTGATTAATTCCTAGTTGTTAATGTGCTATAGCCATAGAATAATCATCCAGTTGGATTTCTTAGCTTTCAGAATAAAATACAATTTTAAACAAACAAGAGCCCTGAACCAGTCAGTATGACTACCCTGGACCAGTATGGATTTTGATATCTTTGCATACTAATAAACATGAGTAATACACTATTTTGAATAATGGTTTTAACACTTATTGAAATTTTACTAGTAATTATCTCATTTACTGTTTATAATTGCCTGATGGACTATAGCTTCTTTAAAAAAATTAATAATTACAGGCAAGTCCATTGCATCTGGCATGTTTCCAAGTGCTATTCCAATGCTTTGCATTTATTATTCATTTCTGCTCATAGTAATTTTCTAGGGTTGATGCTAGTATTATTCCCACTGTACAGATAGAGAAACTGAGACATGGAGTGGTGAACTGGCTCACCCAGATAGAGGCATAAGCCTCATTTTACTTCCAGGAAGCTGGTCCAGAATCTTTGCTCCTATTTTGATGACATTTCTCCAAACTGTTTGTTTTATCATTAAATACAAATGAAATTTTAAATGTTAATGTCTCCTGCATTCTATTTGTGCAAAGTTGGGTAATACTTGTTTGTATTACACACATTTCTAAACAAGTTATGGAGACTAAACTCTGAACAACAATCAATCTAGTTTCACTGATTCTGAAGTCATCATTCATGAAATGGACCTGCAAGCATTTCACATTAAAATTATTCAAAAATTTTAATGCTTATCTCTCATATAAAACTTACCAATAGTGAGGTCATGTACTGGCTGAAACCTCTTGTCAGTGAACTGTAGCAATAAACATGATTTACCAACACCTGAAAGTTAAAAGAAAAAAGTAAGAGACAAAACTCAGAAAAATCAAACACTTTACAAAAGCACACAGAAAAATGGCAGCAAAAGTTTCCGTTACTGTGAGGAGTCTACTGTGATTTTTCAGGACTAACTTTTGCAGTATCCTTTTGTATTCACACTTTTCCATGGGAAATACGAATGTGGCTTCTGAACCCCTAGAAGACACTACTTAGGTCCTTCTAGTACCTTCTCCACACATTACCATGCAATGGTTCCTATGCAGTGCATGTGTAACAGTGAAAATATTTAAAGTATACTAATTTACTCTTTTTAAAGTTTATCATACATTGCTATAAACAAGCCAGCAGTGAGTGTCTGGGATCTACTTTTCTGAAATATGCCACCTGCTTTGTTTTCTTGCTGATTTGTTTCACAAGCAACTGTAATCTGAATTGCATTCCTTCACTCTATTAAAACTGACCTTATTAAGATCATGCATAACTTCTACATTCCTAAATTTAAAGAAAGATTTTCTATATTCATCCTACTTGCCCTCTAGGGAAACTGGATTTTTTGGGGGGTCTTTTTGAGACAGGGTCTCACTATGCAGTTTAGGCTGGTCTTGAGCTCACTTTGTAGCCCAGGCTGGTCTTGAACTTGCATCGATCCTCCTGCCTCAGCCTCCCAAATGCTGGGATTACAGGCATGCACCACCATGCCTGGCTGAAACTGGATACTGAATAACACACTTTCTTCCTATTTTCAGATTCTCTAAAAACATTTTCTCATCCTCGCACTAGACTAAGTATGTCCAACAGCATCCTGCAGTTCTACAAATTTAAGAGTATATAATCATATTGGGCCAGGGATATAGCTCAGTGGCACAAGGGCCTGCCCGGCAAGCACAAGGTCCTCAGTTCGATTCCCAGTACCAAAAGCATGTATGTATAATGATATTATAATCAGAAATAATTGGAGTAACTGTAATTTGAAAGAAAGAGTAACAACACAGATTTAATTTGCACTGAAGGGATAGAAAAGGTCTATCCTTCCTTCTTTCCTCCCTTCCTTCTTGAGACAGGCTCTCGCTGTGTAGATAAGGCTGGCCTTGAGTTCACTTGAGTTCATGTAGCTGAGGCTGGTCCTGAACTCACTGCGATCCTCCTGCCTCATCCTCCCAAGGGCTGGCATTACAGGCATGAACCGCCATAACTGATGAGAGTCTTTCTGAAGAAGAGATATGTAAACTAGGCTGCTTAAAGTCTTTAAAATTATGAACTCAATGAAGAAAGAGGCTATAAATATTCTGTTACTTGTCTTCCTTAATTTTGCTGAATGGCGGCAGTCTCAAACACTACAGATTGTCAAAATGACAAGTACAAATCAAAGAAACCTGTATTTATGCTTCTGTTTTAGGAAATACTTTATATGTTCAAAGTTTCATGAATGTTTACAAATTCTAGCTAACTGAAAATAAACTGAAATTTGGAAACATACAATCTTAAGCTTTCTTTACTTTTTTACATTACAAAAGGCTCCAATTCAAACGTATTCTATTTTTTTAAACTCTTCAATGGTCTTTCAGAAGACAAAAGGGATTTTTTTTTTCTAAGTTAAAAGAATTGGTACCAAATGTATAAAAAGAAATGCTTCTGTGTAGAAAACTCAGAGTGAAAGAAAATATCTTTAATTTTTCCGTATCACATACCAAAAAAATTATAGTTAGAAATCACATGATTTGAGGGACCTCAAGAATCATCTAAGAGTCTGGTAATCATCTAACTGACAAAAGAGCCTGAACACGCTTTCCTACTTCCCAACATACACTACTCTAGTGAGATTAATCTTATTCTAAGAGTTGGTTAAACACAGAAAATGTCTTTTTTTGGTTCTTTACTTTCAAGATTCTATAGTCTTCTTTCAGGTAATTATTATTTCAATGCAGAGAATACACACAAGTGTCATTGTGGTGTTTCTCTGTGTATCTCCTTACTTACAAATCTATAGGGCCTTTGTAGGTTTGGTTATCTTTAAAGACTGCATACCTTATTTAGTATTTGTTGACTTTTACTATTTTAATTCCTGATAAACTTATTTACAAATTCTTAGAGTATAGGGCTTACATTCACCAATACTTTTTGAACTGCTGAATACCATGTCTTTTTTCCCCTCTCAGTCTTCATCTTATGATTCATGAACAGGATCTATTTGTGCCCCTAACCAAATCTACGTCATTTCTTAGTCTACAATCTCTTTGAGAACAGTTTCTTCTGGCTTTGTCAGGCTGTAACTTCATTCCGTGACAACTGCTTCTCTCCTTCCATACAACCCTGATGCACTGGAGGTTTCCTTTACTACTACTTTGTTTACCTTTTTTCCTTCCTTTTGTTAAAACCTGAAAGAACCAATACAGTCCCAAAGCATCGACCTGCTTCTACCAATTAGTGATTATCAAATCCATCTCTCCATCCACCACCTTCTTTCCAATTATTTCCAACTGACCATCACTTCTCAGCCTTTTGGCTAAGATCAAGTGTATTTCCAACTGACCATGAAACACTTCTACCTTAATTCTGTCAGGCTTGAAACACAAACTTCCAAAACCTAATCCATTCTTTTTCATTCTGCCCATTACCCTCCCAACCAACTTTTACTTCACTCTATACAAGACACAAAACGCAGCTCTCCCCCCGCACGGCCAGCAGTATTTCCTAATCTCCAGAAGTGCTTCCCAATGGGCTACCCCAACAGGAAACTCAGAATAATTCCCAATTCTTCCCTTTTTCAGCATCTGCCTCTAAAAAAGTTCGCCAATCTCATCAATTCTCCTTGAGGTGTCTGCATGAATTCCATGCCCTCCTCTTCTAATCTTCAGTGCTTTAGTCAATTAGGCAACCAAGTGGCAAAGCTGAGTAGGCAACTGGTGATAGAAGAGCCTACATTTTAGAAAGGAAGTTCAGCATGAAGACATGGATTTGAAACTGGTCAGCAAGATGGTATTTAAAGCCACTGCAAGAGAAGGATCAGCAAAGAATAAGTACAAAGGACATATTTTGTTTTCTACTCACATAACTAAACAGAAGGAGAACAAAAAGTCTCAGTAAATGCTGAGATACTTCAAAGCCCTCTCTTTTTAAAAGCTTGGGGAATTCATTCATTCACATTCACTGATTCACTGCTGGGAACTGAACATCCTAGGGCCTTGTGGATACCAAGCGTATGCTCTGTCACTAGATATCACCTCCATCCCAGGAATCCCTTTCATATGGTTATTCTTGCATTGCTGTTAGTAATTTCTTAAAAGAATTAAAAAGCAACAAACTAGTTTTTTAAAAAATAATTATTCTGTGACCATTTCTGGCAAGACTGAATGTGAACTGGAGAGGGGAAAAATCCATCTCCTACCATAGTCTGTCACTTTTTATCCAGAACATGCAAGTCCTTCACTCATCCTCTCCCTTCTCCCTACACAGATTCCACAATTGGCTTTTCACGATTACAGGGGCCTTCCCCTGCCATTCCATATGAAGGCATTTCCATACCAAATCATTTCTCAATTTTCACTCTTTATTAAACAAACAAAATCACAAGGCTGATGTTCAAGCCTCAAAGCTCTAGAGATTCTTACTGAACTGTATAATATTATGTAGTGGTTAAAAGTACTAGCTGGCCTCATGTCCATGTAGGTTTGTCCTTTATTTACGAATATCCTGAAGAAGTATCCCTTTTTTACTCCAAGCTATCCCTTTCTACGAATTCTGAGATCTGTCAACTCCTTTGCTTGCATCTTTGTTACTTCTCTTTTCACTGAATCCTTTTCCTCAGTAGACAAATATGTTCAAGTCTCCCATACTCAAACATACCAACTTCCCTGAAGGGAAGATCAGTCAGGTCTTGTTCAGCAAACTCTCAGCTGTCACAAGTAGGAGGGCCGGGGATATAGACCAGTGGTACAAGTGCAAGGTCCTGAGTTTGATTTCTGGTACCAAAAAAACAAGTAGGAACTATTACTGATCATAATCCTCAAATTAAACTTTAAGCCTCGACAGGAGGATCGTTCCAAGTTTGAGGCTAGACTGGGCTACCAAGTGAGCTCAAGGCCACCCTGAACTGCATGAGATCCTGTCTCAAAAGACAAAAAACCAAAAAACTTTAAGCCTTGAGAAAGCTTAAGAAAAAGCAAAAAATCCAACACAAAGAATTACCCTGAGAGCACAGAGAGGAAATGATCAGACTGCAAAGGTTATTTGTTTTCCTTAGTGAACAGAAAACCACTGTCTACTCTGTACCTATTCCTGAGGTCGATAGTGCCAATTACCTTCACGAAGACCTATGAATTTTTCCTATTTGTTGGATGTGAACTTTCCCTTATTGGACTTACAGAAGATTTTATTTCTATGTCTGAAATGTCACTTGCAACTTTTATCTTACACTAGCCATTATATGCCTGTTTTTAAAACCTCATTTATAAATGAAGTCTCTTGAGCGTTGTCTGTATTTTATTCACCTTTTATACCCCAAATGTACCTAGAATCACCCCTTCAGCTAGATTTGCTTGATACAAAAGCAAATATGTACAATACTATTTTTAAAAGCCTTCTATGGACATCTTGGATACTATTACCTCTTTGTAAATAATATAAACTACTGCACAGTGGACCCTCAAGTTACCACTCGCCTCACATACAAACAACCTGGGTTACGATAGGGAATTTCAGGATTAACTTACAACCGAAGTCTGGAGTTACGACCCACGTGCAAGCTGCTTGTATGGTTGTATACAAAGAGTCAAGATGCCAGAAAAGAGTACACAGGTGTATGTAAGCATTAGTCTGGGCTCAGATGTGTGTCTGTGGATGTGATTTCAGTCAGTGCTTTATATAATCACTATGATTACTGCTATCATAATGGCCCCAATAAAACTAGAAAAGAAGATAAGGAAGGAAAGGAAAGAAAGCAATCATAATAGAAAAGAAGGAAATTGTGGAAAAATATGGGAGTGGCGTTTGTGTGACACACATCGCTAATCTGTACAGGATGTCAAAATCCACCATCTTAATAATCTTACAGACAAAATATCTGTGTAAGGGAGCTAATGTTGCTAAAGTTAAGTCACCATCAATAGTGTTAGGAGGTAGACAGGCTATTATTAGTGTGGATAAACAAAGGCAGATGGCAGGTCACAGCCTATCTGTGTCTGTAATTTGTGACAAAGCTAGGGTTATAAATAAAGATCTTGTAAAGGATAACCCATCAACTAGTGATAATGGTGAAACATTGCCAGGAAGGAGTAGTTTCACAATTTTAAAGTGAGAACCGGGACTCCTAGTATAACTAGGCATGGTGAGGCAGCCAGTGCTGATAAGAGGGCTGAAAATTACATACACCACTCTGAAAAGATGACCCAGAGAAATGGCTTTTGCTATCATAAAGTTTTCAACTGTGATGAATCTGGACTTTTCTGGAAAAAAATTGCTCAGGAGAGCATACATTACTGAGTAAGGGAAGAAAACCCCAAGCCACAAACCTATGAAGGACAAACTAACCTTACTGCTGCATGCCAATGTGAGTGGTGACCTCAAGATAAAGCCTCTCTTGGTTTATCACTCCGCCTCTACAGTGTTCAAAATCATGAAGAGTAGGCTAGGGATCATGTGGAGATCTAAGGCAATAATACGGATAACAAGAGTGCTTTTTCTTGAGTGGATCAGGGAGGCTTTCTGTCCTACTGTTAAGAAATTATCTAGAGGACAAAGGTTTACCACTCAAGGCTCTCCTTATCATGGACAACGCTCCTGCTCACACACGAGATTTGGAAGAACTGTTTAAACAATTCCCATAGCTCTCTGTTGAGTTCTTCCCACATACTGCAACTCCTCTAATGCAGCCTATGGACCAGCAGGTTACAGGTAGCTTTAAGAAGCTATAGTTATAGCTTATAACTATAACTATAGTTATAACTATAGCTTCTTAAAGGAACCTTCCAAGGAATTGTTCCTGAAGTGCTTCCAGATGGTCTCAGATACAGACTTAACTGTTACAGAGTTCTGGAAGAAACAGTACATTTTTTCCTGTGTAGGGTTAATTAAGAAATCCTAGGCCAATGTCTCACTAAGAACACTGAGACCTAGGTGGAGGAGTATCAACAATCAGTGCAGCAAAGTGCTTCTTATGAAATAAAGGAAATCTTGAAAATATGGACAAAGTTACAAACATTTGTGGAAAAGTCCCACCCAGACAGAGAAAAAGCTAATCATTGCATTTACTTGCTTAATGACAATGTCATGTCATACTACAGGGCAGTGTTAAAAGACAGAAACAATCTTAGACTAGGTTTTAGTTCTGAAAGTGTTGAGACCTAGTGAGCCAGAAGCAGATCCTAGGGGATACAGACTCCCCAAGGAGAGAAAGGACACCAGAGAGCCAGATTCCTGATGTTCTTACGGAAGGGAACTCTCCTTCCAAACAATAACCACCTTCCATTTCATCCTCTCTTCTTGCAAGCCAAAGATGTCAATATGAGTGGTCAATATAGTATAAAATTTTTGAACTGCTGTCCTAATAAACTACGCAGATTTTAACTTTTTGGTGAATACACCCGGAAAATTATTGGTATTTCTCGTAAATTATGCATATTATACAGTTTTTCTATTATGAAAAGGTTAGGGGTGCTTTGGGAGGTTCAGAATGCATTGATGGGTATTTCTACTATACGTAGCTAAGTTAGCTACAAATATTATAGGTAGTCAGACAGGGTTAGGCCCTCAAAGGACCCACTGCAGAAGACAAGATACCTCATAATCATGGGACTGACAGGTTCCTCTGCTGTGGGCCAGACCTCAAGCTAAAGAATAAAACAAATGTACCCACATACTTCCTAAGAAAAAGCATGAGGGATTGATATTCTAAACTGGTATCGATTACCTTGAGAAAGCCAGAAAGAGCCACTAACACTACAGAAAAAGCTTCTGTTCTGTATTCACGTCTGCTTGCTATATGATTTTCTTCCCCATTCGATTCTGATTTAATCACTTTTACCTGAGCAGCTACACTTGTAATCTTACTGGCTGACCATAGTTTTGATCCACCTCAGGCCCACCTAGTGATTTCTCACTTTCCCCCACCTTGGAACCACATCACCTCGTGGTTTTGCTCTACAAAATCCCTAAAAAAGGCAGGGTCCTTGGCAACCCATTTGGGACTCCTTCTGTCCCTCCCTCAGACACAAGCTTTTTCTTCAATAAATATATTCTGCTCTTAACCTCTGTTGTTCCTAAAATTCATTCAGTTTTAGAGAACAAGAACTCATCCCAGATATCTAGCAGGTTGGGAGTTTCTTTTGCCTATATCATTTCCACTATTTCTTATGGATTTAATAGTCTTGACTTAAAACCAAGTTGAGTTACAATCAGGCCTCATGCATGAACTGCGTTCAGAAGTCAAGGGTCCACTGTACTTATTAGCAATAATGGCAGAGTTCCATGATGCCACTTTACTGTCTTCCTTTACTCAGGATCAAGTCAATGTCCCTCTGTAACAGTGTTGTGAAAGCTGAGTATATAAATACCAAGTCAGTGTTTGAAAGTTATAAACAGTGCTCATTAAAAATGCAAACTCCTGAGGCCCCACTCTGGAGATTGCGTAGGTCTTTGGTTGGGGCTCAAGAACCTAATTAGTAAGACTTCCAGTTATTTTAGGCAAGGAGTCCTTCTTCACAAACAATAATGAAATATGTGTAAGGCATTCTATTGACGTTTACTTTCTATGTTCCAAAATGACTTCTGCCAACTTTAAGATTCCTAAAAATTGCAGATGGTGCTACTTTTAAGTACAAATCAAAGATAAGAAAAATATCAGGACCAACTCCCAACTACTGAACAGAAGTTTTGTATAACTATTATCCCAAAGAAAGGAAGTAGTCAGGGAAACAATGATCTCATAAATGAACAACCTATCTCACCAAGAACTAAAAATAACCTACCGAAGAACCAAGATTTAAAATTTATATCAAGGGGCTGGGGATTTAGCTCAGCGGCAAAGCGCCTGCCTGGCAAGCGCAAGGTCGTGAGTTCGGTTCCTGGTACCGGAGAAAAACAAAAAACAAAAAACAAAAAAATAAAAATAAAATAAAATAAAATAAAATTTATATCAAACAACTGAAAAAGCTTAGACACAGACCATATAAGGATGTGGTAAGTCTGACTTATATATTAAGAATTTTACTCTTCGTCAGGCTAATATTGCATTTTCTTTTTTTTTTTTTTTCTTCCGGTACCAGGAATCGAACTCATGACTTTGCACTGGCCAGGCAGGCGCTTTGCCGCTGAGCTAAATCCCCAGCCTCCAAGCTAATATTGCAAATGAAGCAACATGGAAAACATCAAAAAAAAAAAAAAGAAACAATAAAGTCTGCCATTTTAAAATAGAAAAGTAGGGGCTGGGGAGATAGCTCAGCAGCCCAGCATCTGCCTGGCAAGTGCAAGGTCCTGGGATTGATTCCCAGTACCTCACCCCCAAATATTAAAGTAATAAATTCAGCATGGCCAACTAGGAAGAGTACAGAACAGTTTTCAAATCAGCTGGACCATAACCGGTGAGCTGTCTTTGGTTACAGAAACTTAGCCCCATTTCTACATCTTTAAAATGAGAAAAAGAGGGCTCGGGATATAGCTCAGTGGCATAAGTGCCTGCCTGGCAAGCACAAGGTCCTGAGTTTGATTCCCGGTACCAAAAAAAAAAAAGAGAGAGAGAGAGAAAGAAAACCCAGCATACTGACTTTAAAAGATTATCATGAGGTTCAAATGATAAAATGTGAAAATATCTGGAAAAGTCGCAATTTTATACAAATGTTAAACTGAGAATTCAAGGTGAAATTAGCTGGGAGAGCAAAATCTCTAAACAAACCCATCTGACCCAGCGTAAAACATTTTAAATATTTTTTAAAAAAAGAATGCGAGAAAATATCCACAACCTATCACTTTCCTTTTAAACAGAATCACTGCAGAATTATATCCATATTGTTGGTTAGCCACGATACTGTTCCCTTGCTTCTGAGACAGCGATCTTCTCCATTATTTCAATTACACACTACTCTGGTGGCTGACTATTATGAGCTGAATGGATATGGCCCGCAAAGAGATACGCCAAAGTTCTAGTCCCAGGGCCTGTATTGGACATTCTTTAGAAAAGTATCTTTGCAGATGTAATTAAGGATTTGAGGATTCTAAGTCCTGGATTTAGATGGGGTCTACATCCAATGACAGCAGTCCAAAGAGACAAAGAAACGTAACAAAACCATAGGAAGAAAGAGACAGAAATGAGAGTTATACTGCTACACACTAAGGAACACCGAAAGCCCCAAGAAGCTCAAAGAGGCAAGAAAAGAATCTCCCTTGAGCCTTCAGAGGAAGCAGTGTCACAATGACACCTAATTTCAGACTTGTGACCTCCCAAGCAGTGAGAGAACAAATTTCTTTGGCGGGGCTGGGGATTTAGCTCAGCGGCAAAAGCGCTTGCCTGGCAAGCGCAAGGTCGTGAGTTCGGTTCCTGGTACCGGAGAAAAACCAAAAACCAAAAAAAACAAATTTCTTTGGCTTTAAGTCACCAACTATATGATCATTTGTTTTAGTGATCCTACAAACCTAAGACAGTAACAGTATCGTCTTTCATTCCTCTTCTCCTTAAAGAGTTTTTCATGCGCACTCTCCCAATCTTGCAGTTTTTAATAATGCCTGGGTAATCAGTGATGTGACTCAAACACAAGAAACATTTGAGCAGTGGAGAGAAAAGAAAACAGGAAATAAAAAGTATTTATTTGAGAAACTTGTCAATGAAAGCTAAGAGGGAAGGGAAAAGTCATTCAAAAAGTAATTATGGAATACATGACTTCTATTTTCCAGGCACTGAACTTGGCGAAAGAAATAAAGAAATTAAAATTCCCAAAAGAATGTAGTCTGAAGAATGCAAGACAACTTTCTCAGAAAACTAAAAGTACAGAAAAAATATGCTGGCAAGGCTGGAACAGTTGCTAAGGTAGTTTTTCAGGTGTCTCCTATTCCACTTTCCCCATGCTTTGAAAGGAGGTCACCATGTACAGCTCACACTTGGAGAACTGACTTCCTCAATGTTTTAACCCCTCTATATTTCCTGTACTTACTGCTTTTTCTATGTCATCTTTTATTGTGGTATCCAATCCTTTGCCCTTTCATACTTTAATATTATGTGTATGCATTATTTTTATTTTAAAAATAAAGAAGAGCTTGTATGGTGTGCACTCTTTAGAAATGAACAGTGCCAGAAAATTATCTTCATCTTTAATCTTTTTCACTCCCTGTAACATTCTTCAATGTTAATTCTGTCACCTGTAACCTCTTTCTCATTTTCACTATAATTATCATAGAAAAATAAGGTATTTACTGTTTATCATGACCCAGTGGAATAACTACCGCTCTTCTTTCTAATCTACAATGACGGTACTGGGATGAATGAGAAAAGGCTACAGAATGAAAGGACTTTTGCATTCACTATATCCCTGTGTTACATTAAACATAAATACACAGATATACCATATAACAATGTTTCAGTCAACAAAGGACCACAAATAGGGTAGTGGTCTCAAAATCATAATGCAGCTGAAAAATTCCTATTGCCTAGGGACACTGTAGCTGCCATAACATCTCAGCTATCTTTTTTTTTTTTGGTCTTTTTGAGACAAGGTCTTGCTATGCAGTTCAGGCTGGCCTTCAGGACACTTTGTAGCCCAGGCTCATCTCCAACCTACAATGATCCTCCTGGCTCAGCCTCCCAAGTACTGGGATTACAGGTGTGCACCACCACACCCGGCAATCTTTTTTTTTTTGTACCAGGAATCCAACTCAGGACCTTGCGCTTACCAGGCAGGCGCTTGTGTCACTGAGCTATACTCCCGGCCCCTCAGCTATCTTAATGTCATAGTGCAATCAATCATGTATTTTGTGGTGTTACTGGTGGAAACAAAAGCACTGTGTTGCCAGCTGTAAAAAAGTATAGCACGATTATGTACATAATACTTGACAATGACAATAACTATCACTGTTCCCAGTTAATATATTTTGTTTTTTTTTAGACAGGGTCTCATTATGTAGTTCAGGCTGGCCTTGAACTCATGAGGATACTCCTGTCTCTGCCTCCGGAGTGCTGGGATTACACACATGCACCACCACTCCCGGATCCAATATTATGCGCTTAACTATATACTTTTTAACATTATTTTAAAGTGTACTTCTTGGCCTGTGCCCGGGAAGCTGTGCGGCAGGGAGCGCTGGCCTTTGGACTGGACCCCAACCATGCAGAGACCCGGGAGGCAGGCAGTCGGTGCCCAGCAAGCTGTGCACTGGCCTTCAACCCAGCTACCACCGTGCAGTTGAGAACTATCATGGCACAGAGAAGCAATGACACAATTGGCCTGCCACACACCGGCCACGGAGGCCCGCTCGGGGACATGCGTGAATCATCCCGACATGGAGAAACCCCTGGGAATACATGCCACACAATGGGTCACTCTTGCCCCTGCCGTTGAGAACCAGAAAGGTCCAGAGTAGGCTGAGGAGGAGCTGCTGAACAAGGACTCAGAGAACAGGAGAATACAGGCTACGCCTGAAGACTCAGAGGTCTAGCTCACTGGGGTCACGAGAGCCGTTCGGAAGCTGAACACCAGGAGGACCTTGCCCATTACCTGGGGAGACCCAGGAAGCCATTCTTCTCTTGAGGTGGCCTGGCTGGAAGCCATTCTTCCCCTGACAGTACAGGCTGCAGTGGAGGAGCACATGGAACTCTGGAGAAGTCTGCACCGAGATTCCTGCTGCCGTGCTAACGGTTGGGGAGAGAACACTAAGTGGTTGTGGGGTCCTAATGCACTTGGCTGCTGGAGAGAAAAAGCTACAAAAAATGGCTTTCACCGCAGATGGCTCACTTGAGATGTTAGTAAGAACTGCCTCCTCAGTATTCTGTAGCCGTGATGAGGAGGAGGCCAAGGAGAGAAAACAAAGAGACCAAGAAAAAGCAGCTGCTTTTGCTGCAGCACTAAGAGAAATAGACCCTAAGTCTGATTCTCGGGGCCCCAAGAAGAACTCCATGACTGCATTCATCCACTACCACTGTTAAAAGCCAGGCTACCTCAAGAGGAACTGCCTAAGAAGCCCCCTGGGCCATGCCCTGAATGCAAAGGAGACCACTGGAGATCGGTCTGCCCTCTCAAGCAGAGGCCCCAGAGCTCAGACCCATCCTACTAGTTAGTTCAACAGGAATGAGAGGGTCCAGGGCATACTCTGCCTTCTCCCTCTGGCCAGACTGTCATCTCCATGGAGAAGCCCCGGGTAATCATGACTATAGAGGAAAAAGCAAACAGCCTGTTGCTAGACACAGGTGCAAGTCCCTCGGTCCTTCTTTTCAATCCTGGCCTTCCTTCCAGCCATCACACCTCAGTGAAAGGAGGCACTGGTAAGGAGGTAATTCGCGATTTTTCACAACCCTTAGGCTGTAACTGCTTGTTAGTTCTTTCTTGCATATCTCCATCTTCCTGAGAAACCACTTTGAAGATACCACCATGTATTATAGCAGGCATTGATATTTTCCTACTAATCTGTCCATAACTCTGCAATGTTTGTATTCTTCCTATTCTATTTCGTAAATGGATGTATGTTTATTACTATGTGTTTCCTACAACAACCCTTGAAAATAGTCAATAAAAATTCAGTTGGTCCAAAAAAAAATAAATAAAGCATACTTCTTGTCTTTTTCACTGTGAAACAGCCTCAGGTAGGTCTTTCAGGAAATATTTAGAAGAAACTCACCACAGGAGATGCTCCATGCATGCTAGTGCTTCTAGAGACTTTCCAGTGGGATAAGATGCTGGAGACACTGATGGTGATGATCCTGAACCTGTGAAGGCCTAGGTTAATGCATATGTCTGTGTCTTAGTTTTTAATCAAAAAGTTTTAAAAGTTAAAAAAAAATTAAGAGGAAAAAGCTTACAGTAAAAGGACATAAAAAACCTTTTTAATACAACTATATAATATGTTGATATTTTAAGCTAAGTGTTATATAGAGCCAAAGTTTAAAAAATTTGAAAGTTTACAACAGTAGGTTAAGATTAATTTATTATTGTACAAAGAAAAAATTTTCTTTCACAAATGAGAGTAGCCTAAATGTACAGTGTTTATAAAGTCAGCAGGAGCATATAGTAATGTTCTAGGCCTTCACAGTCATGTACTACTTACCATCTCACCTGAGCATCTTGTAGTTCTGCCTGTACAATTTACCTTTGCTTTTTTTTTTCATCTTTTTGAGACAGGGTCTCGCTATGCAGTTCAGGCCGGCCTTGAGCTCACTTTGTAGCCCAGGCTGGTCTCGAATTCACAATGATCCTCCTGCCTCAGGTCCCGAGTGCTGGGATTACAGGCATGCGCCAACACGCCCGGCTGTACCATTTATCTTTCACATCACAGTTTTACTCTAACTTTTCTATGTTTAAGCGCACAAATATTTACCATTCTGTTATAATCACGTAGAGTATTTAGGACAATAATGTCCTGTACTGGTCTGTAGCTTAGGAGCAATAGGCTGTATTATAGTCTATGATGTTCTTACAATGCTAGAACTACCTAGTGACACACCTCTCATGACATTCCTCCATCGCTGGGTGTAACTGTAGCCCAGTACTCTTTCTTTTAAAATTTCAATGCTTTCTACTGTCTATAAAGAATAAAATTCAAGCTCAACCTTAAACTGAACTGATATGTACCTATAACACGTTTAAAGAAAGTATCTTTCTACTCTTATTTCTCATTTTTGCCTGACACGGGGTTAGCCTTCTTCCTATTTTTACATTTTGACTTTTTATTTTTACCATCTACTCATCTAAATAATACCTATTTTTCAAAAACTAACTCAAATGCCATGTGGTCCTAGTTTTTGAGGAGGAGGAAAGGCATTCCTAACCACATGAAACATTAAGTTTTTTCCAGTTCCTCAATCACAGCCCTTATCAAAATTCACCTAGAGATTTTAACCCTTAAGGATAGGGATATAGCTAATTTACTTTTTAAATTCTTCACAGTATTTAGTCCCGTGTTTTGTATTTGGTGAATTTTTACATTCTGTATTTCAAACTATACCACCAAATTAAGAGACTAAAAATACTTACTGAACTACATTTGAGTGCTGTATGACACTGATTAAAAAAAACCTTCCACATTTTCCTAGAAACTTATATGGCAACACTGTATGCACCCCCTTACCCCTGCAACCAACAAAGATACCTCTGGAAGAACCAAGTGGGTAATAGCGTGTTTTTCTTTTTAATCAGTAAGTATCAAATTTTCCTAATATAAAAAAAAGGTCTCAGCTCCCAAGGCTCTGTTTATTTGTGTAACGGTAATCATACTACCTACACTTTTTATGAGCTGTTGTGAGAAATGAAAGTATATAGAGAATAAAAGAAATAATACGTCCCTTTTTCCATCGGCAAAACCCACTCCACTAAATTTTAGGATAATCAAGTGAAGTAAAGCACTTTTGTGGTTTACAAGACACCTGCACACACTATTTACATCATGCTCACAAACATCCTGTGAAATAGATTAAGTGAGGCACTATTACTGATTTTTCTAAATGGGAAAAGTGAAGATGAAGAGGTTTGAACATTAGAAGCTCATTAGAAGTAAGTAATGGACCCACCATACTATTCAAGATATTCTAATTACAAATAATACCCAAGAGTAGTGTCTACGCACAAATAATCAAAGCAGGCTTGGAATAATACACAATAGGTGGTAAAAGAAAATATGAATGTTTAAATTTTAAAAGTTTATTACAATAAAGACACTGCCATAATCCCTCTCAAAACCCCCCATACACATTTATCCCACTGTTCTTGCCACATTCTGAAGCAGTTCTGGACATCTTCTTTCATGAATGTCTTTATGAGGTGTGATAAAAAATACAGTGAATGCTGCTGCTGAATTCCACCCAATGTAAAGACAGTCTCCTAAAAATACTATGGCATGTCCTCCTCCCCCTTATTGGCAACACGTGACCTTTGGTTCTTTCCCAAGGTCAAGATGACCATGAAAGGTAAAAGTTTTGAACAGATTTAGGACATTGGGGCACCCAAAAGAGCACACCTTAAGACTCTTTCAAAAGAGGACTCCCAGAACTACTTCAGAAAGTGACAAGAACAATAGGATAAGTGTTTGATGTTTGGGGAGAGGAGAGGTAGCTTCAGGGGGATTACTGGTGTTGTGTCCTTTACTGTAATAATTATTTTAGAGTTTAAATAGTTATCATTTTTGTCACACTTTGTATTACCTGACTCTTACATGTAAGAATAATGCATGCAACACTGTCTTTTATAACAGCAACCTTAAATTTTTGATAAAGGAATATGGAAAATTGTGGCACAAAAACAATAAACTATAATTAATCCAATCAAGCAATTAATATCGATGACACAGAGCAAAACGAATAAATCCCTGAAAATAATGCTGGATATTATAATCTTCCATTAACATAAAATTAAAAAAACAAAAAAACTGCATATGGCTGAAGACATATACATACACATATAATTATCATATACGAAAGGGGCTTCAATTTTATCTGTGATGTTTATTTTCTAAATAAAAGTAATTTTTTAAAAAGAAAAAAGATGAGAAAGTACATAGTAGACAAATAACCAAAAGTTAATATTCTAAATCAATGTCAAATCCCTGAATTCCAAAAACTATATTAAGTAACCAAGTGAGAGAAGCTTAAATGAAAAAGTAGTAACTCCTCAAGATACCAGGTTCCAGAGCCCACATGAATCTTACAAATTAACCAGTAAATTTTTTTGTGTGGGGGGGGTGACGACCAATCTGTTAGAACTGTAACAAAAATCCACTCATAATGGGAGATTTTTTTCCAACATCTTTCCCTGAAACTAAAAAATTATGTAATGATCATATGGGCATGTATAGAAACCTGAAGCCACCACACAAATAAGAATATATTTTGCAAGCACAAACTGAACATGTACAAATACTGACCTAACTCAATTTATTTCAAATAATGAAGAATCAATATGTATGGCCTAACTCTTGGATCTAAGTGAAATAAAGTTAGAAGTCAATACTGAAAGGATTATAAAAAATTTTTTAAAATATGCTTAAAAACCCGAGTACAACTCCGGCTGCTGAGGCAGGGGGATCACTGCAAGTTTGAGACCAGCCTGGGCTACAAAATGAGCTCAAGGCCAACTTGAGCTGCATAGTGAGACCCTGTCTCAAAAAGACAAAAATAATAACAACAACAACAACAACAAAAAACCCAAATACCAACTGGACATAGTGGGTCATACCTGTAATCCCGGCACTCTGGGAAGCTAAACTAGGAGAATCACAAGTTCAAGCCTAGCCTGGGCAATTTATGAGACCCTGTCTCAAAATTTTAAAGAAACAGAGGGCTGGGGATATAGCTCAGCACAATGGCCCTGGGCTCAATTCTTAGTACTACTAACCAAACCAAACCAAACCAAATCACACCAAACCATAAACCACACCACACCCAAACATAGCCAGACAAGATGGTTCATGCCTGTCACTCTAGGAAGCTGAGATGGGTTGCACCCAAGGGTTGAGCACAGCCTGAGGAACACAATACATAATGAGCTCCTATTTCAAAAACAAAACAAAAAAATGTAAACATATTTCTAAATATCTCAAGGATCAAGAGAGAAGCCATGGGAGAAAAATATTTCAGACTAGCCAACTGCCAAGATATGTTTACACAGTTTTTCTTGGATTCCTAAACTTGAAATTCTTACTAAACTTCTTTCTTGAGCTACTTCAAGTGGGCTGCTATTCCCTGTAATCAAATAGGTCCTTCCTGAGTCTCTCTAAATCACTAGTGGACTTGGATGGTCATACACACTAAATTAAGGAAAGCTGCTATAAATACAGGTACCTGGGATAAAATGAATCTTGATAAACTATCTTGGTAATGCAACAAACATAATACATACTGTTCAGATTTTAAAGTCAGTTGTATATTTACATTCTTTCATCACTATATTACATACTGTTTACAAGGAATCTAAATGTTTTTTCAAGATTTAATATCACAACTTAGTATATGCACATACACCAAAAAATGGATAATGAGGAAAATGAGCAAGGTTGTCTCTGCACTGTTTAGACCTAAATACAATAGACTTCAAAGAGGTATACACATTTGGTTATTAATGTCTCTTGATTTTTTTCTTTTTGTTCCTACCATTTTATTTTTGAGCACAGTGTGAGGGTCTCACACTGTAGTGTAGACTGGCCTTGAACTCACTTTGATCTTCCTGCCTCAGCCTTCCAAAGGCTGGGATTATAAGCATGTGCCACCATACCTTGTCTACCATTTATTCTTTAGCCCTGCATGACAGGAAGAAAAATGCTCTTCAAATGCTGTTGCCACCCTAATTCCTAGGACTCAAGAATATGTGTATTACTCTATCAGGTAAGGGAGAATATGCAGATATGATTAAATTTAGGACTCAAGAATATGTGTATTACTCTATCAGGTAAGGGAGAATATGCAGATATGATTAAATTTAAACCTTGAGAGCTTAGAATATTCCTGTAGTCCCAGCTACTCTGGAGGCTGAAGGAGTAAGACTGCAAACTCCAGGTCAGCCTAGTCAACTTAACAAAATCCTGTCTCAAATTAAAACAGAAGCTGGCGTGGTGGCACATGCCTGTAATCCCAGCACTTGAGTTTGAGGCCAGCCTAGGCTACAAAGTGAGCTCAAGGCCAGCCGGAACGGCACAGCAAGACCCTGTCTCAAAAAAACAGAAAGGAAGGAAGAAAGGAAGAAAGGAAGAAAGGAAGGAAGGAAGAAAGAAAAGAAAGAAAAGAAAAGAAAAGAAAAGAAAAGAAAAAGAAAAAGGAAGGAAGGAAGGAAGAAAAGAAAGAAAAAGAAAGAAAGAAAGAAAGAAAGAAAGAAAGAGAAAGAAAGAAAAAATAAATTAAAATAGGGCTGGGGCTACAGCTCTATGATACAGCACTTGCCTAGCATGACTTCCAGGGTTCAATCCTCACTAATGAAGGAAAAAAAAAAAAGATATAATCTAGATGAACCTAATCTAATCATGTATCCTTGAAATTGGAGAATTCTCCCTAGATCAGCAAGAGAGGGGAGGACTCAAGAAGAGTCAGAAAAATAGTGCAGAGGATGTGATTCACTGTTGCTGCCTTTGCAGGTGAGAAAGGTCACTGACCAAAAAGCATGGGAATGTGGGTTCTAAAGCTGGGAAAAGCCCTCAGTTGACAGCCAACAAAACAGGGATCCAACGACAGCAGTTCTACAACTACATGGAAATAAATTCTGCCAAGAAATTGAAGGAATAAGGACTCTTCAGAAAAGAACCCAGCCTTTTGGAAACCCAGAGCAAGCTAGGTTGCTTGCTCTCAAGGTTTAAATTTAATCATATCTGCATATTCTCCCTTACCTGATAGAATAATATACATATTCCTGAGTCCTAGGAATTAGAGTGGCAACAGCATTTGTAGAGCAAGGCCCTGCAGTTTGTGAGACACCTCAGACTTTGAAACTATAAAATGCTACATTTGTGTTGAATTGTTAATTTTCTGGTAGTGACAGAAAATTACCTCTTCCATTTACATTTAAAAAAAAAAAAACCAGAAATTTTTATACACATGCCCTTAAATTCTTTTGGAAACAAGGAGAAATATAGTGGTAACTTGGTTCACGAACTTAATCTTTTGTATGATCCTGGTTACACCCAAATTGCAAGCACACAACAGTTTGTGAACCGAGGTACTACTTCAGCACATGCAGCCTGCCCAGCAGAACCTACTTACCACACATTCATTATGACCTGAAAATGGAACTATTTAAAGAGATGAATGGAAGGAACATAAGACTTCATTATAGTTATGGAAAGTTAAACTAAAAGGTAGAGGGATAGAGGGCAAAGGGCATGGAGAAGGCCATCCTATTGTCAAGGAGATGGCTGTTGGAACAGACAGCCCTAGGTCCTCATTTTAGTTACTAAAAATAACTGCTCCAAAAAAATTTTAAAAAAATAAAAATAAAAATAATTGCTCCAAGAAATATAGCTTAGTTTCTTCAACTGTGAAATAGCAACCTCAATACATGTGTTGAAGGGTTAAAAGAAAACAAACTAGGAGTGGGGAGTGGCTCAGTGGCTTGCCTAGTAGAGCAAGGCCCTGGGTTCACCCCAATGCCAGGAAAGGCAGGGTGTGTGGCAAGCCTTGGATACTGTATGGGAACTATTTAAAAAAGGTGAAGGAGTCTTCATGACTCTCTGCTATTGAGAAACATTGCCAAACAAAGTGTGATGGAGAATTTCACATAAATCCAGTCTTGATAAATCTTAGGGATGATTTATTTATTTTTGTTTTTGTCTTTTTGAGATAGGGCCTCACAAGCAGAAATTAAGACAGTACAAAACCAATAAATTTTTAAAAACAGGCAAAATGGACCGTGACAGACCAGCAGGGGAATATTATTGCAGTACTACTACTATACATACTGTGTTTTAAAAACACAGATCTGTAAGACTCATCCTACAACTACTAAGGCAGAATGTCTGAGACTTCAGCAGTTTGAATTGACAAGCAAAGCAGCAGTCAACACAGGGTGACTGACTACCTGTGCATGGTAGCAGAAGGAATCTAGTATCTTCTTGCTGTAAGTATTCTACTTACAAGTGAAGTGAAACAGCTAAAATGTAGACTACTTTATAAACAAGGCCGATATAATCAAATGGAAGTTTCATTTTGTTAAATTTCTAGAAAATTAGAAATTAGGAGCTGGGCATGGTAGCACATGCCTGTAATCCTGCAATCCCAGCATTTGGGAGGTTGAGGCAGGAGGATCACTGTGAATTTGAGCCAGCTTGCGCAGTGAGTTTAAGTCAGCCTGAACTACACTGTGAGACCCTGTCTCAAAAAACCAAAAACCAAACAACAACAAAAGAACATCCGAAATTAAGAAGGAGACACAGAGGTCAACACATAGCAGTTATCTTTTGTAACAAAAGACACAGGCGCACAGGGAGATGAGCGCAGAATAACAAAAGGGCCAGGAGGAGAGCGCAAAACAGCTGAGCTGACAAAATTAGGATCTGTTCAAATAAAACAGCAGAACTACTGGCTACTGTAATAAGAGGAGAGCTGGAGGAGATATTGGGGAGGATAAAGGGAAAAAAAACTAATTTCAGGCTGGAACAGAAACAGAACTGTACAAAAAGGACAAGAACATTGACAAGGGAGCAGGCATCACTTCAGATGAAGAGGAAGGTCACTATGAGAAGTTAAAGTTGAAAGGGAATGAGCAATCAGGGGCAGAGCTGATGTGGATCAACACAAAGCTTCAGGAGTAGTACAGATATTGGGGAGAGGAAGCAGCAAATAAACTGGGTTAGGAATGAGACTATACATCATGCATAAAGCAGAAATTTAACTATAAAAGAAGCATATCATTTGAATTCTGGTGTGAAAAGTTATGTTTGAACTCTCACTTGATAAAGAAATAGCTAAACACCTCTAAAAACAGGCAAAATTAAGTACTTTAGGGATATATAAATGATACAACTATGAAGGTACAGGAAGAATTAACATAAAATTCGGGCCAGTGGAAACCTGGTCTCAAGGAACAGGTATGTACAGACATGTATTCCTTTGGCACAAGGTTTTATTATTATTCTTTAATAAAATTATTAAACTATGCATATACTATATACTTTTATATCCATGATAAATCTCATTATTAGACAAACTCTAATGGAATTTTACTACCTCTGAACTTTCCAGTTTGTTTTTCCCATTTTCCATTCTCTGAAATATTCTAACAAACCTGGTCACATAATAAAATAAAATGATCAGTGTTTCTGACCACAACATCAGAAAATCTTTGAAGTGTTTTTTTAAAAACAAATATTGCAAGTGACTCACAAGAATCTAAAACTCAAGTCTGAGACTCCCCCTGGAAGAAGGCTCCCTTCTGTTAAAATTAAAGTTCTACAGAATCTAATCTCATTCCTCTAGGATTTTGTTCTTTCCCTTTTTGTCTTTTTTCTGTTCAACCTTTCAATCTCAAGTCTCTCTTATAAAATACATACATAATGAATCCAGCAACCAATCTGATATTCCAACCAAGTCTAACTTTTTTCCTTTTCCTTCCCTTCTCTTCCCTTTCTCACACAGTCTTCAATAAAATAACCCACACTATGGCTGTATTTTTAATTCCCTCCACCCTCTCAAAACACCAATATTTATGTGATATTGTTTAAAACTTAAAAAAAAGAAAGAAAAAAGGGGATGAAATCCCACAACATAGAAAGCTCCATTTCACCAATATCAACTTTCCCAATACAAATATGAAATTGGACTCTCCTCTCCCCAGAAGTAACTGTGTTAAAGTGTGTAATGTTTGGGAATTTTTTTTCCTATATATTTACATGGTATATATAAAACTCCACAGTTTAAGAAAATACTATACCTTGTATTTCTGTACCTCGCTTTGAAAATCTCTTTTATTCACATCTTAATTAAAGACTGCGGCAGAGCACTCATGCCTTTCTACCATTTTAATCAATAGTCCCCGACTTCTGCATTTACCAATGATGACTACTCAGGAATTCGCCTCTTTTGTGAATTCCAAGACGCTACACTGTCTAGATTTCTTTTCTCTTTATGTCTTCCTTCTAGACTTCTTTCCTGATAATATTCCCCACCTTCACATTCAAGATTTTCCCCCTGTCAATATTCACAAATAACTATATCACCACCAATTTCAATCATGGAAGGCAGCCTTGTCAGATCCCCATTTGTCAATAGTTCTGATGTGAACCAATGCTCAAAATTATTTTTTTTTCTTTCTTTTGTCTTTTGAGGTAGGGTCTACCTATGCAGTTCAGGCTGGCCTTGAACTCACTTTGTACTGCAGGCTGGCCTTAAACTTGCAGTGATCCTCCTGCCTCAGCCTTCCAAGTGCTGGGACTACAGGCATGTGCCACCATGCTCAGATCAACTCAAAATAATTTTCATCAAATAAACAAGACCATGCACTTTTTTTCAGCGGGGGGGGGGGGCATGTAATTTTACTTTATTTAATAAACATTAAGACCCTATGTCAAAGCAGAAGGATGGGGATAAGTTTGAAACGGGATCAAAGCAGAAGGATGGGAAAGTTTGAAACGGGATCAACTTCTTAAAGTGGGAGTTTAATAATAAACATTTTCATATGATGAAAATTCTTACTTTCTTACAAAACCTTGTAAATGGGGCTGGGGATATAGCTCAGTGGCATAAGCGCCTGCCTGGCAAGTGCAAGCTCATGAGTTTGATCCCCTGTACTGCAATCAAAACAAAACAAAAATAAAAACAAAAAACCTTGTAATTGACAGTTCAGAAAATGAAAATTCCATTTAATCTTATTAGCTCCCACATCTCTAACCCAGATCATTCTCCTAAGCTACAAACAGTATTTCCTTGGAATCACAGACAGTCCCACTGTACATATGGCAAATCCGTGCTCACTTTAGTATCAGCTCAAGCATCAGCTCCTCAGTAAAGCCTTGCAGCACCTTCCCTAACACAGACTTATTAAAAAGTCACTGTATGACATAACTTTATATCAAAGACAAAAAATCAAAAGCCACCTTAGCAAAAACAGTTTAAAATGCAGTGGGGGTGGGAAGACTAGAGGGCATGAGAACGAAGGAAGAGAAGAAGGGACCAGTACAATGCAACAGGCAGGAGTGGGGTTTGCTACTACAGATGGATGAACAGAAGCTGGCTAGGTGACAAAGTTTTGACATAATCTTCTGTTGTTTCCTTTGGGTGAGGGAGTGAGAAGGAGAATTTCAAACAGAAGTAAGACACAGGCCAGCTTGTGCTTTGGGGCCAGGGATATAGCTCTGGGGCACAAGCGCCTGCCTGGCAAGCGCAAGGTCCTGAGTTCGATTCCCAGTACCCACCCCACAAAAAAAGTTTGTGCTTTGGCCTGCTGAGAGGCAGGGCTAGTTAGTGAAGAGGTTAAAACGGCAGGCAGATGCCAGAATTTTAGGAACAAGAATTATAGGTTTGTTAACATTTTTTTCTCAGTAATTACTTGCTTACAATACTAGGATAGGACTGCTAAAATGCACTTTCCCCGTGCTTGCTTCGGTAGCACATACACTGTACTAAAATCTACTTTCCACTTTTATACCTAGATTTAAATCACACATTTTCCTAAGTCATTTTTCAGAAACAAGACATTACCACTGAAAATAAAAGCTCTATTTTAACGACATTTAGGACTAGGGATATAGCTCAGCAGCACAAGTACCTGCCTGGTAAGTGCAAGGTCCTGAGTTTGATTCCCAGTACCAAAAAACAAAAACGAAAACTACATTTAGTCTTACACTAAGACAGTTCAACAGTCTCATCACAATCATAAAATGTTAATTATTACTTCTATGAGAAAGGAATCTCTGAAGAGATCGTTGTGAGTTCGAGGCCAGCCTGGGCTACAAAGTGAGCTCAAGGCCAACCTGAACTGCACAGTGAGATCCTGCCTCAAAAAGACAAAAAAAAAAAAAAGAAAAGGAATCTTTGAAAAGAAAAAAATGTGTACAGTTCTTTTCTCTAGTCAAAGCATTTTCACATGTATCCTCACTTTATAACACACTACTGAGAGAAGGTAAGGCTAACAATATGTCTTAAAGACTGGGAAAAGTGAAAGAGGAAAATACATGATTTCTGTTGTTTTAAAATTAATGCAAGCTGGGCGTGTTGGTGCACACCTATAATCCCAGCACTCAAGAGGCTGAGCAGGAGGATCGCTGTTGAGTTCGAGACCAGCCTAGGCTACAAAGTTCAAGGCCAGCCTGAACTGCATAGCAAGACCCTGTCTCAAAAAGACAAAATAAATAAATAAATAAATAAATAAAATAAAATTAATGCTTTCCATACTATGACTTTTTGGAAAAAAAAAATTAAGATCGATCTCAAACTGCTGCTGCTGGCCTTTCCAGAGGTGGGCCAAATTACAATTAGATGTATACTCTGAATTAAGGAAACATGGTAAAGAATTTTGGACAAAATCAATAAGCAGGAAAGTGGCAGAATTAAGTAAAAAAAAAATTCTAGTTACTAATATATACTATAATAGGAATAGAGTGACCTGATGGCTCCTTATTCATTAATTAAACATGCAGGGCTTACCTTTTACTAGGCTCTTCCTGAAACACAAAACCATACAGAACACGTGTTCTGCTCTCAAAAATGCAAACCACACCTGTAATTCCAGCACTTTGGAGGCTGAGGGAGGAGGTTTGCAAGTTCAAGGCCAGCCTGGGCAACTTAGTGAGACATGCCCCAAAATAAAAAATACAAAAAAAAAACAAAACAAACAAACAAACTAAACAAACAAACAAACAAAAAAAAAAGCTCACTGCAAAGCTGGGTTCAATTTCCCAGTATCCCCCGAATAAATCTAAAAAAAAAATATGTGTAAATATACAGATCAAGTGAGAAACATAGATCAGAAAAGTAGTAGTCACTTCCAGACAATCTATACGGGGACTCCTGACATACTGTATAGTAAGAACTCAATACCGGCTGACTGCGCGGCTCTTATGGGAGACCTGGGTAAGGCTTTGAAGGACTGATGGAATTGTACAGAGAGGCACTGGCAGAAGGGACTTTAGGAAGAAACAGCAGCAGAACCCAGGGAAAACCCCAGAAATCAGCCACAGAAGCAAGGTGGGGAATAGTGGATAAGAACTAGAAAAGTAGACAGGGACTCTCAGTTATGAGGGAGACTGTGGCAGGAGAACTGCAAGTTTTAAACCTATCTGAGCAATCTACAGATCCGCACCCTAGCCCTCCCCCGCCCCAAAAGGACCGGGGATGTAGTTGGGGGAGGGGGGAAGGCGCTGGAATCAATTCCTAGTACGATGAGAAAAAAAAGATGGGAGTTCATTAAAGGTCACACTAAAAAGAAACAAAACAAAAATATGAAGGAGCAGAGAAGTTACCCTAACATCTGTGTTTCAGGAAGATTAAACTGACAGTGATACACACCTCCAGGCTGAACTGGAGCTGTGAGAAAGTGCTACTCTACACTGTCTATTGTTAGTGTCAGGAATTCAGTGCCTCAACTAGGTTGTAAAACAGCAATGCCAAGAAAGGAGTCTTCCTTCGGAACTGCACAGGGACTATTTTCAGATGAGGGCAAATTGCATGAGAATGGAACCCTGACTTGTTAGTATTTCTTGTTCCAGTACTCTGCACAATACATTCTTTACCTGTAGTAACATCCTCAATTAAAAAGCTGAAAGGCGCCAGGCCTGGTGGCTCATGCCTGTAATCCCAGCACTCGGGAGGCTGACACAGGAGGATCGCTGTGAGTTCGAGACCAGCCTGGGCTACAAAGTGTGCTCAAGGCCAGCCTGAACTGCATAGGAGACCCTGTCTCAGAATGACAAAAAAAAAAAAAAGGCTGAAAGGCAACCTGCAAAGTGGCCAGTCACTCTTCCACTTCTTAAATCCACTCATATTAAGTTATTCTGACATCTGTCTACAATCTTAATTTTCACTGCCTAAATGGCTTTAGAATTCTTTCCTTCTTCTAAATATACCATATATATATATTTTAAAAGTTTATAAATTTGTCACTAAACATAAGCAAATCATTGCTTTACTTAGGATTTTAGAGAAAACCACCCAGTTTCCATTCATACAGCCCCTCAAAAAAACCAACCTTGCTGAAAGACTGTACAAATACAGATTGCAGCTGAAAGTTTTTCTTTTAGGCTACAACCAACACGCTTCCACAGTTCCTTACAGAATCTGCTACACCATTAGTACAACCACAAGATGCTGGCTACATTTCCAAAGTTGTGCAAGGGGTCAAAAGTTGCACAAGAGTCAGCGCTGAAATCAGACTCTGGTATATGAACACACCTAAAAAAGCCTTAGGTTTATTTGTTATGTTTAAAGAAATGCCCAAGTCGCAGGTATTAACAAAATATTTTACGAGTTTATTTGCTTACCTGTTATATTAAGTGAAAATTACTGAGAACATCTGAAAATCAGTACTTGTGACCCAGAACTTAACACAACTACAAAATTTAGCGTGCCCAGCATAAGCATACACGCACACACACATATCCAAAGCATTGACGCCCTATATTACTATCAAATCAAACATCAGCTTACCCCTATCAAGTCTTTTTTCCTGCTTTAATAACCCAAAAAGATTAGCCAGCCGTCAAAGCACGCGATGTGACTTATTCTGAATCCGGAGTCGAGAGTGTTACAAATAACCATTGTAAAGGGGATTTTCTCTCCTCGGCGGGCTGTCCCACTCCGGAGCGCCCGGCTCAGCCGAGGCCGAGGTGTGCAGCCTGGAGGTGGGACGAGTCGGGAACTCAAGCTCCCGGGTCTCCCTCTCCTTCCCGCGGCCGCAAAGGGACCGGAGCCGGGGGCCAGGGGACGCGGCGCAAGCTCCCGAGCCCGGCCCCGACGTGCAGGGTGAGCAGCCCCTGCGCTCAACACCTGCCCCCCGGCGTCGAGAGGCCGCCACGGCCCTGGCCTGCAGGGACGGCCGGGCGGGAGCCGAGGCCCGGGCCTGGCCAGGCCGCGGCGGCTCGCAGTGCCCACGTCACCAGCTCCAGCACTGCGGAAACGGGGCCGCGCGGCCGGCAGGGAGGCGCCGGGCGGAGTCTCTGTCCGCGCCGTTCGCTCCTCAGGCCCGGCCGAGGGCCACCGCACCCGCCCTGCCGTGCGCGGGCCCTTACCTGTGTCGCCGATGATGATATACTTGAAAAGATAGGCGTACGCCATGGCCACGGCCGCTCGGTGCCAGGGCACACGGCTCCTCCTCCTGCTACTGCTCCTCCTCCGCGCCGCTCACCCGGCCCCGCTCAGCCTCCGAACGCCAGGCCCCGCCCGCTGCCGCCCTGGCCGTCAGCCGCCGGGACTGGGGGCCGCAGGAGAAGCCGGACAAACTGACACCCCCAAAGCGATGGAGACAGCGCCCAGCCCAACCCAGCCCAGCCGAACAATAACAGCCGCTGCGGCGCCTCCGCCCCGCCTCCGCGCCGACCCGGAAGTGCTGCAGCCGCGGCCGGCGCCACCGGAAGAAAGGGGAGGAGACGCGCACGCCGGCCCTGCCCCCCCGGCCGGATCCCCGCCTCGCGCCGCCGCAGCCCTGCCCCGCGCCCGTCCGCCCGCGCCTCGTCCGCCCGAATTGGCGGGGCCAAGCGCAGGTGGTTCCGGCCCTCCCGAGCGGGTGACCCCGGCGACCCTGAGAAGCTGGGGGAGGGGAAGAGGTTCGGGGCCGCGGGGCACGTGATGGGCGGGCGGAGGTGGCCTGCCGGGGGAGGGCCCTGCCCTGGGGTGGTGAAAAGGTATTTGGAAAGTGAGAACTTCGCGGCTGGAGGGCGGTGGTGCTTCTGTTCGGACCAGGCTGTGACGGTGGGAGTGGAAGTGTTTCTATAAATTGCAAATACATCAGGACGGAAGTAAATCAGGGAGCAATATACTGGTTAGTGGACTACTACGCGGCTCTTAAGAAACAAACCCTACTTTTATGCAAAACCAAGGCAACTCTGCACAAATTCATAGTTCCATTCTATATTTCATGTTGTGTATGAGTGGATAATATAGAACCCGTAAGTAATGCATACGTGACGGCACCTTATGTAATTATTTTTGAGTGGTGCCGGGCGTGGAACCGAGGGCCTTCTTCGTGCTGGGCGGCCATCTACTGCGGAGGCACATCCCCTACCGGATCTTTTTTTTACCACGTGTAAGAAAAGAGGCTACATTTACCTGTGTGTATAATGGATGGGATTGAGGAGGGTAAAGTCTACATGTTGGATTTTTTGTGTGTTGTTTGAAATTTTTTTACACTTTATGAGTTAGCTGCTAAAATACTGTTAAAAGAAAAAGCAAAGTAATTTTTTATTCATCCGGCTAAAATGTATTGAATATGTACTGTTTCATGCATTGCCCGACGAAGCTGGGGCACAGTCCTGTTGTAAAGAAGCGGTTGTAGGGATTGCTCCGTGGTGCAGCTTGCTTGCCTGTTTCCAGCTCAGGGATCCACTCCCAGCACGACGACGAAGAAACAAAAAAACACATACACACAGGTTGTGGAAGATGTAGAGAACAAAGGTGTTGAAAGGGACCGGAAAGGTTATCTAGAGAAAATGACTTCTGAACCAGAAATATGAAAGATCAGTGAAAACTTGTCAAAAGGACAAAGGTTTGGGGAAAACACCTGAATTTTGAGGATGAAGAGCAGGCTATGCAAAGTTCAGGTCTCCGTTCAGGGAATTTAAAGGTGTGTAAGAAGCCAATTTACTAACCGGTATTGTTATGGTTGATACATTGTGTCAATTTGAGGTGTGTAAGAGGCCAATTTACTAACCGGTATTGTTATGGTTGATACATTGTGTCAATTTGAGGAGTCTAGAAGCTCAGCTAAGTAACTCAGCAGTTCTACATCAAGTGGTGTAAAGGACCGCCCTGTAGTGCTCTAGGTCAGCTTGACAAGTTTAGAAGTTTAAGTGATTCAGCAGAGGGCCAGGGTCCTCATTTTGTAAACATCTTGAGCCTGTGCAAGAGGAGGGTGGTGTGGGCAGGTAGCCTGCATACAATGTAAGGGAGGAAAATTGGCTCCCCGCCCCTTTTGCTCTTGTTGCTTTTGCTGTCATCCACCAGCCTGAAATGTTGCTCCAGTGCCCTGCCACCCTGCCTTGGAGCACAGCTGATTACAGACTAAAATCTCCACAAACTGTGAGCTAAAAGAACCTTTCCTTCCATTATTTTGGGCATTAGGTATTTTGTCACAGCAACAAGAGAAAAATAACCAAGACACATATCCTTTACTATTTGGCAGCAGAAAAAAAATTTCTCCTGGGAGAAGTGACAGGGATTTAGTGATCCTTGTTCCTACTGCCTAATATTTTCCACTTTCTTTTGGGATCTCTCATTGTGTAATTACTACTGACACCTTTACACTGGGCTGACTGGTTACTGTATGGTTTAGATGGTTTTGCCTATGTGAAATGAAGATTTTTCTGGAATATTTGGAGGTACTTTTACTGAAGTTCTAGGGGTAGCACACAACGATTTGACCTGAAAAGTGACCTGGAATTGCATATCCGAGTTCACTTGTCTAACTTGGAGGACAAGAGAGAGGGATCCCTGCCCAAGGGCTCCAGTTCCAGAAGCTATTTTCTACTTATGTAAGTGGCTTCACTCAAATTTTCCTGGTGGTGGATGAAATAGTCAAATCCATATTTTCAGGGCTGTAGGCTTTATGGTCACAACCTAATCAGGCCAGCTGTAATAGGATGTTACACAGAACGTAGCACCCTAGCACCCTTGCCAGGTGTGATGGTGCACACTTGTAATCTCAGCACTGGCAGCTGAGGCAGGAGGACTGCTGAGAGTTTGAAACCCTGTCTTAAAAGAAAAAAAAAAAAATAGCACCCTTAAAAGAAGCAATCCCCTACTATTAGAGGAGATCACTAACTGGGTAAATCTCTTGTGTGAGGCCATGAAGGGCCTTTTTGCCACATTAATAGTGATACAGGAAAATAAAAACTCCCAACCTGAATGATATCTGGGACGAGTTCATGTTCTCTAAAATTGAGGAATGAATTTTAGGAACAGTGGAGGTTAAGAGCAGAATGTATTTATTGAGGGAAAGAAAAGAAAGCTTCTGTCCAAGAGAGGGACAGAAGGGGGGCCCAAGTGGGTTACCCCCAGACTCTGTCTTTTTTAGGGACTTTTATAGAGCAAAACCACAAGGTGAGGTGGGTCCAAAGTAGGGGAAAATGGACAAAACTATGGTCAGCCAATAAGAATTGTTCAGGTAAAATTGATTAAATTGGCATCAAATGGGAAGTAGTCACATAGCAAGCGGGCATGAATACAGAACAGGGGCTTTTCCTGTAAGGGGTTGGGTCAAGGACTTTTCAAGGTGATCGCTACCTATTTAGAATATCATCCCTGATGTCCATCCCTAGGGAGGTATGTGGGTGCGTTTGTTTAGTTCTTTGTGTTGAAATCTGGCCCACAGCAAATATATATCTTCATGTTGGCTCCTTTGAGGGCCTGGCCCTGTCTGGCTGCCTATAATATTTCTATCTAACTCAGTTGCCTCTAACATTTCCCCTTCTGAAGAAGTAATCCGAACTACTGTGAGGGAGTAATGGGTGATGACCGCTCTCGCTTCTTCAGGCTGAAAGGAGTCATAGTTGTTGATTGGCAGTCAGAGATACTCTTCAGAGAGTCTATCTAAAGGCCTTGGATAGACACCAGGTGTTTTCATCTTGGGTAGGCATATAGCTTTAAATCTGGAGAAGACAAAGCCAAAGAAACAATTAAGTATGTATGGGTCAAATAATAAGATCAGCAGGATTATTATGAATATAGTCAACAAAGATTTCCACCACTGGTAATGGCCTCCCATAGAGAGGATAAGTTCAGAGCTATGAGCTCCACTAATGAAGCACTAGTCCAAGGTGTAAGTGAGGAACTTTGAAGAGTCTGGTGTAGAGTTACAACTGCATACCCTGCCTGCCTTGTCTCATTTTCCATGAAGGAGCTGCCATCACAGAAAAGGGTCAAATCAGGGTTAGTAAGGGGTGTGTCTAATAAGTCTTCTTTAGCTGCATATGCATGGAGAATTACCTATTTACAATCATGTCTGTCAGCCTCAATTTCCTCCTTTTCTGGCAAAAAGGTAGCAGGGTTTAAGGAGGAACATGTCTTTATTGGAATGGGTGGTCCTTCTAGAGGTAGAGCCTGGTATTTAAGAAGTCAGCTGTCTGATAGCCAGAGGATCCCTTTGTATGAAAGAAGTCCTGCCACATTATGAAGCATATATGCAGTGAGATCTTTTCCAAAAGTTAGCTTGGATGCTTCTGGCACTAAGAGAGTTACAACTGCCATAGCTCTAAGGCAAGGAGACCATCCCTTTGCTACAATGTCTAATTCATGACTCAGATACCCTACAGGCTGTTGAGTGGGTGCCAGATCCTGTGTAAGTACTCCTAAAGCCATACCTCGCCTCTCATCGACATGTAAATTGAAATGGTGTCCTGTGGGGAGGCTTAGGGCTGGAGCATTTAGGAGAGCTTGTTTAAGCTTCTGGAATGCTGTTTGGGAATCAAGTTCCCAGGTTAAAATATGGGTATCTGTCTTTTGGGCCTCTTTTATAAGTTGATAAAGGTGTCTTATAATTTCCTCATATCCTGGTATCCAAAGGCAACAAAAACCTGTAATTCCTAGGAATCCCCTTAGCTGTTTTAGGGTCTTGGGCTGTGTGAAGGAAAGAATTGGTTTAATTCTGTCCTTTCCTAGCCTTTGGGTTCCCTTGGATATAATGAGGCCTAAATATTTTACCTCAAGACTGCAAAGTTGTGCTTTAGATTTTAGAGACTTTATAACTTTTGTCTGTTAGAAAATTTAGCAAAACATAGGTGCCTTGGCTATAGTGCTCTTCTGAGGGGGCACATAAAAGAATGTCATCTCCATACTGTAAGACTGTTACCTGGGAAAACTCAAAGCATGCCAAGTCATAGGAAAGCACTTGCCCAAAAAGATGTGGAGTATCCCTCAACCCTTGGGGAAGCACTGTCCACATCAGCTGAGAGGCCTGGTCATGAGGATCCTCAAAAGCAAAGAGAAACTGGAAATCTCTGTGTAAAGGAATACAAAAGAAAGCATCTTTTAAATCGAACACTGAAAACCAACTGGCATCTTCTGGAATTTGAGAAAGGAGTGTATATGGGTTAGGTACCATTGGGTGAATTAGTACTACTGCCTCATTTATCAATATAAGGTCCTGTACTAATCTCTATTCCCCATTGGGTTTTTGAATTCCCAGGATGTGAGTGTTGCACAGGCTATTACAGGGCCCAAGTAAGCTTTGTGCCCTTAGATTATCAATTACAGGTAATAACCCTTTTTTAACTTTAGTTTTTAAAGGAAATTGTCTCTGGTTAGGAAAAATAATAGAATCTCTGAGATGTATTCATACTGGAGCAGCTCTTAATGCCCTACCTATTATGCTTTTAGTTGCCCATACTTCAGGATTTATTTCTGTCTCCATGAGGGGAAGACAGTGTACGATACTGATCTGGGTGCATATATATTACAGTATTTAAAGAAGATAAAATATCTCATCCTAAGAGAGGGACTGGATTTTCAGGCATTATCAAAAAGGAATGTGAAAAGAGAAAGCCATCCTAGTTACAGCCTAAGGGTTGTGAAAAATAGCAAATTACCTTCTTTCCAGTGACTCTTTCACTGAGGTATGACAGCTGGAAGGAAGGCCAGGATTGAGAAGAAGGACCAACAGACTTGTGCCAGTGTCCAGCAATAGGCTAGTTTCTCTTCCCTCTATAGTCATGATTACCCAGGGCTCCTCTGTGGAGATGACAGTCGGGACAGAGGGAGAGGGCAGAGAGTGCCCCGGGGCCCTTAATTCCTGCTGGACCAACTGGTAGGATGGGTCTGAACTCTGGGGCCTTCCCTTCAGAGGGCAGTCGACATCCAGTGGTCACCTTTGCAGTTAGGGCATGGCCCAGGGAACTTCTTAGAGCAGTCCCTCTTAAGGTGACCTGGCTTCTGACAGTGGTAGCAGATGAATGGAGTCCTCAAGTTCTTCTTCGGGCCCCGAGAATCAGACTTAGGATCTGTTTCCCTTAGTGCTGCAGCGAAAGCAGCTGCTTTTTCTGTCTCTCTTTTTTTTCCCTTGGCTTCCTCCTCATCGCGGTTATAAAATACTGAGGAGACAGTTTTTACTAACACATCAAGTGAGCTATCTGGAGCAAAAGCCATTTTTTGTAGCTTTTTTCTAATATCTGGGGCTTACTGAGTAATGAACTTACCTTCAAGAAAAATTTGTCCTTCTACTGAATTAGGATCTCGGGAAGTATGTTTTATCAATGCCTCTTGTAAAGGATCTAAGAAAACAAAGGGGTGTTCCCTTTTTTCATGTTGAACCACTGACAGTTTAAAATAATTGAATGGCTTAGCCCTTATCCTGCTTAGACCTTTAAGAACACGTCTGAAAATGTCTCCTACTCCAATCTCCCATATAGTCGCTAGGCCAGTAGGGGTCTTGGGTAGGGACGGCTTGGGCTCCAGTGGGAACTGGTAGTTCCCCTGGCTCTCTTTCTTCTGGTCTTCTGAAATTAATAATATGGTATTCATCTCCAAATGCAATAGCAGCCTGTAACGCTGCCTGTTTCTCATTAGAGGTCAATGTTTGATTTAAGAGTAACATTACATCTTTCCAATCTAGCTCATAGGTCTGAGTGAGGCCTCTAAATACCTCAGTGTACTTATCAGGGTCATCTAGAAATTTTCCAAGATCTGACTTTATCTGTTTTAGGTCACTGAGAGAAAAAGGCACATGAACTCTGGCAGTTCCAAATTGTCCATTCACTTCTTGTAATGGATATTGTCCTTGAGGAGCTTGCCTAAACTCGGCTAAGGATGGGTATAGTCCTGTAGAGGTCTGGCTTACGGCTGGTCCAGAAGCCCCATCCTCTAGCCTAGAAGGGCAAGTAGGGGAAACCTGAGGTTCTGTAATGGTGGGTAACGCTTTGATTAAGGCTGTCTTGTCCTCAGGCTCTTAATATTGGGGAGCAGCAGTCTCAGGCTCTGGGTAGTGGATGCCTTAGGAGTCTGAGGTGTCCTGTTCCCCTGTGGCTCACATTTACATTTTGAAACTAAGTAAGGACTATTTCTTAATGCAAAGAAAATTTGAACATAGGGCACTTCTGACCATTTTCCTTCCTTTGTACAGTATCTTTCTAGTTGTAAAATAGCATCATTATATTTCTCTCTGCATTCCATTTAGGCTGTAGGGGATAGGTAGGGCACACACACGTGCAGAAAAATATTAAACGGCTCTTTTTCAACATGTAAGGATCAAACACCTTCCAGTGCTTAATGATGCAACTGAGAGGAGTAAGGGACCTTAACTGTGAGTTTCCCATGTCAAGAAGAGAAAGTTTGGGCATCACCTCCCCATCTCTAATTGATCCTCGTACCCTTAAGGCATCCCTCAAGTAGATTCCACTCCAGGGCAAGTGGATGCCCTCTGGAGAAAGCAAAGGACAAAATCCAATCAGCCTATCCACCCTCGAACTGACGCCCAATTCTATCCTCCCAGAAAAGTCACTCCTTACTCCTACTGGAGATCTACAAGCCTAAGTTACAATCGGTCTGGTGGCTGGAATGTCTAAAGGAAGCATATCTTTGTTTTTTTTTTTTGTTTTTTTTTTTGAAGCATATCTTTGTAATAAACTATGGTTTCATAAAAAAGGCCAGTTGGAAGTCGTTGAAGTATTCTTGAGCCACAAAGGAGATCACCACTAGAGAGAACAAACAATTGGCTGGAGGAATTTTACCCTGGGCCCCAGGGCAAAGTCTCCATACATTTTTGTCTGCTATCTAACCACCTAGGCAACCTTTCTTAGCAACAGGACAAGACTATTTTATTTAAACTTTGAAGTTCACAGGTTAAACTTACATTTACCACCTAGCAATCACATTTAAATATTACTAAAGGCAAGTTAGTTAAGGCCGACAAGAATCCCTTTTTACCCTTAGCATATGTAAGGCACAAATGTGAATGGTTTCCCTGCTAGCACCACAAGATGCAAGCTGCCTCAGCCTCGTTTCTGAAGGGTGGGGTAGTTAAGTACCTCAGCTGAAAAGCTGATGGAGAATTCCTAGTCTACTGGCGGAGAGATAAGTACAATATGTAAGTGGAGATTTTTCAGTGGTCAGGAGCCAATTTCCACTGAGGAATCTTTGGGTGTCCGTTAGAGAGTAGACCTGGCCATGACCCCTCAGTTTCTATCAGCCCACACAACCAGAGATCGGTCTCCAGAAAGGAATCTAGTTGTCTCTCTGGTCAACATTGCATCAGCCATCGGCTTGAATGGGGATTCACCAAAGAGAAGCTGGGGAAACCTGTCCTCTGCTTTAAAGAATGGCAGCTGCTCTAAGAGCATTTAACTAGCTGGCAGAGGGACCACTGTTTGTCAAAATTCTACAAGGAATAGTTAAAAGCCTGAACAAGATTACCTAG
>NW_004955444.1:18179573-18214435 GCF_000276665.1 Chinchilla lanigera
TATCTTCATGTTGGCTCCTTTGAGGGCCTGGCCCTGTCTGGCTGCCTATAATATTTCTAGCTAACTCAGCTGCCTATAACAATAGGTGTACAGAACTTTACCTGGTAGGGAAATTTTGTTTTTTTTGTTCTTGTTTTTTCTTTCTTTTTCGAGACAGGGTCTCGCTATGCAGTTCAGGCTGAGCTTGAGCTCATTTTGTAGCCGAGGCTGTTCTCGAACTCACAACAATCCTCCTGCCTCAGCCTCCAGAGTGCTGGGATTCCAGGCATACACCACCACACCCAGCCATTTTGGTTTTTTTTTGGTACTGGTAATTGAACTCAGGACCTTGCACTTGCCAGGCAGGTGCTGTGCCACTGAGCGAGATACCCGGCCCCCACAGCAAGATTTTGAAAAGAAGGTTAGAATTGGATTTATTATAAGAATCATACAAATAATTGTACAATATGATGTCAAAAAAATTTAGGGGGGCTGAGGATATAGCTCAGTGGCACAGTGCCTGCCTGGCAAGCCTGAGGTCCTGAGTTCAATTCTTGGTACCAAAAGAAAAAGAATTTAGGAAACTGAACTTCTGGTGTTAGTCCTATTAATACAGCTAGAATATTGGAGACTAAGGAATTTAGTCTCCTCCATTCCCTTGAGTTTTGGAAACATCTTAGGGTCACTCCTCCCTAATCTCAACTCTCTTATCTATGTGAGCTCAGGCTGCACCCTGCAAGCAACCTGTACTCCAGACCAAAGCACCAGAGGGCTTTTTTTCTCTCATGCTTAAACCTAAAAGCTGCCCCAGCACCATTTTTTTATTCTTGACCTTCAATAAATGTAGCTACTTTTCCCTCACCATCAGGTGTATACTTTGCAATTTTTTGTTTGCTGTACACAAGAATTTGGACTCTATCTGCCAGATCTACCACATGGTGATATTACCCCTGATTGGCTGATTGTGATAAATCATTTGACTTTTCAGTGCTTCTTGTACTCATATCTGAGCTGATTACTTAAAAAGGCTATTCCAAGTCTGAAGTTCTTTTGAGTTTACATCTAGCCAGCCTCTAGATGTAAAGCAACCAATTGCTTCTCGGCCTTTTGGCTAAGATCAAGTGTAGATGTAAAGCAACCTATACAGAAGGTGGTAAACCTTTCCTCATGCAAATATGACAGCCACAGGTATCAAATATGTATTGTTCTTGCCCAGAACTGCAAGGCATTGTTCGTTAGTGCATAGGAATTGTGATGGTCACTTGCTGAAGTATAAACCAGTGAAAAGAGGAAGAACTTGATTTTCAAAATCTTTCACTGAGTCTTTTATCCAGCTCTTATCAGTTTCCCTTATCTGGAAAATGTGGATGATGACTGCTTAACAAAGTCAGTTTAGGGTCAAATAAGATGACTGGGCTAGGGGTGTAGCTTAAGCACTGGCCAAGCATGTGGGAGGCCATGGATTACTTCCTCAGCATGAGGGGGGTGTTGTTGAGGGAGGAAGGTCTAATCATTATATAAATTTGGATTTTAATTTTTTTTTTTTTTTTTTTTTTTGGTTTTTCTCCGGTACCGGGAACCGAACTCACGACCTTGTGCTTGCCAGCCAGGCGCTTTTGCCGCTGAGCTAAATCCCCAGCCCCTAAATTTGGATTTTAAAATCAACATCGTTTCCACCTCTATTTTATGTTTGTTTTTTTTTTTCTTTTTCTGTAATTCACAACATTTCATTATATTTTCTCTAAACCTATAAGCTCTGTTAAATCCATTTGGAAACAATACGGGATATACATTAAAACAACACAAACACCATTTAAAACATTTAGCTCATAAAATCTAAATGCACTTTCAAGAGAAATTCCCCAAAGTGACAGAAGTAAATCATTCTCTGTTAAAGAGTAGTACACTATACTTCCTGGGATTTTTCCATTCAGTTTTATTTTCAGCCATTTTCATTCTCTTGGGGATGAAAAACCAAAAACTTCACCTCTCAGTCTTGCATCATATATAGTCTGAAGGTTATAACTGCAATTTAAAAGTTGTTAAGGCTACATTTTCAATGTCTTCTTATTCAAGTTCTACACGATATTTTAAAGTACTACTGCATTAGAGTTTTGCATTTGCTTCTCCCAACTGAACTTTCATGTTTTCGCTTTCTCTCATTTTCATTATTCTTAGATTGTGGGAAAGAGGAATAGTGGTTAGATGGGGAGAGGATGGTTTGGGAGACTGTAAGTTTTAGTTTCTTACCCTGGTTTCCATTGTCCTTTGGCCATTCCTCCTGAAATAGTATGTGAAAAATGATGTACGCTATTTGTATATGTGCACTTTTGGGGAGAGATCCTAGCAGAGCTGCAGGACCCAGAAATACTTGGGAGCCATTGTGAAATACCCTTTTTCAGCCTTTTCTAAATACCTTGATGGTACTAATTTTCCAGCAAATCCTTAGTAAGCTCAGTACCATTTTTGGAAGGATTATGTTTAAATCCTGATTTTACCACCTTATCAGTTGAGTGATGCTGGCTAAGTTACTAAACTCTCTGTTTCAGTTCCTCCTGAGATTACATATGTAAATTGTTTCGCATAATGCCTAACATGCAGTAGAAAATTAAGGAATTGAAGCCTTTTCTCTGTATTCGTCCTTTCAGTAAGAACTGTAGGAGGGAAATGAGCCCAACAAGGACTTCCCTTAAAGATTAGAGGCTCCCTGAGCTAAGTCATGAGTGGCTTTGGCTTGATGAAGGCTACAGGAAAAGTACTGCATTATTTTATTGTTTTGTTTTATTTTATTTTATTTTTGTCTTTTTGAATCAGGGTCTCACTGTGCAGTTCAGGCTGGCCCTGAGCTCACTTTGTAGCCCAGGCTGGTCTTGAACTCACAATCATCCTCCTGCCTCAGCCTCCCAAGTGCTGGGATTACAGGCGTGCGCCACCACGCCCGGCAAGCAGCATTCTTAGTATTCCCCCCCTTTTTTTTTTTTTTTTGAGTTTTTGAGACCGGATGTCATGTAGTTCAGGCTGGCCATGAACATAGCCCAGACCAACCTCTTGACTACACTGATCCTCCTGCCTCAGACACTTGAGTGCTGGGATTACAAGTATGTACCACCATGCCCAACAGTAGTCACTGTTTTATTTATACTTTCATGACCTGTTTCTGACCCCTGTCTTCTCCCCTCTGCTCATCCTTCAAAAGGTTACTTGAAGAGTCAGAACTTGATACTAGCAAATTCACTTCTGTCGTCAATATGTCTGTGTGTAGCCAGAGAAAACTTTTTTTATTTGTAGTCTATTTGTTTTGCCAGTGAACTGCTCATAAGTAAAAGAAGGTACCAACATAAATTCATGGATCAGAGGAACAACTAATAATTGAATAACAATAAACTAATTTTGTAAAATAGTGCTTTAAAATATAAATGTACAGCTGGGTGTGGTGGCACATGCCTGTAATCCCAGTATTCGGTAGGCTGAGGCAGGAGAATCGTGGTGAGTTCGAGACCAGCCTGGGCTACAAAGTGAGCTCAAGGCCAGCCTCAACTGCATAGTGAGACCCTATCTGAAAAAGACTAAGAAAAAAATATATATATTTTATATATTTATATTAAAAAATATATATATATGTAAATGTACAAAATATTTTAAATTAATAATTATAAAAACAAGTGAGTTAAAAACTAGAATAGTGTTCTTTATTTTTTTAAGTTCTTGGTATTTGCCTAGTGCTTTCAGTAGAAAAGTGGTCTGGAGAAGGGTCCAACGCTAGATTCCTAGAGGCCTTAATTACAATCTCTTACCATTAACTAACCAATTTTAGAAAGTCTCTTCATGCTGGGCGTGGTAGTGCACACCTATAATGCCAGCACTTGGGAGGCTGAGGCAGGAGGATCATTAGGAGTTTGAGACCAACCTGGGCTATAAACTGAACTCAAGGCCAGCCTGAACTGCATAGTGAGACTCTGTCTCAAAAAAAAAAAAAAAAAAAAAAAAAATCCTCTTCAAACTTTTTATCCCTCTGTTCAAGATAGTAATTCTAATTGCTTGCATAATAGAATTATTAAAAGTACATATTTTTTATTCATTTATTTATTTATTTTTAGACAAGGTCTCACTATGTAGTTCAGGCTGGCCACGAACTCTCTTTGTAGCCCAGGCTGATTTTGAATCTGTGGTGATCCCTGGCTCAGCCTTCTGAGTTCAAAAGTATATTTTTGCTAGGAGAAAATGTATATATTATATTACAGGTGTATGATTATCTACAAGTCTATCTGAGGATATAAATTATTTCTGTAAAACCATGTAACATTAGTAATAATTATTATCTGCTTTTTAAATTTTTAAATTTTTTGAGACAGGGTCTCACTATGTAGTTCTGGCTGGCCTTGAGCTCACTGTGCAGTCCAGACTGGCCTGGAACTCACAGCATTCCTCCTACCTCAGCTTCTCAACACACATCATAGGTGTGTACCACCACAGCCAGCATAGCTACATTATGTTTTGTCAACAGAGACCAGACTTTACAAGTCTTTTAAATGCCACTCTGTTTTATTTTATTATATTTAAAAAAAAATTTTTTTTTTGTCTTTTTGAGATAGGGTCTCCCTATGCAGTTCAGGCTGGCCTTGTGCTCACTTTGTAGCCTAGGCTAGCCTCAAAATCTCAACGATCCTCCTGCCTCAGCCTCCCAAGTGTGGGATTACAAGTGTGTGCCACCACGTCCGGCTCTCCATTTATTGTTGGATATTGATGTTGTATTGTTTTGTTTTTAAGTGCTAGGGATAGAACCCAAGGCCTTGGACATCCTAAGCTAGCTACACCCTCAACTTTCTGTTTATCTTTTATATGTTCGTGTCTTATGTTAACTGGTGTGTATTCTTTGCTTTGAATTGATTGGAATGACAATGGGTAGGCATGGAGAGCATAATTCACATTGTGCTAAAAAGAGAATTACCTACTATAGTTATATATACCTTGATTTGTTTTATCTTTGAATGTGTTTAAATTTTAATAAAAAGAAAGCTGTTTTGTCTCCATTTTTGAGGAAATGATAAATTAGCTTGTCCCAGTGGGACATATGAACAGAGAAAACCTGTCACTGATGTTATTTGTGTGAGATGAGATCTTAGAAAATAAATGGTACAGGGAATTGTGAGTTCACATTTCAATACTCTTTTCTCTTCCCTCTCTCTCATAGAATCTATCTCTACTTCTAACAGTCTCATTACCAGAATTTTCAACATAAGGAATGAGAGAATCAAATTTCACTTGAAATCTAGGGAAAACAGGACTCCCCTTCCAATTTCTTAATTTTAGAAATAAAAGTTATTAAATGAACAAGTCTGTCCCTCAAAAAGTGAAATTAGGCAGGTGTGGTTCTGCATGCTTGTAATCGCAGCACTTGGGAGGATGAAGCAGGAGGAGTTCCAGGCCAGCCAGAGCTACATAAGCGAGTTCAAAGCCAGCCTGCACTACATAGTAAGACCTTGTCTCAAACAAGCAAACAACAGAAAAGTGAAATTATATCTAAGGGTTCATATTTAAACTGAAAGGTTAGTTTAGGTTTACTATACTTCCACATTTTAAAATTTTCCAGCTTAAGGAATCTTGAGATCATGTCTTCTCAAGAACCTTGATAAACAGATTTTGAGAAAGTGCTAAATAACCTTAAAATAATGAGAAAAATTATCTTTTCACAATTTTTGTGCATCAAGTTTAGGAGCAGTTTTGCTGAGTGACTCTACCATGGAGTCCATATTGATAGGGTTTTCTGGAGAAACAGAGTCAATAGGAAACATACATAGAATTATTTAAGAGGATTTGTTAATCCTACAGGATTAGACATGAGATAGTCCTTAAATGTATTTAAATTTTAATAAAGAGAAAGCTGTTTTGTTTCCATTTTTGAGGAAATGATAAATTAGCTTGTCCCAATGGGAGATATGAACAGAGATTGTTCCTTATCTTTACACATGGCCACGTGTGTGCTGGAGAGCTGGACATTCTAGTAGCTGCTCAGTCCAAGCTTCTCTACACACGTACATAGATGTAGCTGGAAGCTACATCATAACAAGGATCCAGGGTGCTGGACTTCGTCAAAAGTTTTTTCTGCATCTATTGAGGTGATCATAGGATGTTTGTTCTTGACTATTAATATGGTGTATTACATTTATTGACTTATGTATGTTGAACCAGCCCTCCATCCTTGGGATGAATTCCACTTGGTCATGGTGTATTAATCTTGATGATTTGCTGCACTCTGTTTGCCAATATCTTACTGAGGATTTTTCCATCTATGTTCATTAGGGAGATTGGCCTATAGTTCTTTTTCTCAGTTGGGTCCTTCACCAGTTTTGGTATCAGGGTAATGCTTGCTTCCAGGAGTGAATTTGGGAGTATTGCTTCCCTTTCAATTTCATTAAAGAGTCTGAGCAGTAGTTGTGTTATGTCTTCTCTAACTTCTTGTAGAATTCAGCAGTTAATCTGTCAGTCCCTGGGCTTTTCTTCTTTGGTAGGGTTTTAATTACATCTTCAATTTCATTGATTGATATTGGTTTATTTAGGATTTTTATATCTTCTTGATTCAGCTTTGGTAATTTATATGTATCTGGGAATCTGTCCATTTCTTCTGCATTTTCCATCTTATTAGAATACAAATTTTCAAAGTAGGTGTAGATAATCTTCTGGATTTCTGCAGGGTCCATTGTGATTTCACCCTTTTCATTCCTAATTGCATGGATTTGAATCTTTTCTTTCCTTTTTTTGGTAGGGTTGGATAAGAGTTTGTCGATTTTATTTAATCTTTCAAAGAACCACCTCTTCAATTGATTCTTTGTATTGTTTTCTTAGTCTCCAATGCATTAATTTTAGCTCTTATCTTTACGGTTACCTCCCTCATACAAGTTTTTGGCTTAACTTGCTCTTCATTTTCTAGAAGTTTGAGGTCCACAATTAAGTTATTTGCACTTGCTCTGTTTTCCTGATATGGGTATTCACTGTTATAAATTTCCCTCTTAGGACTGCTTTCATTGTGTCCCCTAAGTATGTTGTATTGTCATTATTATTTAGTTGTTGAAACTAATTTCTTCTTTAATTTCATCAGTGACCCATTGTTGTTCAGGAGGGTACTATTTAATTTCCATGTGCTTATGAGGTTCTTGTGCCAGTGATTTTAAAATTTCATTGCACTATGGTCTGATAATATGCATAGGCTAATTTCAGTTCCTTTGCATTTTACTTAAGTATGTTCTATGAGTTAGTATGTGGTCTATTTTGAAGAATGTCCCTTATGCAGCTGAGAAAAATGTATACTGATATTGTCAGGTGGAACATTTTGTAGACATCTACTAAGTGCATTTGTTCAAAAGTTGGTTTGGTGCTTGTATTTCTTGGTTTATTTTTTTCTAGTTGATCTTTCTATTTGTAACAGTGGAGTATTGTGGTCCCCCATTACAGTTGTATTAGTGCTTATTTGATTTTCATATTCATTAATGTTTGTTTTATATAGTTGGGTGTGCTGGTATGTACTTATGATTGTTATCTCTTCCTCTTGGATTATTCTCTTTACAAGAATGTAGTGACCTTTGTCTTTCCTAATCAGTCTTGGCTTGAAGTGCAGTTTGTCTGCAAATAGAATAAGTACCCTTGCTCTTTCCCGTGTTCCTCTTGCATGGACTATTGTTTTTCATCCTTTGACTTTTGGTCTATGAATTTCTTTTTGAATTAAATGTGTTTCTTGTATGCATCATATTGTTGGATCTTGCATCTGCCAATCTGTTTCCTTTGACTGGTGAATCAAGACCATTTACATTGATCATTATAAATATATATTGATTTATCTTTGCCTTGCTATTTTCCTGTTTCTGGTCCCCCTACCCCTTGTTTAATTGCTTTCCTTGCCTCATGAACTCATTCTGTTGGGGGTTCCTGGAATTGTAGTATTCGTTAACTCTTCTAGAATATCCTTCAGAACATTTTGTCATGCTGGCTTGGTGGTCATGATTTTCTTCAGTTATTCTTTTCATGAAAGTATCTTATTTCTCCATCAATTTTGAAAGATAGTTTTGTGGGGTACATCAATCTGAGCTGGAGGTTGTTTTCTTTTAGAGATTAAAATACTTCAACAGCTTTTAATATTCTGTTGTGTTGTGTTGATTTTCTGGAATCTTGAATATTATATGCCTTGGTGTGGATTTCTTTTTTAATCATGGCTAATTGGAGTTCTGTATGCCTCACTTGTATGTATACCAAATTCTTTTTTCCTGTTTGGGAAGTTTTCTACCGTTACTTCTGTAAACAGGTTTTTTTTTTAAAAAATGTCATTTGTGCTATCACCTTCATTGACTTTGATCAATCTTATGTTATTTTTCTTTGCATCATCTAGCAACTGTTGGAATGAGTTTTCATAGTCCCTTGGTATTTTTAAGACATACTTGTTTTTATGATCACTAACTGTAACCTGTCTTCTGTATGTGATATTGTATCCTCACATTTGCTCATTCAGCTGCATATACTTTCAGTAGAATTTTTGTCTCTTAGATATTTTTAGAATCTGTTTCATGAGTTCCATTTTTTCCTGTTTTGGGCATTCATAGTTTCTATCATATTTCTAAGCTCCTCTAGTTTTCTTTAACTCTGTCAACTCTAGAGTCACTAACCATACCCTTCATTGTGGTCACTATCTCTGTAGTTATCTCAGACATTATTTCTGATTTGATTTTTTTCTGGAGCCTCATTCATCAGCTTTGTTATTTCCACAGTTACCACTTCAGAGAGTCCAGTGGGTGGCTTTCAAATTGTTCTACTTCATTGTCCCCTGGGTTTGCCTCTGTGAGCTGGAAGTTGCATCTTGCTTTTGTGTTTTCTCATTTTTTTCCTTATTAAAATTTTTTTAGTTTAATTCCAGTGCTGAATCTTATAAATTACTTATGGCAAGTAGCTTTATTGCTAGTATTGAAACCTTAGGAAATGACTACTTCTCGGAGATGTCTTTTGCATGTAGCTTGCTTTTGGATTCTGAGTCTCTTCCAAGATCCTACCTCTTTGATTTATTTGGGATGAGAAGTTGCTGCCTATTTGGCCTAGCACTGGGTTCTTTGGTACTGGCCTCTAGTGTTGTTTATTACCCTCAGGCATTCTCAGTCTTGGCATACCAGGAAGAACAACTGATGAGAATAATTATGTCACCTGGGCTAAAGTAGTACAGTCTTTCATAACAATAGCATCAAGCACAGCATAGAAAATGACAAACTGTGGTAACTATTAATTTGCCACCTTTAACTGTATGAAGTAGATTTGTGGTTATATAACAAAATCTAAAATGCCACAAAATTGTATACAATAAATATTTCCTCAATATGGCAGTTTTACCCTCAGAGGAGAAAATTTAGAAGGAGTTTGGGTGGAAAATAAGTAGAAGGAGAGATAGACATCAGAAGCAAGATTGGAGGAGAAAGTAAGATCACATGAACTTTGAGAAACTGATGAACAAGACAGGAGGGAAAAAGAGAAGTAAAAAAGACAATAGAACAACAACAACAAATACTTAAAACAGTGTTCATACTCATACAAAAACAAGAACAAACAAGAAAAAAGAAGAAAAAGCATGTGCACTTCAGGGCATGTCTTTTCTGTCACTGGTAGACAGGGTAGGCAGATAGAGCCCAGATCCATGTCAATTAATCCCAGCAAGCCTGCCTTAGATTTACGGTTGGGTCATGGATGATCCCAGCAAACCTGCACCTTTAGTTCCACTGCAGTTCAGACTGGTTTCTGTTTGCAAGGCTGATACTCAGTTTGTTGACCCTGCAAAATTCCATGTGCATTCCTGCTAGTTTGAACTAGCCTCCTTGACCTCCTGCTGACTAGAACTCAGTTCCATCTTACCTTGACACTGGGAGCCATTAGATGGAGCACACCAGTAGCTGCCCTGAGTTCTGAGCTCCATTGGCCTTTCTCCAAGATGGCACCTGGCCAGTTACCCTCTCCTGAGAGATGTTTGAACTCGAAAAACTCATGAGCCACTGCAGGCTGCTGCATCCACTGCTCCAGTCCATTGGTGCATTTCTCTGTGGAGGCCTCTGGGGTCACCAGTAGTCACCGTGCATCTAGATCTTTGAGCTTCCCCTCCCTTGCAGTAAGTCAGGGCTCAGGGAGAAAGCACTGCTTCCTGCCTCCTTCTTTGTTGAGGTCTCTCTTCTGTCCCCATGGGCTTCTATTCTTGATTCAGATCCTTGCTAGGTCTTGGGAACCCACTTCCTGCCTCTTCCTCATGTTGCTGTATTCCAGTGTCTGGATACCATCTCAAAGAGGCTGTTTCTCTGCTGTTCACTACCCTGCTGTCTTCCCAGAAGTCCTTTAAGAGTTTTTTTTTTAAAGTATTGCCCTTTGTTTTTATCTCAGATCTTTAAAGGTTCATGAGAACAACAGAGTAAACCATTTATTTTTACTTATTCACAAACTTTTGAGTCACTGTGTGGAAGTAGATGTTTTCTGGCGTATGAAAACTCTTATAACCAAAACTCTTACATTATATCAGTTGATTATGCATTTTAAGTTTCAGACTAGTGAAATCTACACTAAATGCAGGTGGTAGAAGCACTGCCTTTAAACCAGCAAGTTAAAGTACAAATTTTAATCCTAGTTACTCAGGAGGCTGAGACAGGAGAGTTCCCTGTTTGAAGCCAGCCTGGGCAACTTATTGAGACCTTATGTCAGTATTTAAAAAAGAATGAGAGTGTGCCCAGGATGCCCCTCATTAATAGAGCACTCCTGGGTTTGTAGGAGACCAGATAACAAGGCTCAAGGCCTAAGTGACCTTTCTGCAAGCAAAAAGAAGAAAAATAGCAAGCTGTGCCCCTTTGGCTACATGCAGACATACTTGCACATAGCAAGTTCCAGAGACAAGTCAGTGCAGCTGAGATCCAGTTGTTTACCTGGGTATGTACTATAGATAACAAGAGGCAGATGAATCTTCTGCTACCCTAATTGCTTCCTCCTGTATCAGTAAAAGTGAGGTGTGCCAAATGCTCATTGCTCTTTGTCCAGTAGAGGCAAGAGCCCCTGGCCCCTCTCAAAAATTATTTCCATGTCTTGTCTTTAATGGCTGTTTACTCCTCTAGTTAGGCATTCCTCACAGGCTGCTTTCCTACATGGTTTCAATCCTCAGTATAGAAAAAAAGTTACACGCCAAAGAGAAATTTGACTGTCATTTTATTTCCCAAAAGTTAGAGTCACTAAGTCACTCGAATGATTAGTGAATATAACTGTACAAGAAAGAATATTTGAGATTTGGCATCAGTATGTCCCACATTATGGCAAGTGTTAAGGGTCCAGACAGAAGTTGATTTACTGTGAAGCTTAAGCTCATGGCCTCTCATTTACACAAACACCTTCTAAGCAGCAGTGTTCATATGGTTAATTTTATTCTTTAAAAGAAAATTAGCAATAGTAAGGTTTTTAAATCTTAGTTAATTCTCTAGTCTCTTCATTCTACCTTCTTATCACACTGTCCCTTGTGTTTGGAGGTTTTACAGTGTCTACAGATGTTTTTAAGGTAATAAGGAAGACTCAAATTGCTAATACATTTAGTTTTGTAGGGTATGTTTACTTGGTCATTTGTATATCTGTATAGTTTAATTACAGTGAGGAGTTGTCCAGTGTATAGAGGGCTTCTAGGAATACTGCAGTTCCTACTCTATTTTTTTTTTTTTTTTTTGGTACCAGGAATAAACTCATGACCTCGCTCCTGCCAGGCAGGTGCTTGTGTCACTGAGCTATATCCCTGGCCCCCTACTGTACAGCATCATATTATGTAGATGATGTTGGGCTCATATTTTAATGTAAGCATTTCATACTAGATTCATTTTGCTATTGCTAAATAACAAATTACCACAGACTTAGCCACTGAAAACAATATATTATCTCACAATTATGTAAGGCAGAAATCTAGCTGTAGTATGACAGGATTCTCTACTAAGGGTCTCATAAGGCTAAAACCATGGTGGTAGCTTGGCTGCATTCTCATCTGGAGATCAGAGTCCTTTTCCAAGATCACATGATGTGGGAAGAAAAGCCATGTGTTGTTTGTAGTTTTATTTCCTTGCTATTAGGTGAAAGCTTGCTTAGCAACTAAAGTTCACTTAGATTTTCTGCCACGTGAAAAATACAGCAATAGGAGATCTTTCTCATTTTAAATCTTTCGTGTTATGAAGCTCTTTGCCAGGAAGTGCACTGTCTTTTCAAAGAACTGAAACTGATTAGATCTGGCTCACCCAGGATAACTTTCCTATTTTAAGATCAACTGATTTGAGAAATTACTTGCATGTTACAAAATCCTCTCATAGAATCTAACTTCTATTTGATTCAACAACGGGGAGAAGGTTTGTATATCCAAAGAGATGGGGACCTTAGTGGTTATCTTAGACTTCTGCCTACCACATTTACTGTGCCCAGTACTAGATATTTGTGGATAGTGGCAGCTCTATCTTTATAAAGGCTTTTCAGGGGCTGGGGATTTAGCTCAGTGGCAAAGCGCCTGCCTGGCAAGCGCAAGGTCATGAGTTCGGTTCCCGGTACCAGAAAAAAACCAAAAAAAATAAATAAATAAAGGCTTTTCAATTTACAATACGTATTTTCAAAATTGGGAAGAAAATTTAAATGTAAATGGAATGGCAATTTATTCAAAAGTTTACACAGCATTTCAACTCCAATGTTTCTATTAAAACTAATATAAATTATAGATTGTTAATTTATTAAAAATCTAGAGATTTATATTTATTAGAAACAAATAGTTCATAAAAATTAATGGAATATGTAAGAAAAGCAATAAAGATGACATCATTAATTTGTCACAGAGAAATAATCTTTTAACAATTTTGCAGAACACACCAAAAACAATAGTTCATTTAAAGGAAGAAATGAAATTTGAAGGCTATTAAGAAGTATTTCAGTGCTTTTGTTGGACTTGGAGGAAGGGGACTCCTGCCCCAATCCTTGTACTTCAGATCACCTTGCCTGTCGTAAATACTAAAGCTGTCCCTCACACAGCTGTCCCTCACCAGTGATGGGATTTGATTCTAGGATTTAAGAGACCAAAATCTATAGATAGTCAATAACATAAATGGCCTAGATTGTATGTAGCCTGTGTACATCTACCTATATACTTCATTACAATTGGAGATTATGTTTAATATTCAATACAATGTAAATGCTATATAAATAATTATTTCATTTCATTGTTTAGGCAACTGATAGGGCAAGAGAGACTCCATTTTCTGTTTTTAGCTCCATATTAAGAGAAGTCACTTAAGCTCACTTAAGCTGTAGTTGACCCCCAGTTTTCACCCCTTTGCCTTGGATAGTTATTAACCCATTTAAAGGAGAGCAGAGCCATAAAATGGGAACAGAATGAACAGGACAAATTGGGAAGTAGGCTAAAAGTTAAATTGCAGTGGTCATCTGGAATCTGGCTGTCTGATAGCTTCTGAGAGAGGTAAACTTTGTGATAATTGTGTGACATTCTTGTAAGATTCCCCCAAATGAGGTAATGGTTACTATGAAAACCTAAAATGTACTTAAACCAAAGGTGAAACCCAGAAGAACATGGACATCTTCTCTGGCCCCTGGTTAGAGACTGTCCATCAGCCGGCTCAGTAAAGCTTTGTTTGTTCCTGTTCTTTCGGTCTCTTATGAATGCCATTCTTGACAAACTCACTTGCTGTATCACAGCAATGAACAGAAAATTGTTTATGTCAGTACAAGTGTAACTTTTCTCCTCCCAAATGTTTTTCTTGAAGGTTGGTTGAATCCACAGGTGCTGAAGCTGTGGCTGTGGAGGGCTGGCTGGCTGTATGTATGTGTGTATTTGTGTGTGTATGTATGTGTTTATGACCTTATAGTTGTAAGAAGCTGCCCAAGCAGGAGACGTTATCTTGTCTTGGAAGCCAGAAAAAGAAGAACAGCTTCTATGTCAAGCTGCTCTCAACCTTGATGCTGAACTACCCAGGTGGTATCTAGGCAAATCAGGCACCTGATGCTTTCCTTTCTAACTCCTGCTCAATAAATGTCATTTTGGAAGATGACCTTCTAGAAGGGTGAGCTTTTGGGGCAAGAGGCAAAGAGGGTGTCCACTCACTTTGGCTTCCTGAGGAACTTAATCAGGTCACTCCCTTTCTGGCATTTGGTAGGTACATGCACTGTGCAGTCCAGCTCACTGACAGAGTGTATGGAAGGAGTGGGAAGGGGAAAAAGCCAAGCATAATTCCTATATAATTTGATTAGCATGATGCATGTAGTTGAGGTGAGAGAAGACTAGGTGTATGGGAAAGGAGAAGGAATCAAAGGTTCTGCTTCGAACAGAATTGAGATGCTAATAGATGTCCACGCTGTCTCTTCCAAAACCCATGTTGCAATTTAATTGCCATTGTAACAGTGTTGAGAGGTGGGGCCTTTAAGAGGTGATTATATCATGAGAAATTTGCCCTCATGAATGGATTAAGTCCATTAGTGGGTTTGTTGTAAATTCTGCCTGCTCCTTTGCATGTTTGCACAGTCTCTGCCCTGATGAGATGCTGTGCCATGCTCTTGGACTCCAGAACCATGAATTAAATCAGCCTATATTCTGTTACAGCAGCAGAAACCTAAGACGGTATTCCAGTGGAGATGTCAGATGGATGACTGGACATTTGAATAGGGAGCTCGGTCATCTTGACTAAGCTGAAGACATGTACCATATGCATATATACCACATAGCTGGAATTATTGGTGGGTGGCAAGTATTTTCTCAAGCATCTGATTATACATACTCTATTGTAAATTACCTATTGTGTTTTTTACCTATTGATCTATTGAATCCCTGACAATTATTCTTAAAATTCACTATAAATTTAGCACAATTTAAAATATATGATGATAGGGGCTGGGGATTTAGCTCAGCGGCACAGCACCTGCCTGGCAAGCACTAGGTTGTAAGTTTGATTCCCAGTACCAGGACAAAACAAAACAAAACAAAAATAAATAAATAAAGTAAAATAAAATAAATGATAAACCACCTTAAATCACTTAGTCATCACAACAAATTTGATGTTCTTTTTTAAAAAAATATTTAAAGGAATGAGACTGAAGCTTAGAGAGGTTAAATAATTTCTCCAGCCATGACAGGTAATAAGCAGCAAGAGGATATGCTGGATCTGTGGGTCTAATGTGAATTCTGACCTCCATGGACAAATTTAGAAATTATCAGCATGTAACAAGTAAGGTAAACACATTTTTCCTTCCACAAGGAAATGATGTACACTTTATGCTCATAGAGAGGGGATATATTGAGTCTCTCAAGAGAACTTTCAGGATGGCACATGCAATAAATCAGACTTAGGAACTTATCCCTGCACATCAAGAGTGAATCCATCTTTCAGGAATGGATTCACATTAACCTAGTTTATGAGTCTGACTTTTAAAAGTAGAAGGTCAAGTTGCAATGAGAAGTCACTATTGCAGAGACTGGAATGTATAAAATTTATGCAACTAGGGTTTTTGGGGGTAGTGAGGGGTGGCCTGAGACAAGCCTAGGTATGCAGTTTAGGCTGGCCTTGAATTCACTGTGTAGCTCAGGCTGACCTCAAACTCATGGTTATCCTCCTCTTTCCGCCTCTTGAATGCTGAGATTACAGGTGTACCACTGTGCCCAACTGCTGCTACAGCTGCTGTTGCTGCTGCTGCTGGTGATTTTAAATAATTGTTATTCTTAAAATGAGTGAAAATGTGTGGAAGTTAATGACCATAAGAGAATCCAAGTCATTCATCCTACTTTTAGGATGTTTGTTCCAGGGAACAAAATCTTATAATGCTCAGTGCCTTTAATCTGCTCATTTATTCTGCATGACATCAACCCTGACTGCACCCTTTTGTTTCCCTCTAGTCTGTCTGATTTATCTGCCTAAGACAACATTGATAACCCCAGCCCACTGGATTTACCCAATAATGAAAATTAGATTAGTAAGAAAGTCTCCTGAATTTTTTTATGTTTCAGTAGATAATACCTTTTCTTTTCTTTTCTTTTCTTTTCTTTTTTTCTCTTTTTTTCAGTGCTGGGAATCAAGCCCAAGGTTCTGGCCATGCTAGGCAACCTTGTGTCACTGAGCTACTCCCTCAGCCCAATAATTCCAATTTTTATCTTTTCAGATCTTCCTTTTTTGAGACACTAATTTCACAAATCCGCCTTCTGATATCATTTAGATACTATAACAAATTCTGTCAAATTACTATTCAGATTTTATTCCTGGGGTCCAATCTGGATCTTCAGTTGTTCCCATAATTTTATTTAAGCCTCAGCTGTTTCAGTTATTGATCATATAACCTTAGCCATTGATTCCATCTGTGCTGTAGCTTCTTAATCTGTAGAATGGGGAAAATTATGTCAAAGTCATAGAATTACTGTTCAGTGCTTAGACTGTGGGAAGCATTCAGTACCTATGGTCTGTCACGTATGTACCTGGCATCATTGTATGTTGAACTTTAACATTCTCAACATAAAAGTATCTTCAAGTTCTTAGATAAAGCATTGCTGTAAAACCCAATGATTATAATGTCAATCACAGGTGGTTTTGAATCTAAAACAAAGGCAGGACGGTGTGGAAGAATTCAACGGGACCCATAGCATGAACTTCAAAATTGGACTAAGAGATAGTAATCTGGGAGCTTTTTAAAAATCAGAAGAGGGGAGCTCGGGTGTAGCTGAATGGCACAGCATGTAATTAGCACATGTGAGGCCCTGGGCTCAATCTCCAGCACACACACACACACACACACACACACACACACACAACTACATAAAACATTAGGTGCTTACATATTTTACCTTTCAGCAATCTCATGAATAATAGATTTAAAGCTACAAAATAACTGGGCATTGTGGTGCATGCCTCTAATCCCAGCACTTGGGAGGCTGAGGTAAGAGGATTGCCTAAGTTCAAGGCCATTGTGAATTACAGAGTGAGACCCTGTTTCAAAAATAAAACAGACAGTAATAAAAGTACAAAATAAAACAAGATTAAAAAACATCAAATTATGTTGATTTTATCAAAGTATTCCAAACTCAAATTTATATCAGCTCTTGTTCTCCCCACCCCTGCATTATAGGTGATGGAACCCAGGGCCTTGTGTGTGCTAGGTAAGTGCCCTACCACTGACCAAAGAAAGAATTTTTGAAGGAGGGACAGCCCTTATCTTTGTTTTGTTTTGTTTTGTTTTGTTTTGTTTTAGTCCTTATCTTTGAAAGCCCGTGGTTACAGGCTCTTAGGGTTCGTGGCCTTTCTTGTCCAGAGGCCCAGCTACCAGCAGGCCTCTGGAACTCCTCTGGCCATCAGAGATGGCGGCTTGCGGCAGTTCTTCGTTGCTCTCTGCTGCTGGCTGCCCCAGCTGTTGGCAGCCCCAGCTGCTGGCAGCTTTTGGTGGTAGTGATTTTGGGTTACCAATCCTGGTAATCCTACTGGTGTTTTTTTGTGCCATAAGCCTTCAGCCTTCAGTATTCCCATCTCCAACTGCAGGCTGCTTTGGGTGCCAGAAGCATTTGATGTTGTCAACTCTTAGTGTAGCTTAGCACAATTCATTTGAGCTAAAAATCATGAATAGACAAAATCATGCCATTTTGAATGGTTTTATCGGGACACATGTTGCAGCCTAAGGAGGAATAGCATGTGAGTCAAACCCGCTAAGAGTATGGGGAAGTTGCTTTAAAAAACCACGGCTTACATACGCACAGTACTGGACATTCTGTTTGGGCATGGTAGGGCAGCGGGCCCCTGACAGACCTAGTTGAGGGCTTCAGGAGGGCAGAATCATCCAGCTAGGCTGCAGGGCAGAGTCATCTGGGATAGGTCCACCTTTGAAGTTTGCTATAGTCAAAAGAAATCTCTTTTGGAGTGGTTATGGAGTGCCTAATGTAGGCAGGGTGGCTGCAATGCATTTGGGATAGCTGTGAAAGAAAGAAGTACCTCTTAGGGAATGTTCACCCTTATCAGCTGTCTCAGTTAGATACTATAAACATAAAAAATGCTTATTTGGTTTATTACTTTGCTGAAAATTATGACGCATTTTTATTAGAGAAATTAGAGGCATCAATGAACAAGAGTTTGAAGACTAACTGGGGGGTACAAACATGACCAGGAAAGGCAGACTGAGATGCCACTTTTAAGGAGCTTGGCTGTGAAGGTGTGAGAGGGAAGTGCTATGGATAGAAGCTTGTTAGTCTGACAGGGACTGATTACCCAGGGAAGAGGTGTGGGCTTATATATGTGATTTGGGGAAAAAACATTAGAGGCTGGGCATGATGGTGTGTCTCCAATTCCAGCACCCTGGAGGCCGAGGCAGGAGGATTGCCTTGAGTTAGAGGCCAGCCTGAACTACATAGTGAGGACCTGTCTCTGCTGCCCCGGCATGCCTCCCCACAGGGGATAAAGCAATCAAAAGGAAGAGGCTAGGGCTGGGGAGTTAGCTCAGCAGCACAGCACCTGCCTGGCAAGCGCAAGGTCGTGAGTTCGATTTCCGGTACCAGAAAAAAACAAACAAACAAACAAAAGGAAGAGGCTGGAGAATTAAGACAGAGGGAGTACACTTGATGCAAAGACCTCTGAGGAAGCAAGAGGGGGCAGGGACAAGAGGACAAATAAGGACATCTACCCTAGACCAGGAAAAGAGCATCCACTGGGAGGAGGCTACAGCATGGACATGAGAAGGAGTGGTGAGCTGGTAAAGGAAAGCAATATTTTTATCTGTTCTGGAAATAGATTTTCCAGGAATTTGGGCACTACTTTTTTCCCCACCCCTTTTATGGTTCTTTCTGGTCATCCTTGGGGCAGTTGTCAACTGTACCCGTGCAGTATATCCTAGCAGCTTGTGCAAGTGGCATTTGACAGGAGACGCACTCTTGAGATTAGCTCAATGGCTTCATGGGAAGGTATCAGTGTCCAAACAAAAGTACAGAGAGGAAGGGAAGTTGGTGCAGGGAAGGTAGCAAACAATAGCTACTATAAATGACTGTGGAGGCAGAAAGCCTGGGATTTAAATCTTGGCTCTGCCCCTTTTGAGCTCTTGGGAAGTTAATAAACCTTGGAAAGCCTTTTTTCAGTAAGGAAAAAAGAAACAGTAATATTTGCTCATGAGGTTACTGAGAGGATTAATGGATGAAAGAGTCTATGAAATGTCCTGGCCCCTAGAAGGGGCTCAGGGCTTGTTGATTTCCTTTCTTTTTCTTCTTATGTGTATTCGTTTACAGTGTAGCCATTTGGTAGACTCTGAAAGGATCAGTACATTGTCATTTCCAGTGAATGTATTTTTGAGGTGCTAATATCTTCTAATGAGGGCATGAGCCATTGTGTAAACCATTAGACTAAACATTACAGATGGTCCCAGCACATTGCGTTCATGTCACAGATGGCTCATAATAGCAAGGCACATATTAATAAACAAGAATAGATGTATCAGTTTTAGCTCTGGGTTTTCATTTCATACTTCAATACACTATTATTGTTTAAATACAAACCTGTACACATATATATGTTTGTCTTTCTATATATTTTGTTAGGAAAAATTCACAAGAACATGTCCCTTATTTAGTTTTTGAAGGCATCTTCTTCTCTTCACACAGCACTGCTGTATTTTCCTCTCACCTGAAGTCAACTAGGAGGGATTTCAAAAACTGGGGAGAATTTAATATGTGGTCCTTGGATTTTGGAGCTCCATCACTCCAGAGAAACAAGCCGGTGATCACCGTGCCTTTGTAAGGAAGCCCGCTCTGACCTCTGGAACTCTGACCCTTGGAAGCTCATCACTGACAAACAGTGATGCTGAGCGAAGGGTGAAGCCCTACTATGATCCCTCATGGATTGTACTTGCTCTGTGTGTGTCCTTTATATTAAAACTATTGTTGCAAAGAAAAAAGCAAACAACAAAATTAAAGCTATTATTGTAACTGTGGTACTTTTCTGAGTTCTCTGAATTGTTCTAGTAAATTATCACACCTGAGGGTGATGTGGGAACTCTTGAATTTGCAGCTAGTAAGTCAGAAGTATAGGTGGCCCAGAGACGCATCTTAGGAGAGTTGGCCCTTACAGTATCTGTGCCAGCTCTGGGTGGTTTGTGTCAGAAATGTATCACAGTGCACTCGATTGGTGTTACCTTACTTGAAGTTAAAATAACATGCTATATAACTGTACTGTAGTGTTCAGATTTTGGTTGTTCAAAGTAATTTAAAAATTGATTTCTCATAATTCTGTAGGTTGATTGGGTTTATTAGGTTGGCTCTAACTTGTGGTCTGCTATCTAAGTGTAGGGAAATAGTGGCTGAAGCCTTAGCAGGTAGCGCCTGGATCAGGATGTGTGAGCAGCCAGAGCTGACTGGATCTCTCTGTCCTCATAACTAGCCTGGGATTTCTCTTGTCATGATGACCTCAGAGTAGTCAGACTTCTCATGTGGTGGCCGGCTTCTGTGCAGGAGGTGAACAAATAGGTTTCGTGTGTTGTTCAGGCCTCCCACCCACTGATACGTAGAACCGAGTTTTGCCTTAGACTTACTGGATTTTTCTTGCATTGCTATCTTGGTAGTCTCCTGCCTCCATCCACCCGTACCCACGTTCACGACACACTGAATTTTTCCACAATATAACTCATACAGACCCAAAGGACCCAAAAGTTGTGGAAAGACGATGGCTATCTGAACAACAATGGTTTAAATGAACAGTTAAAGTGGAAAACTCATTTTGCTGATTCATAATTTGCAGCACTCATCCCTACATTATTTATTTATTTATTTAGGCAGGATCTGACTCTGTAGTTCATGCTGGCCTTAAACTCACTATGTAGCCCAAGCTGGCCTTAAACTCACTGAGAGTCTCCTGCCTCAGCCTCCTGAGTGCTGAGATTACAAGTGTGCACCACCATGCACAGCTTAATCCCTACTTTAAAAAATCCTTAGCCAGACCTGTTGCCACAGAGCATATTGATAGGTCATTCTGTAGTACAAGTAAGCTCATAGGTGCTTCTTTAAACTTACTTCAGAACAGATACAGATTTGGATGAACTATTTGCTTTAAAAAAGAAAAAAAGTAGACCATGCACATTATTTAAACGAATCTTCATTTTGTGATATTTATAGTTTTCTGGATTGGTAGATCATTTCCGTATTGTATCATTTATTAACACTAATGTAGAAAGACATGCTCTAGAATAGACTATGATGTAATTTTTTTGTATGACTGGTCTAAATCTGGGACTAATCTAGTAATCAGTCCATTGCACAAGTATTCCAGTTTATGGATGTACCACAATTTGGTACTCTCGGTCTGATACCATCTTTGATGAAATTCCACAAATGTGTACAGTCGTCTCTTGATATATCATGGTTCACTTATTGCAGCTTCACTGTATCATAGGCTTTTAAAAAAGTTGATATAATTCTATATTGCAGAGTTTTCCCTATATCGTGAGAATCTGGGGTATATAGGTATTTTTATAATATTTATGATTTTAATTATTTTGCCTAAAAACTTAAAACAATATAAAATATAAAAATGTTAATTCAAATATATTAAAGGAACATTAAATTGAAATGAAACAGTATGTATTTCATCAGTGGATGAATACTGTACTGTACACAATGGAAATGCAGTACGCCACTAGGCTTGCCCAAGTTTGCCAATGTGAGATTGTACGTGGCACACTGTTGGCTGATGGAATGGAAGGCGACGAACCACAGCACAGTGTTTTGTATCCTGGGTGCTGATTGGCTCAGCGATGGTAGCATCAGTCTGTTTGCTCTCCCACACTGTGCCCACATGTTCAGCATCTCTCCTTGTCCACTTCTCATCAAGTACCCATGTAGAATTTTACATGTTTTTAAAATTACATAGGTTTAAAAGTGTAGAATGTGTTTAGTAGCATATGAAGTGTTTATAAGAGTGTGGGAAAGGTTAATAAGGGAGTGGGAAGGGTTTATAGGAGTGTGGAAAGGGTTTATAAAGCCTTAAAATATACATGATAAAATAAATATAACACCGTATTTTGTGAATTTTCACCTGTTCCGGGGTCTCTGGATCGTGACTCCCACAACAGGTGAGGGATCACTGTATGTGACACGGTGCTCACAGCTGTGGAGGATACAAAGATGCTCACAGAGTTAAGACTAAAAGAGAGAGAAGTGCCAGGTAGCTGCAAGACAGTGCAGATGGGTGTGTGTAAAAGACATTGGCAGGGTGGTTGTTTGGTTCAAATATGAAGTGTCCCTCAAAGATGCATGCATATTCAGAGCTTGACTCCCCAGTGCGGCAATGCTCAGAAGTGGGGCCTGGAAGTGATTGCGTCATGAGGGAGTGAAATGGGCTCTTAAGGAGGTGGGGCCCAGCTGAAAGAAGTAGGCCCCTGAGGGCAAGTGCTGAAGGCCTGTGTGGTTCCCTGCACCTTCTTGTCTGGCTCTGCCCCTGTTTCCTGACTGCTATGAGGGGAACAGTTTTCCCTTGCCACACCTTTCAGCCGTGTTGTTTCTGCCTTACCACAGGACCGTGGGTTTAAACCTCTGAAACCGTGATGCAAAAGAAATCTTTCCTCTTTACAATTGTTTATATCGGTACACTATTTTGTCAGAGTAATGCAAAGCTGACTCCCACGGGGCCAGAGGGTAAGATGCGGGGGGATTAACAGTGGTTTCTCATCTACAGAGCAGAAGGGACAGGAAAGTGATCCAAATGCAGGGGACACATTGGAGGCTTAGAGCAGGAGAGTTCGGGCTGTGGTTGGGATGATGAGTACATCTCAGCGGACACAGAGTACACGTGGGTGAGCACCAAGGGAAAACTGAACAAGAGAGTGGAGCGGGATTGCGGAGGCTTCTTTCAGAGAAATGAGTCATGGAGGCTTCTGAGCTCTCAACATGCTGCTCCAGACAGCCTCCCTCAGGGAGTAGTGTCCATGCTTGACCTCAAAGTGGCATAGCTCTCTCTTGTCTGATGAAAAAGATTCATTTTAAAGTACAAAAAAACCAAAACTCCCCTTCTAATAAGTTTCCCCCCTCAAGTAGCCAAGCTCATTAGAACAGGCTCTAATCTCCTCACCTTTTTCTTTTTCTTCAGTCCTTTTGAGACAGGATCTTGCTATACAGTTTAGGCGGGGCTTGAGCTCACTTTGTAGCCCAGGCTGGTCTCGAACTTGCAGCAATACCCCTGCCTCACCTCCCCAGTGCTGGGATTACGGGCGTGCGCCACCACACCTGGCGAGAAGGAGGCTTTTGACTCGCTGTTTCCACCCAGTGGATGCCAAGGCAATGTTCCAGAATCTGAACAAGCACTCCGCAGTGCATTTTTTTTCCTCATTGAAATATTGGGTCTGTCTTTTGCTTTACTCACTGTCTCATTATTTCAGTAATGTAAAACAATGTCAGTTTACTTTTTTAAAAAGGCAGAATTGTGAGCATTGTCTGAGTTGGCATGGTCACACAGAGCAGCCATGGCGTCAAGTTTGTCAGCATTCGTTTGGCACTGGAGAGTGAGGACAGAGGCTCAGTCAACACTTTCAGGGCACACTTCCCAAGTTACTACCAAGTGTAAAGCACAGCCTCTGACTCAGCAGAAATGTGGAGGTGATGAGCAGCCTTCCCTGTCTGGTCCACTGTTTACCAGCTCGCCCTGTGGGAGCCGTCCCCCGCCTCCTGGTGTGACTGCAGGGAGTAAGGAGGAAGCCATGGGCGTGCACCGCCTGGGATCTGGAGCGTTACCCACCCGGGATCTGGAGTGTTACTCAGCTTTGTTGCCACTGTAACAAATACCTGAGATAAACCAACTTCAAGGAGAAACGGCTGACTTTGGCTCACAGTTTCAGAGGCTGCAGCCCGTGGCCAGTTGGCCTTGGTGTCTTGGCCTGTGGGAAGGCAGAAGGGCATGGTGGAAGCATGTGGCACAGAAAGCTGCTCACTTCACAGGGAGTAAAGAGAAACACAGGAAGGACAGAGGTCCCAGTAACCCCTTCATACCACTCATGACCTAACTTGGTGGCTCACACCTGTAATCCCAGCACTCAGGAGACTAAGGCAGGAGGATTGTTGCGAGTTCGAGACCAGCCTGGGCCTGCACTGTATAACGAGACCCTGTCTCAAAAAGACAAAAAAAAAAATCTCCTCACTTCTGATGTGTTTTAAAAACCCTCAACTTGGAGCTGGAATATAGCTCCTGCTTACAGAGTAGAGCCCTGCTTAACCACTTACAAGGCCCAAGGTTTAATTCCCAGCACCAAAACAAACTTCTTAAATGCAACCACCCTCCGTCAACAAAAAATTCTTTTTAAAACATTACAAGAAATAAGTACTTATTAAGTAATTTAGAAAATACACATAAGCAAAAGTATGCAGTTAAAAATTCATCCATCTTTACTCTCAAGAGCAACTGTAGTTGAAATGTTGCCGTATGTTCTGTTCTTTGTGCATGTATTCATGTATTATTTTTGTGCACAAAATGCTTGATTTATAAAAATGAGTGCTAATTATTTTATGATCTGCTTTCCTCACTTACTAATACTATATGCCCATTATTCCATGTCATTAAATTTCTTTCTACAGCTTCAATTTTTTTGTATCATATTGATTGATTGATTGATTGATTGATTTTGGTACCAGAGTCAAACTCATGACCTCACACTTGCCAGGCAGGTGCTGTGCCACTGAGCTATATCCCTGGCCCCAATATATCAGATTTATTGAGGTCAATTTTACATGCACTAACACTCACCTTTTTAGTTGTTGTTTTTGTTCTGTTTTATTTTGTTTTTCTGAGGGCCTTCCTCAAACTTCCAGACTCAAATGATCCTCCTGAGTAAAAATGCACCTTTTTTAAAGTGCTCACTTTGACCAACCTGGGCTATAAAATGAGCTGAAGGCCAGCCTAAACTGCACAGTGAGACCCTGTCTCAAAGAGACAAAAATAAAAGTGGTCAGTTTGGTGATTTTCACAAATATAGCCATGTGAGCATCAGGAAAACCAGGATAGAGTATTTTTGTTATTCCCCCAATTTCTTTTCCCACCTTCAGCCCCAAATCTGATTTTTTGTTTTTGTTTTTGAGACAGGGTCTCACTATGTACTTTTATGTATTAGAGAGGGTCTCACCTGAACTTGTGGTGATCCTCTTGCCTCAGCCTCCTGAGTGCTAGGATTACAGGTTTGTTCCAACATGCCTTCACCTTAGTTTTATCTTTTACTGAATATCATATAACTGGGATCATATAGTATGTTGTGCACACATTTGTGTATGTATCTGGATACTATCATTTAGAATTAGGTTTTTGAGACATATTTGTATTGCTGAATGTATCAACAGTTCATTTCTTTTTATTACTGAGTAATGTTTCATTATGTGGACATACCACAGGTGGTTTATCCCTTCACCAATTCACAAATGTTTGAATTGTTTCCAGTTTTGATGATCATTAATAAAGCTACTATACACATGTGTGTACTGGTCTTTTTTTTTTTTTCTGGTCAACTGATCAACATTTTTGTTTCCCTTGTCAAAATTCCTAGAAGTGATACTGCTGAAGCATATGGTAATTATGTACTTATAAGAAGTTGATACCAATTTTCCAAAGTATGCTACCATTTTGCATTGCCTTCAGTAATGGAAGAGGGCTTCTGCTCTGTACTTTTACCACTGTTAAATGAAAAACTTGCCATTGTAATAGGTGGGAAGTGTTATCTCATTATGGTTGTAATTTACATCTCCATTTCCCTTTGCTATTTCATCTCTTCTGTGTGATGAAATCCTATTCAAGTTATTGGCCTTGGAGTTTACCTAGTTATTGAATATAACTTTTTAATAACTATGTTCATAGGCTTTGAGGGAGAAAACTGAAGTATGGGGAGGCCCAAAGTGTATGCAGCTTGGGGAGCTCTCTTTAAGGCAAAGAATATTAAAAATTGTGCAAAATTGTCAGCCCTCTCCTAGTGTCTCTGCAAGCAAGGGGCCCAAAGCTGAACTTTTACTAACTTCGTGGTAGATTTTCCTTGAACAGACCATATTGGTAACCCAACACACTGTTTATACATTTGTTTCTTTTCTTTCTTCCCTTTAAATTTAAATTTTATTTTTAAAATCCACATTCAGATGAATAGTTTACGACTGAAGCTTGGTATAGATAGATACGCATTTCCTTGGGATAATGCATTTCCTCAGGTATGTTCTAGCAGTAAAATTCCGGAATCAAATGATATGCTTTTGAAGTCCTACTGTGCACATTTCTTCTCGCAGTGTATGTACATTCCCTTCACTCCCCAAAATTTTTATTATAATCTTTGCTTTTGTTTTGTAATGGTTCTTTCTCCATTTGACTTCAAGTTTCTATCCCACTGTGTTCCTGAAAATGTGTGGCTCATCACCAAAGACCTGATCTCAAATCCAGTGAGTTCCTTTCACTTTTCATCTTCTTGATTTCTCTCTGTCACTTAATACTGTTGACCGTTCTAGTATTTTGTTTTTAGGAGGGAGTGCTTCTGTGGCCCCATGCACAGCTTTCCTGGGATCCTGTAACCACCCTGCTTGGCCTCCTGGCCCAAATGCGTCTCATTCTGGCCCACATTGTAGTGTTGTTGCCCCTTAGGGTTCTTTCTTTGGGCCCCTTTTCTTTTTCCTTTCTGTCCTACCTATGTTGGTTAATTTCATGCGTCAACATGACTATGCCACATCCCTGTTCTACTTGAAGGTAAGGCATTTCTTCCATATACAGTATATAGCCATACCAAGCTGTTTGTAGCTACTTAGGTATGGAAGACTGTTTGTTGCATATTCATGATACTGTGAAATAGAATATGTTCTCCACCATCCTCACTCAAAGTATCTATCCAGTGATCATGTACTTAGTACTCAAGACTCAAAAATCTGCTCTGAGCTGGGTGCTGCAGCACACGCCTGTAGTCATAGCTACTTGGGAGGTTGAAGCAGGAGGATCGCAAGATCAAGGCCAGCCTGGACAGCTTGTCTGAAGGTAAAAAAATAAAGAGATGAAGACGTAGCTCAGTTGTCTTTGTCTTAGACAAAAATACATTCTACATTCTAGTGAAACCTAGGTGTGTGAGTCATTTATTGAATTATTTTTCATTTCTGTTGTGCAGTCCGTTCCCATTTTATCAGTTAGAGATTAATGCATGAACTGTAAGTCTTAAAACCTTTTCACCATGTGTCTTATTGGCTCATCAGCTGCATCTTTTCTGTTATCTCTAGTTTTGCTTCAAATATGTTAAATTTCTTATGATGTTCATTTCATAATTTTATAAGTTTATTTCATTTAATCCTTATCTCTTAAACCAATGTTTTTCTTTTCTTTTTGCCAATTTCTTAAGCTTAATTGTTCTTCATTGCCAACCTGTGTGAGTCATGAGTCCTGGGCAGCCTGGAAGGTGAAGGAAGCCCTTTTGAATTTTACTTTGGTGAGACAGTTCCATTTCTGCCTTGGGAGACCAGCTGTCCTACCTGCACCCCTGTGCTGTGAGGATTACTGGCTTTTCTGTTGAAACTGGAAGGTCTGTGCCTTACAGGCACTCCACTACAGTGGAGAACATTGAGCTCATTCTCTGCCTAAACATAGTATCAATCAAGAGAGAGACAGTTCAACCAGAATGACACGGCCATACCCATAAACCTTTAGGATGGCTATTACTTGCAGTCCTTGGGAGTCATAAACACCTTCAGACTGCAGACATTCTCAGCTCATCTCTATCTTCTTTAAATTGGTGTCCTGGTTCCAGACAGTTGTCCTCCATGGCTGACTCAAAATTCCCACAGGATACAACCATAAAAGTGCCTTCAAGAAGAAGCCTACCTAGCAGTTTTGCCACTTGGAGCAAAGCATATAGAACTTTACTCAAGTCAACTTTGTAATTTTAACTAATCGTTTTTACTGATTAGGTGCAAAAAGTATAAAATCGTTATGTAAAGTGCGGTACCCTGTACATTTGGGGAGGCTGGGACAAAACTTTGTCACCTTACCTTTACTTGTGTGTTCCCATGGGATCCTCTGATGTATAGCCTCAGGCCCCATCAGGAATGAGGGGTTTGTACTCCTACCCAGCTGGGGCTGCTGTTTGCAAGCAGCTGTCTGTGTGGTCGGGCCCCTCAGAATTGCCTTGGTTGAGGAGAGCGGTCTTACTCAAGATGGTGCACATCGAATGACTGCCAGAGCATAAGGACCAGCTCTTTTGTCCCAGTTGGGGGTAACTTTGGAGGGGCACTGTATCTGTGGCGCTTTGGATGGTGGTCATGATGGGTGTCAGCTCGGACTGCCACTGGAACAGCACTGTAACCTGATCCCTCTCCTTCCCCATCCCACTTCCACACTAGCCTTTCAAGTGTTAATGCCAAAAGGCACTCCTGAATAAACATCCAAATAATCCAAAACACAGTAGTCCCCCAGCAAGCCCTTGTAGGTAGGTGACACCAGTGAGGGGAGCCAAGCAGACTTTCAGTGTAGGGTTTAAATGTCACAAAGAACATACCAATGACATTGACGTGTGGCTTTATCCACTCCCTTCTGGTGGCAGAAACCAAGTGTTCCTTAGGGACTAACCCAGTTTGTTTCCTTGTGCATGTGCATGTGGATTCTGATGGGGCACCTGTGATGGGCATCTCACCCGGGGCAAAGTCAGAGAACGGGATCCACCCTCATACTGACTGAGTCTGAGATGGACATGTTACCCAAGGCTGGTTGAAAGCGACTCAGTTTTATGAGCTGCCTGCTTTGAGCTGCATGGAAAACAGCTCATGTATTCACCCACACCACAGAAGGTGACTCTGGAGCTGCTCTGGCCAAGTGAAGGACAGCCTGTCTGAGACTGAAGAGGGAAGAACAATGCCAAGAGGTGGAGAGGGACCAAGTCCCAAGAGCATTACAGCAAGTCTCCAGCTTATGAAAGAGTTCCATTCTGAGAGAATGTTCACAATTTGGATTCATTCAGAAATCTGACAAGAGTCAGATGCACCTTTGGCACAGATATACAATGAAAAGCATTAAAAAAACCCACACAACAATACAGTAAGTCCCTGACTGTGCTGTACTACTAGGAGTACACTCTCACAGTGTACAGTAAGCACACAGCAGCGCAACTGTGACAATGTCCAGCACACATGTGAGCTACTTCTGCAAGTTTGTTCACATCTCTGAATGTTTGTAATGTAAGGTCCATTCATACCTGTGAAAGTTTGAAACTTGAATGTTTGTGGGTCAGGGACTTAATCTTACAGCTCTGGAATTTAGCTATGATGAGAACTTCTTATATCAGTCAGTGCATTCTAGAGCAACCGATTTAATGTAAGAATTTACAAGATTGGCTTACAATGGCCATCCACAGAGTCAGGTATGGAAGAGTGCAAAAGGTCTGCTTGCACACTGGAGATCTGAAGGAGGCAGTTGAAGGCCTGGAGCTCACTATATGTCCTGTGTGAATCTGTATCAGGAGGCTGAAGAGTCTGCACTGGAAGCCAGGTGATGATGTCCAAGGTGAAGGTGAAGACCAGAGGTCCTCCAAAGACACAGGAGCAAGCTTTTCTTCAGCTCACTTTTATACCATTCTGGCAAAGATCCTCCCTAGGGTGGGCACCCAGAATAATGCTGATCTTACTTAGTTGGGTGTTTCTTACTCAAGTTGACACCATCAGTTAACCATCACGCTTTTCATATGTGTGGAGTCAGGTCTCAATCTCTTTAAATCAGTATTGGTTTTCTAACACTTTTTAAAGTTAACACTTACTGAATGGTTACTATGTGTCAAGTACTATTAGCACTTTGGGTGCATTGACCTATTTAATCCAAGAGAGAGATGCCATTATTTCCTTCATTTTACAGAAAAGAAAACTCAGTTGTGAAAAGGCTATGTAACTTTTCTAAGGGCACAGGATTAGTAAATAGTAATGGTGGATTTCAAACCCAATTAGTTTGACCCCAAGTTCAAGCACTTAACAAATAAACCTAAAAGACCCCAAAATATTTTGGAAAGTTTCCCGGGTGTTTGGTTCTATTTCTTAGGCTGTAAAGACTTTGAGGACAAAGAATACAAAGCATGCAAATTTCATAGCTTCTAGAACCACTCAGATTAGCTGAGGAGGTTGGGTAACATGATAGCAAATTCCATATACCAATCTCTTATGTGTGTGTGGTGCTAGGATTTAGGTCCTAGCATTTTAGGTACGTGCAAATGTTCTAGCACTGAACTATAGCCTTAGCTGGTTATCCTTCCTGTAAATCGACAGTGATACATTCTCTTTGCTCTTACCATGCAACTTTCCTCACCAAAATGTGCCCTTTTCCCAATTAGTTTAAATTCTTAACTCCAACCTTTCCTCTACCTGAGGTTATTCTCTCAGAAACCTGTTGTTGAAGGTTGAATGCTATAAAATCAATTCTATGTGGAACAATTGCTGTAAGATTCCTACTTTCTTAAAATGTATTTCATGACTTCTCAAATTTGCATAACAACACGGACACATCTGTGGCATTAAAAGTGAAATTGTAAACAGTTTCCCCATAGATTTTCTAAATGTTAGAACAAGTTGCACAAGAACAAGTCATTGCCCTTTATAGGTAACAGTCAAAATCACCTCTTACTTTTGTGCTTTTGTTTGTGTGTAATAATGGTAATTATATTCACCTGGGATCTTGGATAGACGTAACAGAAATTCAACTCCAATTGAATTTGGGAAAAGGAGCATGGAACTAAAGGAAATAGTTCTATGGAACTGGAAATCGAGTGAGTTCAATCGATGACATTAGCACATAGTCTCTCTCTGCATCCCTACTCTGCCTTCCTCCACACTGACTCTATCAGGCAGCCTCTTTTTAATAGGGGATGGACAGATAGATAGTCATTTTAAGTTTGTGGTATACTTTCTCAGCAATAATATGAGGGTGTTTGGGTGAAAGAAAGAAAGATGTTCTTATTCATTTAATTGAAAGTCCTGGAAGGCTATACTCTACCTAGCTGTTCCCAAGCCTATTTAGTAACCAAGGGACTATGCTGCTCTGATTTAGTGTTGACTAGGCCATGTTCCCACCTGGACTAAGAAAATGAAATTCGTGCCCTTGAACTCCATGAATTAAATTCAGATTTTATAATCCAGAAGTGTGAGTGGGATAATCTTCACTGGAAGAAGATGGAAATGGCTTCACTGGAAAGAGAAGACTGACAACAGGGCAGGCCTCAAACACCAATGTCTAATAAAATCTGCACAACAAAAATTAGGAAACCAACCATGACTTCTTTTAAAGTTTATTTATATTTCACCTAGTCCAAAGCATATATTAATTGATTGGTAGGTTTTGGCAAAAGAAATAAAATATGTGAAAAGGTAAAAAAAGAAAGAAATGCTACATAGAGGTAAAGGTTTTACTCAAAAATACACTAGGACTGGATCAAAAGCTTGCCTCTGCGATTCATGGCAACCAAAGTAAAGAGGGAACCACTTTTGATTAAGAGATGCATAGGGTTAATAACATAGAAATGAAAACTTACCAAGAGCACAATCCTTTCTGACACTAAAGCTTGGGATAAAAACCTGATCCCTGGGAGACAAACATGGCTGAATAGAGGAGGAGCCTCCATCAGAGATACTCAGGGAAATTCAACCAAAACAGGGGTAGTTGGAAGGGGAGGGACATACACTCTGAAACTAAAATCAGTCTGACATAAGACACTAATAGATCAAGCAACACATAAACGACATAATAAAACGGCCAACCAGCCCACCTGGCTGCCGGTGGGTAGCTGGATTGGGAAGACTGCCCGTCGTACTTGGAACCCTTAAAAGAAGAAGAAAAGAAGATATACTGAAATAATGCAACTAAATCAAACCATACAAGATACACTTGGGATATAAGGTCCTCTGCCTCTTCTGCCTTCCTCCAAATAGAAGACAGTCCAGTCCAGCAGTGAATTCCATCACCACAAACTTCTCCCTCCCTGATGATCAGCCAGTTTTCCTTTTTTTCTTTCTTCTTTTTTCTTTTCCTTTTCTTTTTCTTCCCATTGCTCTGTGCACCACAGTGCTATCTGGAACAACCAGGAACAAGATTAAAGACTACAGGGTGCATAGCAAATGACACAGCTACCCCCCCATGACCTGTGGTTAGAGGTACAGGGAATTAAACAGCCTTGCTCCTGAGGACTGTGAGCCCTGGGCTGTCCCCCACGAGGAGCGGGAGCAGAAAGGCACCCCGCAGCACTGTGCCATCTCACCCCAGGAGGTTACAGACTACAGCAGAGGTGGGTGCCAGTGGCAGCAGAACTTGTAAAGCAATAAATGGGAAGTTAGGGCCAGGGATAGAGCTCAGTGGCACAGTGCCTGCGTGGCAAGCGCAAGGTACTCAGTTTGATTCCTGGTACCAAAAAGAAAAAGGGAAGTTAGCACCTCACCTTGGGAGAGGAGTAAGAACTGGGACCGAGCAGCCTTGAACTGTAATAGCAGGAGCAGAGGACCAGACTATATCACAGTATCTCACCCCACCCCGCAACAAATGACCTGGGAGGACAGAGACTTGCTAGTGGAAGAGGAACACAGAAGGCTGAGCAAGGGCCAGGAGGAGCCAAAGGTGCGTGGGACTAGGAACAGTCCCCTATCTCAGTTTGAAAACAGCACAGCAACTGGGAGAGAGATGCCGCCAAGAGAAATGGGGTAAGGAGTGGGAGGCTGCTAAGGGCCATACAGAAAGTACTGGCTGAAGATTCTGGGCCCAGGCCACCACATCTGGATGCCCACATCTGATGCCAAGATCAGCCTCAAATCCAGCACAAACTCTGCTGCAGGCTAGGCCATGTTATCCAGTAGTTTTGGACTCTCAGTGGACATGAGAGGAATTTTGTTTTTTTTATTTTATTATGTTTTGTGTTCTTTTTTTTTTTGCTGGTTTGCTTCCTGTTACTTTTCCCTTTCTTCTTCTTCTTTTTTTTTTTTTTTTTTTTGTCTTTTACCTGTATTTTTGTTCTAAACTATTTGTCTTCTTTCCCCCTTTCCTCAACTTACCTCTCTAGACTTAGTTGTATTTTCATATGAGTGAACAGTCTGTAATTCTTCTGGTCAACTTCAATAATCCTTGCCTACTCTTTCATTCTTTCTCCTCTGTCCTCTTTTGTAGTTTCCCAAAGCTTGTATGATCATCTTTCATCCTCCAGCCTGACTTCTACTTTATTTCTTTTTAGCTACCTCTGTTGTATCCACTATCCATCTTAAATTTCCCCACCACAGGGTAAAACCTTTCTACTAAGGGAAACATGTTGCATGCAAGCTCCCAATATGAGCAGTTCTGTTATATAACTATAGATTATCTTTTATGGCTAAGGGTACAAAATTAATAGTTACCACAGTTTGTTATTTCTAAACTGTGCATGATACTATTGACAGTGCTAATTATACTACGTTAGCTAGGATGTCATATCTGCTTCAATCAGTTCTCACTTCTGTAACAATACTGGGAAGTTCTGGGATAATAATCTCACCACACCCCAACACCAAAGGACTGGGGACTGATCCAAAGATAAAACAATATCTCACTCTAAATTAATTGGAAAGGTAGACTCTTGGAACAGATACAAACCAAGAACCTCCTACATGCAGAAGACATCCCTGAAGAACAAACCTTGCCAGTAGAAGCCTTGATACTAGTGATAAAGCCACCTACAAAAACCTACAAGGTTCAACATAGGAAGCACAATAAAAACTTTTGAAATAGAAAATGACAAGACGCAGAAGCAAAATGTAACCTCAGACCTCCACCCCAGCCAGAACAAGTCCAGGAGACAACGACACAGAGGAAAATGGAAGACAAACATGACATTTCTAAGATGATAAATCAAAGTAAAGAAACAAATCCATGCAGCTATAGAGGAAATCAGATCAGAAGTAATCTCTCAGGTAAAAAAAGAAATGTCAACATTCATAAAGAAATTACTTAGCAAATGTAGAGATAGATATAAAAATAGATAATGATAGAAAGAGGATGGAAACCATGAATGATCAATATACGAAAGAAATAGAATGCATGAAACAGATTCAAACAGATATCCAGGAAATTAAAACTTCATTGAAAGCTGGCAAAACCACTTGGAGGAAACTGAAAACAGACTTTCAGTCCTTGAAGACTGGGTTGGGGCCAGCAAGCAAGAAAGGAAAAATCTCTTGAAAATAAAAGATCAGGAAGTAACAGTTCCACAGTGGAAAGACTGTGGAACACACCTAAAATATAAGAATAATTGGTGTTAATGAAAAAGCAGGAGTCAACACAAATGACATAAAATAAAATTATTTGTGGAAATAATACCAGAAGGGCAACCCTCTTGGGACTCCTTTCTGTTCCTCTCTTGGACAGAAGCTTTCTTTCCCTCAATAAATATATTCTGCTTTTAACCTCCATTGTTCCTAAAATTCATCCTTTGATTTTATTTATTTATTTATTTATTTTTTTGGTGCCAGGAATTGAACTCAGGCCCTTGTGCTTGCCAGGCAGGTGCTTGTGCCACTGAGCTATATCTCCAGCTCTCATTCTTTGATTTTAGAGAATAAGAACTCATCCCAGATATTGTTCTGGTTGGCAGTTTTTATTTTCCTGTTTCGTTTTGGAGTTCCCCACCAAGATCCTTGGACAGAGACATGGAAACTCAGTCAAAGTCACTTACTCTTCTCAATTGCATCCTTAAGCATTGGAAGATGTTTGATCTTTACACATTGAAAAAGAGCTGTTTAATATTTTTCTGCATGTGTGTGTGGCCTACCTATCCCCTAGAGTGAAAATGGAAGGCAGAGGGAAGTATTAATTATGATGCTATTTTAGAACTAGAAAGATACTGTACAAAGGAAGGAAAATGGTCAGAAGTGCCCTATG
>NW_004955444.1:18228354-18229584 GCF_000276665.1 Chinchilla lanigera
GTCTGTAATGGTGACGGGGTCCTGGGTAGCCCGCTCTTAATAACCAAATTTAGTAGCATAGCTGGATACAAAGTCAACACTCAAAAATCGATAGCATTCCTTTTTTTTTTTTGTACCAGGAATCAAACTCAGGACCTTGTACTTGCCAGGCAAGCTCTTGTACCACTGAGCTCTATCTCCAACTATCCATAGCATCCTTGCACACAAATAACAAACTCACTGAGAGAGAAATTAGGGAAACCACGCCCTTCAAAGTAGCATACAAAAAAATGAAATACTTAGGAATCAATCTAGCAAAGGAAGTAAAGGCTCTATATGTTAAAAATACAGTACTCTGAAAAAGAAGAATAAAGAGAATATCAGAAAATGGAAAGATATCCCTTGCTTATGGGTAAGAAGAACCAACACAGTGAAAATGGTCATACTTCCAAAATTGTTATATAGATTTAATGCAATCCTGATCAAAATATCATTAACATACATCACAGAGGAATGCTAAAGAAAACACTCCTAAAATTTATCTGGATCCAGAAGAGACCTACGATAGAAAAGGCAATCCTGGGCAACAAAGGCAAGACAGGAGGCATCACAATCCCTGATTTGAAATTATACTACAAAGATACAGTGATAAAATCAGCATGGTACCAGCAAAAATAGCAGATCTGAGGACCAGTGGAACAGATTAGAAGATGCAGACACAACTACAAATGCATTCAGCCATCTTATCTTTGACAAAGGGGCCAAACATATTCACTGGAAGAAAGATAGCCTCTTTAATAATGGTGCTGGAAAAACTGGCTCTCCATATACCAAATTCTAAAACTAGGTGAATGTCTATCACTATGCACTAAAGTCAAAATGTATCAAAGACCTAATACTAAAACAGAAACACTAAGTCTACCGGGAGGAAAATTTGGTAGAAATCTTGAAGACATAGGTATCAGTTGAGAGTTCAAGAAACAAAACACAGACTGCATAAGAAATATCTCAAAGAATCAAGGACTGGGATCTCATCTTATTAAAAAGCTTTTGCACAGCAAAAGAAATCACCAACAGACCAAAAAAAGATAACCCACAGAGTGGGAAAAAATTTTAGCCAATTGTTCCTCAGAAAAAGGTTTACCACTGAGAACCTACAAAGAACTCAAAAAAAAAAGAGACCTCCCAAATTTAAAGACCCAAACCAAAAATAGGTATTTGAGATGAATACATACTTCTCACGTGAAGAAG
>NW_004955444.1:18230773-18258304 GCF_000276665.1 Chinchilla lanigera
TAATGGACATCTGAAGTTGTGTTGCCCAGAAGTGGATTCAAACATGGAGTTTCATAAATGATTCAGTGAGGGAGTGTCCTCAAGAGAAAGCCTAAAGGAAGGGGAAAGCAGATGGAACAGAAAATCCTAGCAAAGATGTCGTTTCAGCTGTGATGGCAATCTGACCACTTGCTAGGCTCTAGAATTTGAATAGCAGCATAAGATTGTCCCACCTTGAGGCAAGGAGGACTGGCTTTTGAACTTTTGTATATCAGAGCAGGGTAAAGCATGTCATCTTCCAGACATCTGCAGGTGAGGAGAGTCTTGTCAGTCAAAAGCTATTTAGCTGTTACATGCACAACATACTAAAGGATTCTGGGTAGGGTACGAATGGTGTCTTTTAGGGGAACAGTATATCACAAACACGTAGAGAGAATACTGCTTTTAAGTGGATCTCTCTAGGTAAAGTAGGGACATGAACAGGCAAAAATTCAGCCAAAGCAGTTTGATTAGGTGCCAAGGTGGTGTGACAAAGTATAAATCTCATTGGACACTTAATTTATCTCAGAGACGTAATTTAGAATATCTAAGAAATGGATGGATTATTTACCCTTTAGGAAAGCTTCCTCAAACACTGAATTGTACAACTGAACATAATAAGTGAGCTTCTGAGAGTTTGTCAAGAATTTCAATTGCACATATTACACAATGCAAATGAGCATAAGTCCTCACGCTTTGAAAATGAAGCCAAAGCTTTTATTTATTGATCACTTTTATGTCATTTACTTTGTGCCAGGCACTTGGCTAGTGTTTTAAACATATAAACTCATAAAAACCCTGTGGTAGGTCTTGCTATGTTCTCATTCCATAAGTAAGGAAATTGAGGCACAGAGTTCAAATCATATAGCAATAAATGGCTTAGGCTATTTACTAAATACGGTGAAATCTAATTTTACTGCTAACCTGCTTAAATAGGAGAAAAGCTGATTATACTTCTGGCTCAATTTCATAGTATTATGGTTTGCATCCAGATGTACCCCCAAAGCCTCATGCATTCATGGGGCGGGATTCTACAGTTTATGATTGATTCATGGTCCAATGCTGGGACTATGGGTGTGAGTGATGCACCCCCTCAGGGGTGGGTACCCTGCATGCAATATAAGGGCGGGAGAGAGGTTTGCTCTCTCACTCTTCCCATTTTGCTCTTGCTGCTTTTGCTGTCTTCCAACATCATAAACTGTTGCCCCTCTGCCACCCTGTTGCCACCCTGCCTTGGAGCCAGTGGGTTATGGACTGAAACATCCACTAACTGTGAGCTGAATAAACATTTCCCCCTTTAATTTGTGGGTATTGGGTATTTTGTCTCAGCAACAAGAGAAAAGTAACTAACACACATACCGACCTACAGAACTAAGTAGACTTACTCAGAGACTGAATACTGAAGCCATAACGTGGAACAAATACAACCAAGTGATCTGATTAATACCTTTTTGTTTAAGGAACTTGTATGTAATTTTGGGAAAATCATTTCATAATTAAATTGTGATTAGGGCTTGTCCACAGCCTAGTATCTTGCCATGGGAGTCAGCTGTGATATGCAGAAACAGTGTGACTTCTGTCACAGTTGAGGCCTCAAGGTCCCATGATGCTGTGATGCTCCAGGGCAAGGTTACATCTGCTGAAGTCATTCTTGTTCCTTGAGAACCCAGGAGTAATGAAAAAGGTTTTACCTGGGGGAAAGGGCAAAGGTCTTACTAACCTGCCGTCTCTCTCCACTTCCTCATCAACATGAAATCCTCATTAGCATAAAATGACTGATGCCCTCTGAGTCATCCGATCATCCTCTCACCACTTTTCAATGTAAATGTGATCAATAAATACTGAGGTTCTGGCTACCTCATGGCCTTCTGTTTTCCGTGAACAACTGACCATTCCAGATCCCCACTGCACGGCCATTTTGTCTCTTGCACTTTCTTTTCATCTTGTGCTATAACACGTTGCAGGAAACTGGGGACTCGCTGCAGAGGCTCCCAACAGCTTCTGTTCATCTCTTTGATTTTAAGACTTACTGCTGGGCAGGGGCTATAGCTCAGTGGCAAAAGTACCTGCTTGGCAAGCGCAAGGTCCTAAGTTTCATTCCCTGTTTCAAAAGAAAAAAAAGATTTTTGCTATTAATCTTATAACTAACTCTTGATTAAATGAGTAATGAGAGGTCACAGATAAACCTAAGTAACACTTAGAACAAATTTAGGAGAACTGTGTGTGTGTGTGTGTGTGTGTGTGTGTGTGTGTGTGTGTGTGTGATATCGGATATTGAACTTAAGGCATCATGCATGCTAGCTAAGTATTTTACTACTGAGCTATATCCCCATCTCTTTCTACTTTATTTTGAAACAATGTTTCAAAATTCAAAGGCATTGAATTTGTGATTCTTCTGTCTCAGCCTTATAATTAGCTGGGTATAGGGATGTGCCGCCATGAACAACAGGAGAGATCTTTTTTGAGTTGCAGAACTGTATAAGAGTTTAATGGAATTTATGAGTTCCCATCCCAGAAAAATGCACACGTTGATATAAAAACGGCCTTTTCCATGTGAGTTCAAGGGTTTCACAGATATCTGGAAGTCTCTGGGATTTGTGGAAGAGTCCTTAAAGTTGAATTATTAGCCTGTTTGTGGCCTTAACAACTTCTAAAACAGGATCTATGTGACATTCATATACCTCAGGAAACTTGCATGTATTTTTGGTGAACTCATGTTTTTTAGTTAACTGATAGCACTTTCTGGGACCACATATGATGCTGGTCACTTGCACATTTGTTGGCTTACTCATCTTTATAGAATCCATAGTGCTTCATGAGGACACCTTCCAGTGTAGGTGACCAGCAATGGAAGCAGGATATTTTGATGCAGACATTTTGAAGTGGGAGAATCTGTGGATGCATCAAAATGTGAGAATGACTCTTTACCAGATATGTATAAATACATATATATGCTGGCTTTCTCTTCCTCATTCCATTCTTAATCTTTGTTCTTTTTCCTAAAAAATGGATATACCCTGAAAGTTAAATGCTTGATTTCCATCAAAACAGTAGCTGGGCATAGTGGCACATGGCTCTAAATCCAGCTATTCAAGAGGCTGAGACAGGAGTATCATGAATTCAACTCAAGCTTGGGCAACCTAGCAAAACCCTTCTCAAAATACAAACAACCCCAAAGTTGGGTGTGGTAGTGTATGCCTGAAATCCCACTTTTACTAGGAATCCATTCCAGGCTTTTATTGTCCTGAACAAAAAATTGGGCAAGAAATCACGTACCAGGTTTTACACTTACTAAATGTATTAACGGTAGGAAAAGAAGTATGCTCTGCAGAGTGCAGAATGGGCTTAGAGGCTTACAGTGGTCGAGGCTTACACTGGTCAAGGTGGATGACATTTTTTCTATCTCCCATTCTGATGTCAGATCTAAGCTGTTCTACCAAAAACCTGCTTGATCTTGTGCCAGAGGAACTGACCATAGCATTCCTTGATTGTATCAGGTACAGGGGTTGGAAGCTCTCCTAGTCATGTGTCCTGGATCCCCATGATTGACAGGTCATGCTCACCTGCCCAGCCAGTTTGCCACACCCTAACTAATCTGCCTCACCAGAATGCTGGGAGGCAAAGACAGAAGGATCTCAAGTCTGAACCCAGCCTGTACAATTTTGCAATTTACAGAGACCCTGTCTCAAAAAAAAAAAGGTAGGGGCTGGGACTGTATCTCACCATGAAGTTACTGGGTTCAATCCTCAGTATCTCAAACAACAAAAACAAAGCCCCCAAACCAAAACAAGAACAAGAAACCTAAGTAAACAACAACAAAAACTACAATGAGATCATCATAAAAACATTGAGTATAAGCTACAAGTAGTGGTCAGGAAGTGGTTCTACCGCAACACTCCAGGGAATCAGTTAAGTTTCAGTTGTAATTGGAGGATAATTTACAAGTATAAGATAGTATTACTGTTCTTACAAATGTTCACTGAAAATTTGCTATGAGCTGAGGGTTATGCCCTCATCTCATTTAGCTTTTTCAATAAGCCCATGAAGAACACAAAGGATATTTAACTTTATGAAATAATTCTGGCTTTCCCAAGTGATCATATTATTTTATAGTCCTATCAGCAATGAGTGAGAATTCCAATCCCTTTATTTCTTAGTCAACACTTGACATTATCAATTTTAAATTTAACCTTTTTGGTGAATATGTACTACTGGTATCTTGTGCTGGCACCAATTTACAGTTCCCTGATCACTAATATTGTTGAGTATTTCTTTCTATGCTTCCTATGCTTATTGATCATTCAAATATCTTAGCAGTGTGTCTTCTGGACCTTTGGACATTATTTTATTTTATTGGTTGTGTGTTTTATTTTTCAAATTTTTTTTCCTGTTTTAGAGACAGATTCTGGCTGTATAGTTTTAGTTTAAAAAGTCTTTGTCTTTGCCCATTTTGAGGCACTGACCTCCCAGTGCCCCTTTTATGCATTACTAAATGGTCTCAGACTTCTTATGGTGATCCTCCTGTCTCAGTCGGTCTCAAACTTATGGTGATCCTCCTGCCTCAGCCTCCTCAGTGTTGGGATTGTAGGGACGTGCCACCACATGTGGGTGATTTAGCTGAATCTTTTAATGAGAAGTTTTTAATTTTGATGAAATTCCATGTATGATTTTTTTCTTAATGGCCTATACCTTTACATCTTGTCTGTTGGGTTTGTCTGCCCCAAAGTTATGTAGATAGATTACTACACTTTGTTTTAGATACTTTAGAATTTGACCTTTCAAATTTAGATCTGTGATCCCTTTGAACTTAATTTTTGTGGGCAATGAAAGATAGGCATGAAAGTGTCATTTATTTTCCATACACATTTTCATTTGATCCAATTACATTTATTGAGAGTTCTTATGAACTTACTGGTATTTACTGACATTTTTACCCAATGTCTGTTGGGAACCACAAATTATAAATTAAAGATCGAATCTGTCTGAAGCCTATGCATGCCCTGCCTTGTGGGCCAGTTTGCAGTATGGAAACTGTTGGGAGCTGCGGGAGCTGGGAATTGGCCATATGTGTGATGGCAGGACAGAGCTAGAGTGCTTCAAGCTGTCAAGCTACCTCAGTCTTGAAAAAAGTATCCTCCTGGGACAATATAGTCATTCCTTGCTAGACAACCTTGCCTCTCGTGATATTAACTTTGTAAGGGTGTAAATAAATGCCCTATCTTGATGTTGGGTCCTCTTGCCCGTCAGGTAAGAGGCCTCCACCTAACCCCAGCCTTTGTTGCTGGTCTTTATTTTCTAAACTGTCTTGGCTTTTTCTCCTGGAGACCACCAAGAGACCACCAAGTCCTACAGGAAACTCCTGCGTTCTGTAGGCTACCGCTGAGATCTTAATGGTCCCTGACACTGCTGCACTCACAGGGCAGGATGAGCTCTGCTGAGGACAATACAAGCAGGGCTAGTATCCAGGTATGGGTAAGGATCTTACCTTGTTTATTTTGTTCTGTTAAACTTGTTCATTCTACTACTACTTTTGTTGTTATTCTAGGAAAAGTACCCTCCCCCTCGCCTGTACTCATTGGAAAAAATAAAAGTGGTCCAGCCAAAAAGTCTTTGTCTTTGCCAATTTTGAGGCACTGACTTCCCAGTGCCCCTTTTATGCATTACTAAATATGTTTCTGGTTTTTCTTTATCCTTCATCATACCTCTCATGCAGGCAGCTGGGGGACTTGGCCACATCCCCAGCAGAGATGGAATCTCAGTGTTGATTTAATTTGCATTTCTCAAGTGATCAGTGATGGGGAGCATTTTATCATATATTTATTTGACGTTTGTACTTCTTCATCTGAGAAATGTTGATTCATTTCAGATGCCCATTTTTTGCAATGGGTCTTTAAATTTGGGAGGGTCTGATTTTATTGAGATCTTTATGTATTTTAGATACTAGTCCTTAAAGGAGTACCTGGTAAAAATTTTTTCCTGTTCTATGGTTTTTTCCTTCACTCTGTTGATTGTTTCTTTTGCTGGACAAAATCTTTTGAGTTTTATGTGATCCCAGTTGTTGATTCTTTATAATATTTTCTGTATGATTGTGGGGTTTTGTTCATAAAGTCTTTGCCTACACCTATGTCTTCAAGAGTTCTACCTATTCTATCTTCCAGCAGATTTAGTATTTCTGTTTTACCAATATTTATTTTTGATCCATTCCAATTTTAGTTTAGTGTGTGGTAAGAAATATGGTTCTAGATTCAATTTTTAGCATGTGGAAAGCCAGTTTTCTCAACACCAATTATTAAGGAGGCTATCTTTCTTCCAGTGAAGGTGTTTGGTACCTTTGTCAAAGATAAGATAGCTGAACATGCTTGGAGTTCTTTCTGCATCTCCTATTCTGTTCCACTGATTCTCAGGTCTTTTTATTTTTAAATCATGATAGCTTTGTAGTATAACTTCAATTGAGGATTGTGATGGCCCTGCCATGCTTTTGTTGCCCAGTGTTGCTTTTGATATTCTAGGCCTGTTCTGGTTCCATATGAATTTTAAGATTGTTTTCCTAGTTCTGTGAGGTATGCTGTTGGTATTTTGATTGGGATTGCATTATATCTATATAAAAGTTTTGGAAGTGTGGCCATTTTCACTATATTAGTTGTGCCTATCCAAGAATAGGAGTTTTTGGGGTCTTCTATGTAGAGTATCATGTCATCTGCAAATAATGATAATTTAACTTTTTTCCTATCATTACTCCTCTATTTCTTTCTCTTGTCTAAGAGATAGAAACCTTGCTCTGGCTGATGTTTACAGAACCACATTAAATAAGAGTGGTGATAGTGGACATCCTTGTCTTGTTCCTGATTTTAGAGAGACAGCTTTCAGTTTTTGTCCATTTACTATGATGTTGGCTGGAACCAACTCTTTGATTCATTGATTTTTTTTTGTATTCATTGATTTTTTTGTATTTATTGATTTTTTGGTTTGTCATAGATGCCTTTTATCAGATTGAGATAAAGACCTAATATTCCAGTTTTCTGTAGTGGTTTTTTATTTTTTTTTGTCATGAATGATGCTGAACTTTGTGAAATGCCTTTTCTGCATCTATTGAGATGATCATGTGGGTTTTGTCCTTGGTTCTGTTAATGTGGTATATTATATTTATTGATTTGCATATATTGAACCATCCCTCTATTCCTGAGATAAATACTACTTGGTCATGATGTATAATCCTCTTGATGAGTTGCTGAATTCTGTTTGCCAGGATCTTATCAAAGATTTTTGCATATATGTTCATTAAGGAGATTGACCTGTGGTTCTCTTTTTTGGTTGGATCCTTCTCCAGTTTTGGCATCAGGGTAATGCTTGCTTCCCAGAAAGAATCTGGGAGTATTATTTCCCTTCAATTTCATTAAATAGTTTGAGGAGTACTGGCATCTTCTCCAAATTTATTATAGAATTTAGCAGTGAATCAATCAGGACCTGGGTGTTTCTTTGTTGGAAGCTTTTAAAATTATTTCTTCAATTTCATTAACTGGTACTGGGTTAGTTAGAATTTTTATGTCTTCTTGATTCAGCTTTGGTAATTTATATGTGTCTAGGAATCTGTCCATTTCTTCTGAGTTTTCCGTCTTGTCAGAGTTCAGATTCTGAAAGCATATATATTGAAGATCAGGATTTCTACAGGATCCATTTGATCCTTTTCATACGTAATTGCATTATTTAAGTTTTTTCTTTCCTTTTTTTGATTCAGTTGGCTCAGGGTTTGTCAATTTTATTTAATCTTTCAAAGAACCAACTCTTTGATTCATTGATTTTTTTGTGTTGTTTGATTAGTCTCAATTACATTAATTTCAGCTCTGATCTTTATAATTTCCTCCCTGGTATGTGTTTTTAATTTAACTAACTCTTCTTTTTTCAGAAGCTTGAGGTTCAACATTAGGTTATTTATTTGAGCTAGCTCTGTTTTTCTGATATGGGAAATAATTGCTGTAAATTTCCCACATAAGAGTCCTTTCATTGTTTCGCAGAAGTTCCAGTATGTTGTGTTGGCATTATTTAATTGTAGAAGCTATCTACTTTCTTCCTTAATTTCATCTATGACTCATTGGTTGTTCAAGAGAGAGCTATTTAATTTCCATGTTTTTGTGTAGCTTTTGTGGTTTCCAATTTCATTGTACTATGATCTGTTAATATACATGGCATAATTTCAATTCATTTGCATTTATTTAAGCATGTTCCATGAGCTAGTATGAGGTCTATTTTGGAGAAAGTCCCATGTATTACCGAGAAGAATATGAATTCTCTTGTTGTGGGGTGGAACACTCCATAGATATCTACTAAATGCATTTGTTCAAAGGTTTGGTGCAACTCTGATATTTCTTTGTTAAATTTTGTCTAGTTGATCTGTCCATTTGTGACAGTGGAGTATTAAGGTCCCTCATTATAATTGTATTACTACTTACCTGGTTTTAATTAATGTTTGTTTTATATACTTGGGTGCATATATATTTATGATTGCTATCTCCTCCTCTTGGGTTTTTCCCTTAACAAATATGTAATGACCTTTTTATCTCTTCTGATCAATCTTGGCTTGAAAATCTTTGTCTGCAAATAGAATAGCTACCCATGCCTTTTTACACATTCCTGTCTCATGGAGTATTGTCTTCCATCCTTTGACTTTCAGTATACAAATTTCTTTTTGAAATAAATGTGCTTCTAGTATGCAGAATATTGTTGGATCTTGTTTCTTGATCCATTCTGCCAATCACTTTCTTTTGACTGGTGAATGAGACCATTCACATTGATGGTTATAACTGATATGTATTGATTAACCCTTGTCCTATTGTTTTTTCTCTTTCTTTCTTTCTTTCTTTCTTTCTTTCTTTCTTTCTTTCTTTCTTTCTTTCTTTCTTCTTTCTTTCTTTCCTTCTTTCTTTTTTTCTTTCTAATTGTTTGCCTTGGCTTGTGGATTCACTTTATTTGGATTCTTGAATTTGTTGTATTTATTGTACTTCTATCCTTCAGAACTTTTTGGAGTTGTCTTTTGTTAGTTGTGAATTTCTTCAGGTATTTTTTATGATGGAAGTGTTTTATTTCTTCAACACTGAAGGATAGTTTTGTGGCATACATTATTCTGGGTTAGAGATTGTTTACTTTTAGAGTGTAAGGTACTTTACTCCAAACTGTCCTTGCCTTAATGGTTGGGGCTGAGAAGTCTGCTGTGATGTTAATGGGTTTTCCTTTATAAGCAACTTATTTCATTTTAACAGTTTTTAATATTCTGTTCTTGTGTAGAATGTCTAGAATCTTTACTATTATATGTCTTGCTGTAGTTTTTTAAAAATCATGATACTTGGAGTTCTATATGCCTCACTTCCATGTATCTCAAGTTCTTTTTTCATGCTTGGAAAGTTTTCAGGTAGTACTTCCATAAATAGGGTTTTTATGCCCTTTGTACTATATTCTCATTCTTCCTTGAATCCAATTAATCTTATATTAGTCTTTGAACCATCTATCAGCTGTTGGATTGCTTATTCATGGTTAGTTAGCTATTTTAAGAGGTCTTTCATTTGATGGTTACCACCACAACCCTGTCTTATAGATCTGATATTCTATCTTCAAATTGGTTGACTGTGCTGCATATAATTTCAATATAATTTTTGAATGTTCTGGATTTCTATTTGAGTCTGTTTAATGGAATCTAGATCTTTTCTATGTTGGGCACTCATAATTTTCATGTTTTTCTAAGCTCCCCAATTTTTTTAAAAAAAATCTGAATTTACTTTAGATTTACTAGCCATTCACTTCATTATGGTCATCATCTAATTATCTCTGTTTTGGTTTATCAAGAGACATATTCATCTGATTTTTTTTTTACTTCTGCTGTTACCATTTCATTAAATTCACCTGAGTAGCTTTTATTTCTTGCACATTAATGCCTCTTTAATCTTCTTCTGGTGAATTGGGTGTTATGAGTTGTATCATGCTTCCCTGTTTTCTCATTTTCTAGTTTTTTGTTTATTTCTGCATTGAGGCTTGTGAACTACTTATCATAGGTAGCTTTTTTTACTAGTATTGAGACCACTTTGGAAATGATTACTTTTCAGAGATGTTTCTCAGTGTACCTGGCATTTGGCTTTTGAGTCTGTCTCAGGATCCTGCCTCTTGAATTTATTAGTGGTGAAAGATTTATGCCTTTTTGCTCTAGGACCCAGTTCTTTGGTAGTGGAATATAGTATTGTTCATAACCCCCAGACAACCTAGGTATTGGCACACAAGGAAGATAAATTGATCAAAACCATGTCATCTTGGGTCAAATAGTACAATCAGTAATAACAATAGCATCAAGCACAACTGGAAAATGACAAACTGTGATAACTATTAATTTACTATTATTAACTGTTTTGGTTTGTGTCTAGATGTCCACCCAAAGCCTTGTGCAGTCATGGAGCAAACTTCTAGAATTTGTGATTGATTCATGGTCCAGTGCTGGATTATGTGTATGAATACTACACCTATCTTGGGATAGGTAACCTGCATACAGTATAAGGAAGGGAAAAGGGCTTTCTATTGCTGGTCCTCCCTTTTTGCTCTTGTTGCTTTTACTGTTTTCCACCCACCATGAACTGTTGCCCTTTGCCATGTGCCACTCTGCCTTGCAGCCAGCTGGGTGTGGACTGAATCTTTCACAAAGTATGAGCCATATAAATCTTTCTTTCCTTAACTTTGTGTATTTTGTCTCAGCAATGAAAGAAAAGTAACTAAGACAGAAATTGGTACCAGAGCAGTGGGGTCATTGCTTTGACTATATGTGACCATGTGGTTCAAGAGCCTTTGGGAATGGCTTGTGGCAAGAGTTTGGAAAGGTTCAGAGATATCACCTAAAAGAGCAGAGCTGAAATGCCTTAGGCTGTTCTGTATGGGAGATTCTGGTCATAGCTCAGAAGATCAGAAGGCTGATAGAAATCCTGCCTGTGAAGACTGGGCCTGAGAGGTTTCTGCTGGAAAGAAAAACTGCTTTGGCTGTTGGACTCCAGAAAATGTATTTTATGGCTTGGCAGAAAGTTTGTCTGCATTTTGCTCGTGTCCAGAGACTGAGATTGCCTGAGACTGAGATTAAGAGTGGCAGACTAATATATCTGGCAGAAGAAATTTCAAGGCAGGCTAATGTTGGAGCAGTTGCATGGCTATTGTTGGGGGCTTTTAGCCAGATTTATGTTGTGAATCAGGAGCAAAGACCCCAGCAGGATGATTTAAAATGTTGTGAGTTTGGCCAGAAAGGAAGCTCCAGTAAAAATGTGGACTGCAAAGGTAGAGCAGAGGAAATCTTGATTGCTGAGAAAGAACAGGAGAATATAAAAGATGGCCTGAGGGTATCACAAGAAGCAGCAGGACCCCACCCTTTGCAATCTCAAACCTGTGGAAGTGAAAGACTTTGCTTTGAGGATAAAGCTGCAGAGCACCCTGATCCAGAATGGTGGAAGCTACACTATGTTCCAGAACGATAGTGGCTGCACTAGGTCCTAAAATGGTGGCAACCTAGAGAATTTGTTCCTCAGAACTGGATTCAGAATGCTCAGCAATCCAGGCACTCGACCTGTACAGCCAAGAGGAAGGAAAGCATGGCTACTGCTCCAGCTGTCAGCAGACCTTGGCATCATTCACATGGTGCTGGTTTTAGGTGCATGCAGAATATAAGAGCTCTGAGGTTAAGAAGGATTCCACCTAGATTTCAGAAGACCTGGGAGGCAAGACGGTGTGACTCTGAGAGGGGAGGGTGTGAAGCTATGAGGGTGAAGTCAAAGGTACAGTGGAGAACTCAGAAGTTTGGAAAAACCAGGAACATGGATCAGCTAAGGAAAGCTTCAAGGATTGACCAGAATGGGCCCAAGAGAGAAGCCAGGGGAGCTTTACCTACTGGCCATACAGGTGGAGCCACATGTAGTTCACAATTTGCCACAGATTGCCTCAGATGTTGCATTAGAACTATAGTACTTAATTCTTGCCCTGCTGGATTTTGGACTTGCTTTGGTCCCAGTGCTTTATATCCCCCTGTTTGTATCTTTTGGAAGGATAATGTTTATCTTGTACCATTGAGTGTTGGAAGTGTTTAATTTTTCATTTGCGCAGGGGGTCACAGCTAAGAGGTTGCCTTAGATTTTGGAGATTTGGGACTTGGACTTTTCAGCAATGCTGAAACTGTTAGGAATGTCAACTCTTAGAGATGGACTAAAATACCTTTTGCATAAAGGGATGTGCATGAGTCTTTGGGGACCCAAGGGTGGAATGTTATGGTTTGAGTCTAGATATACTCCCAAAGTCTCATGTAGTCATAGGGCAGACTTCTAGAATTTGTGACTGATTCATGGTCCAATGCTGAAAACTCGTCTAGAAGACATGAGGGAAAGAAATAAGGAGAAAACAAATACACACACAAAAAACCCCAAAACTGAAAACAATGTTTACACTCAGTAAAAAAGAAAAACAAACAATGGGAAATCTCAAACAAACAAACCCCAAAAGTGATAAAAAAGAAAGAAAGAAAGAAAAATGAAGTGTTTCAAGTCCTAAAAGATAACAACTTCCAGCCCCATTTTATGTATCCTCCAAAACATTCCTTCAAAACTGATCAAGAAAAAAAATGATCAAGAAATAAGGTATCTTTTTCTTCTTTCCTTCATCCCAGTTGTTCCTTCCTTTGAGCAATTTCTTTTCATTTCTTATTATCTATTGTACATTTTAGGTTTTATTTACTCTTTCATGTTCTTACACCAGGGAGACAATGTGATGTTTACACATGTGGGTCTGATTTATTTCACTTATGTGTGTGGTCTCTAGTTGCATCCATTTACCTTTAAAAGCCTTAAGTTTATCTTTTTTTATAGCTGAGTAATACTCTGTTGTACAGAAATACCACATCTATTTTTATCCATGCCTCAGTTGATGGACAATTGGGTTATTTCCAAGATTTAGCTATGACAAATTATGCTGCTATAAACATGGCATTTTATATATATATATATATATGTGGCATAACTGTACTGCTGGTGTTGGATGGTTTGTTGAGGGGAATAGTTCATGGTTAAAAGATTTTTAATATTTTCACCAATTTTGCATACTTGTATCTGGTAATCTGAACAATTTATGTGACGACAACAATGTGCGGTATAAACAAGCATTGGTGAATTTCTGCAATCCTGACTAGTGACACTCTGTATTATCTCTAATTTTCTTTCAAATTATTATTTTCTTATTCCCTTTGATGGTTTAATCAATCTTTTATTCTTACATTTGGTAATCTGAACAAGTTCATTGAAGATAACAATATGTAATATAACAACCACTGTTCATGAACACCAAACCAACATTGCAAAAATTTGTCAAGGATGTTCTGTGCAACAATGCCAATAAGTAAAAAAGAATAAATGCACCTGGTAAGATGAGGAGCTCAGCAAAATGAAAGAAAATAAAGAAATCAGCAACCAGAAAATAATGTGATAACAGGAATATGCCAATACTTTTCAGTGGTAACTCTCCATGTGAATAGTTTCAGCTCTCCAATCAAAAGACACAGACTAACAAAATGGATTAAGAAACAAACCCCAGGAATATGTAGTATGCAAGAAATACATATAATTAAAAAATAAATTCACAGAATAAAAATCAAAGGATAGTGGACCGGGGATATACAATGTCCTGAGTTTGATTCCTGGTACCAAAAAATGAATAATATAACAATCAAAGGATGGAAAGCAATATTCCATGCACAGAAACCTTGAAAAAAGCAGAAGTAGCTATTGTAATTTCAGACAAAATAGATTTCCAAACAAAAGTGGTCAGAAAAAACAAAATAAGGTCACTCACTACACATTGGCTAAGGGAATAAAAATCAACAGAAAGAGATAACAATTATAAAAATACATGAACAAATACCAGCATGCCCAACTTCATAACGTGAACACCAATGGACATGAAAAATCAGGTAAATACCAATACAATTGTAATTTGGTACATCAATATCTCAGGATCAAAAATGGACAGACCAACTAGAAAAACATTCAAGAAAGAAATATCAGAGTTGAACCAAACCTTCAAAAAATGGACTTGATGCATATCTACAGAGTATTCCACTGAACAATATAGAATACACATTTTTCTCAGAAGCACATGGGGTTTCTCCAAAATAGACCACATTCTGGCACATTATATTGAAAATAATTGAAATTATCCCATGCATATTGTCAGATCATACATGCAATGAAACTAGAAATCAGTAGCAAAAGACACAGGAACTATGTAAATACATGGAAATTAAATAATACCCTTTTGAATAGCCTATGGTTCACCCATCAAATTAAGGAAAAAATTATTTCCTATGATCAAACAACAATGCCAGTATGATATACTAGCACTTATGGGGCATAATGAAAACAGTCTTAAAAGGGAAGTTTATAGCAGTAAATTATCACAACAGAAAAACAGGGTAAACACAAATAAATAACCTAGTGATAAACTTCAAGATCCTAGAAAAAAAAAAGAAAAATACAAATCCAAAGCTAGTATGAGGAAGAAAATTATAAAGAACAGAGCAGAAAATAATGAAACTGAGACAGAAAATACATTCAAACATCAATGAATCAAAGAACTTTTTCTTTGAAAGACTAAACAAATAGATCATTATCCTGTCTGACCAAAATAAGGAAAGAAAAGACCCAAATCCATGCAATTTGAAGTTAAAAATTAAAATGAAATCACAATGGATTATACCAAAATCCAGAAGATCATTGATAACTACTCCAAGAACATGTAGTCTAATAAAATGGAAAATTTGGAGGAGATGGATAGATTCCTAGATACATATAAACTACAAAGTCTGAATCAAGAAGATATAAATATCCTGAATAATCCAATATGAATAATCCAGTGAAAGTGAAGAAGTAATTTAAAAACTTCCAACTGAGAAAATCTCAGGTCCTGATTGATTCACTGCTGAATTCTACAAGAACTTTAGGAAAGAACTAACACCAATATAACTCATAGTCTTTAATGAAATCAAAAAGGAGCACTACTCTCAAAATTTTGACTAGAAGCAAGCATTACTCTGATTCCAAAACTAGAAAAGGTCCAGTCAAAAAAGAGAACTACACACCAATCTCTTTAATTAACATATACGCAAAAATCCTCAATAAGATCCTGGCAAACAGAATGCAGCAAATTGTTGAAAAGATCATACATTACGACCAAGTATAAATCATTCCAAGGCCAGCTCTTCGATTCATTGATCTTTAAAAATTTTCTTTGGCTTCAACTTTATTGATTTGTGCTCTGAATTTTATAATTTTCTTATTTGGACTCACTCTGTGTTTGTGATGTGGGCATCCTCAGCTGAAACTTCCCTCTTATGACTGTGTTATGGTTTATGTCTAGACGTCCCCCCAAAGCCTCATGCAATCATGGTTGAGGCTTTTTGGATGTGGCCAGATCTAGAGTGTGTGATACTGGGATTGATGATGTAATGCTGGGATTGATTCATGGTGCGATGCTAGGTTTAAGGGGGCTGTCCTCTGGGTGTGAGAGAATAGGACAGATAAAGGACAGAAAGAGGACTGCTGTGTCACTTGCTGCTTGCTGCTGCTTTTCTGCACTGCTCTGTACTATTCCTCTGCTGTGCCACTGCACTATTCCTCTGCTTTGCCACTCTGCCTTGGAGCCAACCAATTATAGACTGAAACCACTACAAACTGTGAGCCAAAATAAACATTTCCTTCTTTAACTTCAAGTGTTGGGTATTTTGTCTCAGCAACATGAAAAGTAAGATTGTTTTATTGTGTTGCATATGTTCTGACCTTTTTGTTTTGTTCTAGAAACTATCTTATTTTTCCCTGGATTTCTTCTGTAACCTATTTTTACTTAAGAGTGTGTTGTTTAGTTTCCATGTATTTGCATAATTTGCATTTTTTGTTGACTTCTACATTCATTGCACTATGATCTGATAATGTGCATAGATAGTATAATTCAATTCTTTTACATTTACTTAAGCTTGTTTTACTTCTTTTTTTTTTTTTTGGTTTTCGGTTTTTCTCTGGTACCGGGAACCGAACTCACGACCTTGCACTTGCCAGGCAGGCGCTTTGCCGCTGAGCTAAATCCCCAGCCCCTACTTAAGCTTGTTTTATTGGCTAGTATGTGGTCTATTTTGGAGAAAGTTCCATGGAGTGCTGAAAATATGCATGTTGTTATTAGGTGGAACACTATTGATATTTTTAAGTCCATTTGTTTAAAGGTTTTATTCAACTCTATTACTTGATTTTTTATTTAGTTGATCTGTCTGTTTATGATAGTCAGGCACTGAGGTTCCCAACTATGTATTCATGTTCATCTGGCTTTTATATTCTGTAGTATTTGTTTTATGAAGTTGGGTACACAGTTGTTCAGTGCATATAGTTATCTCTTCCTGTTGGATTGTCCTTTAACCAATAAGTAGTGACCTCTTTGCCTCTTATAATTAGTTTTGACTTGAAGTCCAGTTTGTTTGAACATAGGATAGCTATACCTGCTTTTCAGTTGGGTTCCAAGTAGAGACAGAGCAGCTTTTCTCAGAGCCCTTCTTTTAAAAGAAGTTTCATGGCTAGTGTCTGTTGCAAGGTCCAAATCTGTGCAACAGTGATAATCTCACAAAAATACTGATTAGTATGCAACTCAGTTATAAACTATAGTGTGAAAAACCAGAGCACAAAGGAAGAAGATCCGCCTGCAAGTCAGATCTCTACTGCCTATGACCATCAGCATTCTCAAGTGGGGAAGGATGAGTAGGAATCTCTGAACTGGACCATCTCACTACACTTTAATTATTTCTCTTGGTTAATTATGTTTTAGGTATATGTATAGTTTTATATGTTTAAAATATTTCATTCATGGGGCTGGGGATTTAGCTCAGCGGCAAAAGCGTCTGCCTGGCAAGCGCAAGGTCGTGAGTTCGGTTCCCGGTACCGGAGAAAAACCAAAAAAAAAAAAAAAAAAAAAAAAATATTTCATTCATGTATTTAATCCCTTAATGAGTGTATATTTCATGCCTGGTATATGCCAGTTGTTAGTGGGAGCTCCCTATACAGTGGTAAGTAAGTCTTGGAAAACTTCCTTAATCATGCCATATGTTCCTCATTCAGTGTGGGTTTGTTGTTTTTAATATTAAAACTTGTGCTTTCTTCTTTTCTTTTCTTTTATCTTTTTGAGACAGGATCTCCCTATGCAGTTCAGGCTGGCCTTGAGCTCACTTTGTAGCCCAGGCTGGCCTTGAACTTGCAATGATCCTCCTGCCTCAGCCTCCCAAGTGCTGAGATTACAGGCCTGCACCACCAGCCTGGCTAAACTTTGTGCTTTCATCATAAAATTTTAAATTGTTTATGTGTTATCTTGTTTGTTAGATTGGGAGCTAGTTGAGAACAGTGTTAAATAAAAATTACGGGAGGCCATGGTTGTGAACTGGGCTCTGCACTAGGCTCAAGCAGAAGAGACTGAAAACCAAAGTGGTGGTCGGGACTTGGGCCGTGCTGAAGTTCCAGGCTGATACTGTCATCTGACTTTCCAATAACCCAGAAAAGTAGATAACTGCTAAATTTCCCAAACACTTGGCTTTAATATTCACACATACAAAAGTAACGAGGTCATTTGATATTAACCAATCAAATATTTTTCTATCGTCTGTCTCCATGTTTCTACTTTGTAAGAAAAGTAACTGTGAAGCTGGGCGTGGTGGTGCATGCCTGTAATCCCTGCACTTGGGAGGCTGAAGCAGGAGGACTGCTGCAAGTTCAAGGTCAGCCTGGACTACAGAGTGAGTTCAAGTCCAGCCTGAACTGCACAGTGAAACCCGGTCTCAAAAAGACAAAAAAAAAAAAAAAAAGTAACTGTGAAACAGCCAATCTTCCTTTTGTGCTCTTTTTCTAGTTCATTTCTGTCTATGAAACCAAACTCTTCGGCTCAGGTCATTGGAACACTTACTCTATTTTATGAAGTAATGTATTGCTTGATTCTAGAGTCACAAATAAAGCTGATTAAGATCTTTAAACTAAAGTGTTATAATTTTGTCTTTTGCCATTAGGCAATCAGAACCTAGAATGATGCATTTCTTTCAGTAGGTTCTCTAAAGAATGTTTGTTGATTTAGCTCAACTTTTGTTAGTATGATATAAGAGCAACACCTAAATTAGCTAAGTGTGACATTTATAGCTGGCGGGCTGTCAGCTTATCTCTTATGAATAGGGGTACTTAGGGCCAGGTGTACTTACGGAATAGGTGGTGTCTTGTCATATGAGTCCCTAAGGCAGCACCAGCACTGCTGAGTAGAACCACTCCAAGGGATGCTATTTAGATCATAGTTTATTTATGGCAAAACAATGCGCAGCTTCCTGGCTGTGTGCTGAGAAGCATCTAGTCTGCACAGCAGTCATGAGTCATGGCAGTACTCCTGCCCAGTGCAAATCATCCAAGCTGATCACCCTTCCCTTAGTATGCAGTCTTTTTGTCGTTGTCTGTCTTTTTGTTTCCTACACTGTTCAAAACTTTACTTTTTAAAATTTCCTATCTTTTTTCTTATTGCATGCTTTATCAATAAAGAAATTAACTTTATTCAGGAGAGTTCTAGCCTTTGCTTTTGGCTACTTGGGTAAAATCTCTAGGCTATCAAAATACCCTATGATGGTAGGGTATACTCCCTCTGATGGGAGTATCTTTGTTTACCAAGAATTTAGGCCACCAGATGGTCAAACTGTGTGGTTGGTGATGGGAGCTCTGATCCATAGTTACCAGTCTTGCTTCTGGAAAAGCTGGAGACTAGAAACCATTATTTTTCCTCTGGGAAGTCCTGGACTGGTCATCGGCATGGGCAGTATGTGAATAAGCCCCAATAAAACTTTGATCCTCTTGGCTTAGGTGGGCTTCCTAGTGGGCTATACTCTGTACATTGTCATGCAGTTTCTAGAAGGAGGGATCCTTGTACATGAGGAGATGCTTGAATCTCATGCAGTGTTTGGCCCCTCCTGGACTCTCCCCTTGCTTTCTTTCATTGGCTGACTTTAATCTCTATCCTTCCAATGCAGTAAACTGTAGCCATGGATATAACAGCTCTCGGTGGATTCTGTATCCTTTTAGTGAATTATCAAAACTTGTAAAATGTCAAAGCGAGGGTGGTATCTTGTGGAGGTTTTGGGTCTAAAGTTTACAGTTGGCCTCACTTCCACTTCTTTTCTTAGATTGTAGATAAAATTTAGGTTAAAAGAAATGAATCTCACTACTTCTACGTTCATATCTATCAACTTTCTTTTGTCTTTTTCCACAAAAATGTCTTTCGCTCAAGCCTTGGAATTGCTCTTTCTTGAGTTCTTCATCATTCCTTCTGCCTGAGCTCTTAATCCCACATCCTCTCACTTTTCCGTGAGGTTATCTCATGATTTCTTCTCTATTTTTAACACATCCTTCTCAACAGTCTTGCAATCACCTGCCCTCCCGTGATGAAATTATGTGCTGACTTTTCTGTGTGCCCACCCTCATTCACATTGTAGCTGATTGTGATGAACGGGCTCTCATTCTTCCACTACACATGCTCTGCCCGCGGCGACCCACCTCCCCACACCAGGCTTTAGTGCCCAACATCACATTCAGCTATAAACTCATCAGTGCATAAACCAGCGAGGAGTACACGCCCCCATGACCCAAACGCCTTCCGAAAGCCCCACATTGGAGCACAAGAGGCTTTAGGGAAACTTCCAAATATAAACCGTACCAGCTGCTGGGCAGCCCCTGACTGCGAATCGGAGCTAGACAGGGCAAACTGGAAATACAAGAGGTGGTGAGAATCAGAAGTTCACATTTCTTGATGCCTACATGATGAGTTGTTTGAGTTATCCATTTCCTCCTCTAACCACTCCTACTGATCTGCGTGCTCCCTGAGAGAAGGGATTATGATTTATTTGAGTATATGATCTGACTTGAGAACTATATACATATATATGTGGCATTTATATCCTCCCCTGGACTGCCCAACCTTGACCTTTTCCCGTGCTCTGAGCCAATGGGTGTGCTCAAGCCGCTGTAGCGAAACAAAACAAGAATTTTTCACACTGGCTGTGTTGTATCTGCTGTATCTAGCCTAGCGACAGAACCACTCTTGCTCCTATGGGGGTTACTTTCACTTTACAGGGGAAAAAATCCAAACTCATATTCTTCAGAGGCAACTCACTGACTGCTAATCTATTGGCTGTTGTTTGCTGATACTTGCCTTTGCCTCCATGACAAAAGCTCTGTGCTTAGCCCTGAGTCATGATTTTCAGAAGTTGCCTCACGACGTAGTGAGGGAAAGTGCTGACTAGCAGTGTCTATTTCAGGTCAAAGTCACTAACAGACCTGTGTACCTCACCTTGGGCTGTGCTGAGAGAGATTTTTTTTTGGAGAGAGATCTTTTGGCTTGCACCAATCACTAGAATGGGCCATGCCTACCGTCATCTGCAGCTGATTTTGCTGTTTTGTCTCCTGAGATATTAAGTGACCTGCCTGGGTCCATTGCACTCATTAGTGATACAGCCGCAACTAGAACTTTGTATCATGAGACTTGCTCTAGGCTTGGTGTCTTCCTGACTTTAATATGTCTTATTTGTTAGAGGCCCGAGTTCCTATGAGCTCTGTCTTAACCCCCATACCCGGATGAAGTCATGGTGCACAGATAGCAATCTCAGCAAGCTCAGACTCACCTAAGAGGGCTTTTGTCCTCATCTCTTGGTGACTTAGGCTAGATCGCATGCAAACCTTTAGCATTTTTTTTCACCCTTTTAGTTAAGGTCAAGAGAGGCTGAGAGAACCCAGGCATTTTTTTTTTCCTAGTGTCACTCCATGTCCTACTTATTGCCCCTTGACTGAGGGATGAATATATCAGTTGTTGGCCGTTAGGCTTGAAACAAAGCTGTGTGATCCTCCCTGTAGCAGTGTGTTTTAAACTCTGGGTCATGACCCATTAGAGGATTATAAAATCAATTGGGTGGTGTTGATAAGCATTAAAATAAAATAAAGAAGACTATAAAATATAAAACTAGTGTTCTGTGTACATGAATTTATATATGCATACATGTATACATGTGCATTTGAACATGTATTGGAAGATGATTTGAAAGAATTTTAAATTATTCTAGAGTAAAAAAATGAGAGTTTCCAATTTGTGGGTGATAATTTTGATTTGGCAGAATGTATCAGAATAATTAATTACCAAAGATGTATCAGATTATCTGGAGGAAGAAGGGGTGTGTGTGTTTGTGTGTGTGTATTTTAAACTCCTCAACAGATTACAACATAGTTCCCTTTCTACCTCTCTAAGACACACACTGCACTGAGAACAACTATATTTTACCCACCACGGTATCCTCCTCTGCCTGTCACAGTGGCACTCACAAAATACTTATAATTGTCAATTGGCAAACGTTTGGAGATAAAAAGTGGAATCTACAGAGTTTTCTTTTATCATGCCCAGCATATATTTGACACTTGACAAGCGCTGCTTTGTATGGTCATAGTGATCATGCAAAACAAAAACACAAAGATGAGAAGCTGAGTGACTCAGACACACAGGTGTGGTGAGTAGCCAGAGACTGGGCTGACTCCCAACAACAGAATGGAGCTCTTTCCCCCTCAGTGCACTTGAACAAACCAATGCAAGCCAGGAGACCTCAGAGAAGGAGCGGCTGTCACCTCCCCGAGTAATAGAGCCTATCTGCTCTTAACCTCTCTGACCCTCAAAAACCAGTAAATTCCTTCTTTTATCTATCCTAAATCCTTTCGATTACCCTCTAAGCCAATTTTCTGTTGTACTGTATTCAATGGGAATTGAAAACAGCTGGTCACCATCTGCTGTAGATTAATTCTTCATGTACTTGAAGCTTATAATTAGGTCATTCCTCAGCGTTCTCTTCTTCAGGCTAAGTATCTTATTTCCTTTCGCCCTTTCCAAAAGGTTTTATTTCCCAATTATTTAATAGTCTTCATAGTGTTACTCTCAACACGAGGCTGTCTGTTCTCCACACATCTGGAGTTGAGGAGGTGGGTCACCATGATGCTTAAAATCACCACTGCCATTTTCAAGGAGACCTTTGCTGCGACTTGTTTATTTTTAGAGGGACAGTTCAAAAGTACCAGCAACCTTCAACTCAACAGGACCCTGAGGAACTAGAAGAATCAGAATGTTATGCTTTGCTTCTTCTTTTAACTCCAGATTAGCTGGGCCACTGTCTTGACTCACTGAGCTCTTGTCTAGAGTTGTCCAGTGAGAATCTAGGGGGAGTAATTCTCATTCTTAATTATAGGTGCAGAATTACAACATTTAGAAACTAATTGATTAAGCTCAAGTAATTGGAAAGTAGTTGATTAAGTTCAAGTAATAATATTCTGGTTGAGGGAAATATTCTTTCTTTTAAATCCTGGGAATACTGTGCTAGAGAAGAAGAAAGCCTATCCTAGCACCATTTTCCAAGACAGTGGTTCTCTTCATTTCTGAGTTACATACATGCAACTCATTCTCCAGTATTCAGATTTAGAAGAAATACAGAAATATCTCTATATTGGTAGATTTCTGAAACAACTGAAACTATGTCTTTATTTCTTTGGCCCTCTGCTTTGTCTGTTGAAATTATGTTGGAGTTTTACGGTGTGATTTTTGGGTTATAAACACTCATTCCCCATTTGTCTGTCCTTAAAATATGCCATCATCACTGAGAAGTGATGGCCATATTGGTTTATGTGGGGTTTTTTGGATGGGGGAAACTGCTGCTTTAGGGATTGAACCGAAAGCCTCATGCAGGCTAAGTGTGTACTCTACCAATGAACTACACCCCTGGCACCTTGGGTGAAGAGATTTTTTTTTTGCTTTATTTGTTTAAATATCTTCTCTGGTCTCACTATTCTTAATTCAGAAACAGCCAAAAATACATGGTTTCGGTTTAATGTGTACTATTTTTGCATGAAATGTGCAAAAAATCTGTTTAATGTGCACCATTTTAGACATTGTTGATCTCATTTTTATGGATGACACAGATACAGGGAATTTTAAAACATTGTGTTCTGGCTGAATAGGTGGGAAAACCAGGATTTAGGTCTAGGTTTGGTTGCAGTCTCCGTCATCAGCATCACCTCAGCATGCCTGTAAAAGACAGAGCCCTGAATTCCATGCTCAGCTTCTGCTTTGGGAGGAGGCGCCCAGTAACCTGCCCTTGCAACCAGGTACCACAGGCAGTTCTGATGCAGGGACCCTGAGTCCTTTGCACTGAAAAGCATTAAGTGCTTAGTGCAGGATCACCTGACTGTAAAATCTAGACCTCTATTTCTTAAACTCTGTTGTACATCTATCCAGGAGTTTATTGAAAAGAAGTTTGGACTCCATTCCACAGCTACTGAATCAGAATTGAGAAAGGTGAGATTAGATGTACTGTTGATATCAGTTTAGAGAATTCTGAGGTACACTAAAGTTTGCGAATTACTGCCGGGAATCTTCCTGCTGGGGCTGGGAATTTAGCTTAGCGGCACAGCGCCTGCCTGGCGAGCGCAAGGTCGTGAGTTCGATTCTTGGTACTGGAAAAAAACAAAAGAAAACAGTGAATCTTCCTGCTGGTAGTTTCCTATCCCAGCACTTCTAGATGCCTACAAGGGAGAATGGGCTTGGTAGGGTGAAAGATGAGACTGTAGTGGTTTAGAACTCTTGGTTTGCTACATGTGGAAATATGCTCTTGGCTAATGAAACAGTGGAAAGATGACCTCTGAGGATTCATTCACCACTAAGCAGGAGTCTCCTACACAGGATACCTTACCCCTATGGATAAAAAGCCCTAAGTTTGAAAGCCAAGTACAGGATTGCATCTGCTATCAGAAGAAAAGTGAAGGGGTAACCACTCATGTCATAGCAGATAGTGTTGCCTTGGCAACATGACAGGGACTTTACAGAGGAGGTAGACAGAAGAACAGATTGGTAGGATGTCACGCTATTGAGAACTTAGAAGACACCAAAAGACTTCCTGAAATGAGCAACATAAAAAGTACTTGGCATACTGAGAAACCCAGTCTAGAAGATGAAAGCTCAAAAGACTTGGTTTTACGAATATATTTTAAATATACAAAATATGTTTTAACAGCAGGATTAGCAGAATCTTCATAGTTACCCAGAAAATCTTCACTGTATAGGAACTATTTGAAAGCAGTTCTCTAATAAATCACACATTACACCATATGCTCATAGTATCTGGTGCATGATAAGGTAGGAATGGTGACTGCACTTGAAAGACCAAGTCCCACAAAGATGTTTAAACTGTCATTAGATGACCGCAAGATAATTGAGTGGATTCAGCACAGAAGTTTCTTGAATTGATATTTATCAGGTAAGTGGATGAAAATAATTTTGAAGGTTTATGTGTATTCATATTTAAATTTCAGTGTTCTAATATTTATAGGGATTTATTCAAAAACAGATCAAACTTTAATTATATAGATTAATTTTGAAACATATTTATTTAGTTCCCTTTAATTTTGAACCAAGACAAAGGTATTAATACTTCAGCCTCTACACTCCATCATTTCTTCAACTTCATGATAATAAAATCCAAACTTTGGGGGGAAAAAAAACCCTCTACTTCAACAACTAATCTTCAAAGGTCTTGTAAATGTGCAGTTACTAAATTAAAATGATTTACAAGGGAAATATATAGATTATATATATTTTTTTGTATTTTAATTTTTATTTTAAAGAAAAAGAAACAAAACATTAAAAAACAAAATTCAAAAACAATATGATAGGAGGGTGACACTGGTTAACACATTATTTATTACTATCTTTAAATTAGTTAGAGTACCAGATATCAGCATTTAATCATCCAAACAATATTAGTACAAAACTATCTTTTCAATGAACTGAGAGAAAGTAGTAGTATAACTATTTTAACTATTTCATATATATATATTTTTCCTTTTGCTTTTCCTTTCCTTCTTTTTTCCCATTCCCCTAAAACAGCTTCTCTTTCCTTTTGAAGTTTCTTCTCCATTTTACAATATCTATTGTACATTCTGGATCACATTTACTCATTTAGTTTCTCACACTAGGTAGACAATACAATGTTTCCATAGTTGTGTCTGGTTCACTTCACTTATGAGTATGGACTCAAGTTGCATCCATTTACCTATAAAAGTCTCTAGTTTATCCTTCTTTACGACTGAGTAATGCTCCATTATATAAAACAACCACATCTTTTTTATCCATTCCTCAGTTGGTTTTCTAAGATCTAGCTATTTCAAATTTTGCTGCTATAAAAATGGGTGCTTATACAGCACTGTGGTACGATGTTTTTAATTCTTCTGGAAAGATACCCAGAAGGGGAATAGGTGGGTCAAGTAGGACCTCCAATCCTAGTTTTTTGAGGGATCTTCACACTGATTTCCACACTGGTTGTACCGGTCTACACTCGCACCAACAATGGAGAAGAGCTCCTTTTTCCCCATAGCCCATCCAGCATTTGTTATTGGTTGGTTTTTTGATGAGAGCCATTCTTTCTGGGGAAAGATGGAATCTCAGTGTTGTTTTAATTTGTATCTGTTGAATGACCACTGGTGTTGAATATTTTTTGCATATGTTTATTTGCTGTATGTATTTGCATCTGAAAAGTGTGTATTCATCCCCAATGCCTATTTTTGTATTGGGTCTTTAAGTTTGGAAGGTCTGATTTTTTTGCATTCTTTATATGGTCTCGATAGTAAACCTTTCTGTGAGAGACAGCTGGCAAACATTTTTTTCCATATTGTGAGTTGTCTCTTCACTCTGTTGGTGGTTTCTCTTGCTGTGAAAAAGCTTTTTTAATAAGATGAGATCCCAGTTACTGATTCTTTGTGGTACTTCCTGTGCAGTAGGGGTTTTGTTCATAAAGTCTTGGCCTACACCAATGTCTTCAAGAGTTTTACTTACTCTACCTTCAGGCAGACTTAATGTTTCTGTCTTAATATTAGATCTTTGATCCATTTTGTATTTAGTTTAGTGCATGGTGAAATATATGGGCCTAATTTTAATCTTCAACATGAAAAGAGCCAACTTTTCTAGCACCATTTATTAAAGAAGCTATCTTTCTTCCAGTGTATGTGTTTGGCCCCTTTGGTCAAATATAAGGTGACTGAATATGTTTGGAGTCGTTTCTGCATCTTCTAGTCTGTTCCATTGGTCTTTGGGTCTGTTTTTTTGTCTTTTGTTTTTGCCAGTTCCATGCTTTTTTGTAATCACAGTAACTTTATAGTAAAATTACCCTGTGCCAAGGAGAAACAAAACACAGAGTAGTAGATGGTCACATCCTGGGCATGGAATCCTCAACTGTGGGGTTGGATGGAAGCAAACCTATAGGTGGGGATGTAACAGCTTCTGCATCATTCCAGCCACTCAGGGTGTCACAGCTGTGTCATTGTGTCTTGTAGGCCACAGGGATGCTGTGTCATTCAGGTTGTGGAGAATATGGTGGCTCTCAGCATATTCTAAACATGTTCACAGCCTCTCCTGCACTTGGGAATCTGCACGGTGGGGAGCTCTGGCCTTTGGGCTAGACCCCAGCTGTGCAGGTGCCCGGGAGGCGGGCAGCCCATGTCTGGGAAGCCACGTGGTGGCATGCACTGGTGCGCACCAGCCATCAGGCTGGCTGCTGCTGCATGGTTGAGAACTATCATAGCCCAGAGCAGCAATGACACAATTGGCCCACCACGCAGCGGCAGCGGAGGCCTGCCCGGGGACTTGGGTGAATCATTCTGACATGGAGAAACCCGTAGGAATACATACCACACAGTGGGTCGCTCTTGGCCCTGCTGTTGAGAATGAGAAAGGTCCAGAATCAGCCGAGGAGCAGCTGCTAAACAAGGACTCAGAGATCACGAGAATACAGACTGTGCCCAAAGATTCAGAGGTGTAGTTGACTGGGGTCACGAGAGCCATTTGGAAGCTAGAAACCAGGAGGACCTTGTGCAATACCTGGGGAGACCCCCAGAAGCCATTCTTACCCTGACAGTACAGGCTGTGGTGGAGGAGCGCATGGAGCTCTGGAGAGGTCTGAACCAAGATTCCTGCTGCCTGTGCTGAGCCTATGCTGATGGTTGGGGAGAGGACACTAAGTGGTTGTGGGGTCCCAACACAATGGGAGGCTGGAGAGAAAAAGCTACAAAAAAATGGCTTTTGGCCCAAATGGCTCACTTGAGATGTTAGTAAGAACTGCCTCCTCAGTATTCTATAGCCATGACCAAGAGGCGACCAAGGAGAGAAAACAAAGAGACTGAGAAAAAGCAGCTGCTTCTGCTGCAGCACTAAGAGAAACAGACCTTAAGTCTGATTCTCAGGGCCCCAAGAAGAACTTGATGACTGCATTCATCCACTACCACTGTTAAAAGGCAGGCCACCTCAAGAGGAACTGCCTAAGAAGTCTCCTGGGCCATGCCCTGAATGCAAAGGAGACCACTGGAGATCGGTCTGCCCTCTGAAGTGGAG
>NW_004955444.1:18258824-18306147 GCF_000276665.1 Chinchilla lanigera
ATAGTACAACAACCATTGATAATAACCTACCACTTTTGTCTGTAGCTCACTATTACTTGTCTATTTATTTTCCTGAGAAACTATCTTGTAGATGACAATATGTAAAACAACAACCATTGATAATTTCCTACCACTTTGTAATTCAGTAAGCCTCCCCATTACTATGTTATCCTTCTTTTGCTCTTCAAAAAAATAAATAAATAAATAAAAAATAAACATGTTCACAAAGTATTACATAGGCCCAGGCATTACCATTTCAAATGACTGAACTACATTCCCTTGAACTGTGCATCAGAGTCAGTGTCACTGCTTCTCAGTTGTTGGAAATTTACATTGTTTTCAATTTAACTTATTATTCATAATACTAAAATTCTAATGCAAGTAGCTCTCTTTTTTAAATCTTATTTTCTTAGGATAAATATCTTCAAGGCACAGTAATTATAAAAGGATCTAAATGAGTCTTTACCCTGTAGTGAAATCAGGGAGAGCTGTGTAAGGATGAACTGCTAAGAGCAGCAAGTGGCAATCTAACTTTCTTCATATCTACTTTAGTAATGGGTATGATGTCATCTTTTTATGTTGTCTTGCTTACTTTTAAATAGGCATATAATATAAGTTCTCTCATTTCATTTGTTTAGTAGGTGTCTTGGTTACTTTTCTCTTGTTGCTGAGACAAAATACCTGACACCAAAAAATAAGGAAGGAAAGGTTTTTTAGCTTACAGTTTGTGGAGGTCTCAGTCCATACTTGGCTGGCTCCAGGGCAGGATGGCACATGGCAGAGGTCAATAGGTCATGGTGGCAGCAAACAGCAAAAGCAACAAGAGCAAAAAAGGAAGAGTGTGCCAGCAAGCCTCTTTCCCTCCCTTATATTGTATGCAGACTTCCTGCCTGTAGAACTCACACCCATAATCCCAGCATTGGACTGTGAATTAATCTCAGATGCCAAAAGCCCAGCTACAACTGCATGAAGCTTTTGTGGGGACATCTAGACACAGACTCTAACAGCAGGAATATTGAATACCTTTAAATAAAGTGTTGCTTTTCCCCACGTTTCTTTCTTTTTCTATCAGGTTTGTTGTGTTTCTCCAATCTATAATTTGACTTTAAATTCTAATTTTGACTCTTACATTAATAGATACTTACATACTTCACATGGTCATTCTTTTGGTCTATTTATAATGTGTTCTACTTCTTGATTCCTAGAGTATCATCACATGTTGTGGGTGACTTGCTTCCAGTCTGAGTACTATTTGAGAATTGTACACACAGTTGTAAATTGATAAGAAACTGTATTGTTTCAGATGCATCTGTGAAGGTCTTGATGGAGATATTGAAGCTAAATAAGAAATTATGCAGATCATTCTGTAGCTCATCATATGTATGTTGTCGTACTTTTCTTGTTGCTGAGACAAAATACCTGATGCCCAAAGTTAAGGGAGGAAAGATTTATTTAGTTCACAGTTTATCAAGGTTTCAGTCCATAATCAGCTGGCTCCTAGGCAGAGTGGCTTGGCAGAGAACAGTTCGTGACAGACAGAATGTAGCAAAGCAATCAGGGACCTTAACAATACCTTTCTGCCCCTTTTACTTATCCAGACTACTTAGGGCAGGTATCATTCACACTCTTAATCCTAGTGCCCTTGAGTCTAGTTTTGCACCATGAATCACACAGTCTAGATCCAGCCACCTCTAAAAAACCCCACTTATGACCATATGAGGCTTTGGGGACACATTTAGACACAAGCCATAACCTACTACACCTGGCCCCCCAAAGACTCATGCATATCCCTTTATGCAAAAAAATTTATTCCATCTCTAAGAGTTTTGGACATCTGGGGCATTGGTGGCTACTACCTACACCCCTAGCATCCCCACAGGAGCTGAGCTGAATGCTGACAGAGTCAGTGGCCTCAAGGACTCTGCCCTCACCCCTCCTGTACCAGCCTGGGAACTGGGATGGGTCCTGGTCAATATCTGAAGCCTCATTGACCATGACCTGCACCCCTACACCCTTGTGGAAACCACGCTGAATCCTGGACAGCTTCAGAAACTCCAGTGAGCATCCCCAACACCTCCCCCACTGGTCTGGGAGCCAACTGAATGCAAGAAAGTTTCAGGAACATCTGTGACCCCACCTTACCCCCTACACCAGCACAGGAGCCATGCTGAGTACTGGGGACCTTCAGATCCTCACTCCACCACTCCCACACCATCATGCGAAGGAGACTGAGTTCCAGGGAAACTCTGAATCTTCAAAAATGACAAAACAAAGGAGCAAAATGTAATCTTAGACCTCCACCCTACCCAGAACAAGTCCAGGAGACATCAACATAGAACAGCCTGGAAGTCAGACACCTGAAATTTCTGAAATGATAATAACTGAAGTAAAGAGACAACTCCATCAGGCCATGGAAATAATCTGTCAGGTAAAAAAAGAAATGACAACAATAATAAAAGAATTGCTCAGCACATCCAAAGAAGACATTGATAAGAAAATAGAGGAGCATAGAAAACTCATGGAAACCTTGAGTGAACAATATAGAAAAGAACTAGAATGCATGAAACAGATTCAGATACCCAGGAAATTAAAAATTCCATTGAAAGCTGGCAAAACTGCTGGAACAAAGCTGAAGATAGACTTTCAGACTTTGAAGACAGCATTGCCACTAATGAACTTGAAAGGAAGTATCTCTTAAAAATAACAAGGAACTAGGAAATAACAATTCAACAACTGCAAGACGAAGCAAAGAAAAACAATGTCAGATTAATAGGTGTCAAGAGAAGAGCAGGTGTCAACACAAATAACATGAAAATACTAGTTGCAGAAATAATAGCAGAAAATTTCCCAGGCATGGCAAAAGAATCAGACACCCAGATAAGTGAAGCATTTAGAACTCCAATTAGCCATAACCAAATTAATCTACACCCAGACATATAGTGATCAAGATTCCAGAAATTGAACAAAAGATCAGAATATTAAAAGCTGTTAGAGAAAAGAAACAGATCACCTATAAAGGAAAGCCCATCAAAGTCATGGCAGATTTCTCAACACAAACCATCAAGTCAAGCAGACCTTGGAGTGAAGTATTTCAGGCACTGAAAGAAAACAACTTCCAACCCAGACTGATGTACTTTGCAAAACTATCCTTCAAAATTAATGGAGAAATAAAATATTTCCAAGATGAAGAACAGCTGAAGAAATTCATGAGCTCTAAACAAATCCTACAAAGAGTACTAAAAGGTATTCTAGAAGGAAATGAAACAGACCATAACAAAAACAGCAGAAAGGAACCACCAAGACAAGCAAGCAATTAAACAGAGGGAAAAGGCAGAATCAACAGCAGGAAAATAACATGACAAAGATAAGCCAATACATATCAGTTATAACCATCAATGTAAAGAGTCTCAATTCACCAATCAAAAGAAACAGACTGGCAGAGTGGATCAAGAAACAAAATCCAGCTATATGCTGTATACAAGAAACACATTTAATTCAAAAGGAAATTCACAGACTTAAAATTAAAGGATGGAAAACAGTACTCCATGCAACAGGAACCCAGAGAAAAGCAGGTGTAGCTATTCTGTTTGCAGACAACGTGATCTTCAAACCAAGAACAATCAAAAGAGATAAAGAAGGTTACTACATACTTGTGAGGGGAAAACTGCAAGAGGAAGAGATAACAATCATAAACATCTATGCACCAAATATGGGAGCACCCAGCTATATAAGACAAATTTTAACAGACCTGAAAAATGAAGTAAGCAGCAACCCAATCATAACAGGGGACTTTAACATCTGGTTGTCACAAAGAGGTAGATCAACTAGACAAAAAATTAGCAAAGAAATAACAATTTAACCAAACTTGTGAAAAACTGGGCTTAATAGACCTTTAAAGAGTGTTCCATCTAACAGAATGAGAACAGAGTTGCACATGGGACATTCTCTTAAGTAGACCATATGTTAGCACATAGAACATGCTTAGGTAAATGCAAAGGAATTGAAATTATCCCATGCATACAATCAGATCGTAGTGCAGTGAAATTAGAAATTAATGCCAAAATAAAGAACAAAAACTCCATAAACACATGGAAATTAAATAACACCCTCCTGAACAACTAGTGGGTCACAGATGAAATCAAAGTAGAAAGTAAACAATGTTTCCAATCAAACCAAAATGTAGATGCAACTTACAGGAACCTGTGGGGTGCAATGAAAGCAGTCCTCAGAGGGAAATTTATAGCAGTGAATTCTCACCTCAGGAAAACAGAATGAGAACAAATAAACAATCTAATGTTGCACCTGAAGCTTCTAGAAAAAGAAGAGCAAGTCAAACCCAAAGCCCAAAGAAGACAGAAAATTATAAAGCTGAAGGCAGAAATTAATGCAATGGAGACTAAAAACAGTACAAAGAACTAATGAATCAAAGAATTGTTTCTTTGAAAGAATAAATAAAATAGATAAACCCCTAGTTAAGCTTATCAAAAAAGGAAGGTAAAAACTGAAATACGTGCAATAAGGAATGAAAGGGGTGAGATCACTACAGATCCTGAAGAAATTCAGAATATCTTCAATACCTACTTTGAAAATCTTTACTCTCATCAGATGGAAAACAGAAGATATGCACAGATTCCTAGATAGATATGAATTACCCAAGGTGAATGAAGATGATATAAAAGTCCTGAATAACTCAATATCGGCAGTGGAAATTGAAAATGTAATGAAAAAGTTTGCCAATAAAGAAAAGCCTAGGTCCTGATGGATTCACAGCTCAATTCTATAAGAAATTTAGAGACAATTTAACACCAATCCTTTTCAAACACTTTAATGAAATTGAAAGGAAAAGAATTCTCCCCACTCATTCCTGGAGCCAAGTATTATCCTGATACCAAAATCAGAGAAAGACCCAAGCAAAAAGAAAACTACAGGCCAATCTTCCTAATGAATATAGATGAAAATTCTCAATAAAATACTGGCAAACAGAATACAACAATTCATCATGAAGATTATACAACATCACCCAGTGGTATTCATCCCATGAATGCAGGGATGGTTCAATATACACAAATCAATTAATGTAATACACCATATCAATAGAAAAAACAACAAAAATCACATGATCACCTCCATTGATGCAGAAAAAGCCTTTGATAAAGTCCAACATTCATTCTTGATAAAAGCCCTACAGAAAATAGGAATAGTCTTTACCTCAAACTGATCAAAGCCATCTATGACAAACCAATGACTAACATCATACTGAATGGTCAAAAATTGCAAGCTTCCACTTTAAAATCAGGAACAAGACAAGGATGTCCACTGTCACCACTCCTATTCAATATAATTGTTGTAATATTAGCTACAGTAATTAGACAAGAGAGAGAAATAAAAGGAATAAGGATAGGAAAAGAAGTGAAATTATCACTATTCACCAATGACATGATACTCTACATAGAAGACCCCAAAAGTCCACCAAAAGGCAGATAGATTTGACAGCCAAATTCAGTAGTGTAGCTGGATACAAAGTCAACACTCAAAAATCAATAGCATTCCTGTACAAAAGCAACAAACAGACTGAGAGAGAAATTAGGGAAACCACACCTTTCACAATAGCATCTGAAAAGACGAAATACTTAGGAATCAATCTAAAAAAAGAATTTTCTTTTTTTGGTGCCAAGAATGAAACTCATGACCTCGTGCTTGCTGGGCAGATGCTATGCTGCCGAGCTACATCCCCAGCCCAATCTAACCAAAGAAGTAAAAAATCTACACAGTGAAAACTATAGTGCTCCGAGAAAAGAGATGGAAGCAGATTTCAGAAAATGGAAAGATACTCCTTGCTCATGAATAGGAAGAACTAACACTGTGAAAATGGCCATACTCCCAAAATTATTATAGAGATTCAATGCAATCCTCTGGCAGGCACCGTACCACTGAGCTATATTCCCAGCCCAATGCAAATCCCAATTAAAGTACCATTAGTATATCTCAAAATCTACAGAAAACATTCCTAGAATTCATCTGGAACCAGAAGAGGCCTATGATAGAAAAGGCAATCCTGGTAAAGGGCAACAAGAAGAGATAATAATTGTAAATATATATTCACCATATACCAGTGCACATAGCTTCATAAAACAAACACTGCTAGAAAGAAAAGATAAACAGCAATACAATAATAGTGGAGGGACATTCACAAATAAAGAGATCAACTAGACAGGAAATGAACAAAGAAATATCTGAATTGAACCATACAAACACACCTTAAAACAAATGGAAGTATAGAATGTTCAACCCAAGAAAAATATACATTCTTCTCAGCAGTACATGGAGCTTTTTCCAAAAGAGATCATATACTAGCCCATAAAGCTTGATTAAATAAATACAAGAGAATCAAAACAATCACATGTATATTATCAGATCATAGTGTAATGGAACCTGAAATTAATAGCAAGCAAAACCATAGAAATCATGAAAACACATGAAGATTAAACAACACACTCCTGAATAACAACTGGGTCACAGAAAATCAAGAAAAATAATAAACTATTCCTAGATTCCCAGACATTTGAATTGCCAAAACTGAACCAAGAAGATCCAAGCAATGAAACTGACAAGCAGTGAAATTGAAGCAGTAATAGAAAACCTACCAACTAAGAAAAGTCTAGAACTAAATTAAATCGCCAGTGGATTGCACAAGAACTTTAGGGAAGATCTAATGCTAATACTCCTCACACTCTTCAAGGAAATTGAAAGAACAGAGGACTGTCAAAATCATTCTCAGAAGCTAGCGTTACTTTGATTTCAAAAGCAGACAAGGACCCAACTAAAAATGAGAACTAAAGGCCAATCTCCTTAAGGAACATAGATTAAAAAAAATGCTGCAGAAAATACTGCCAAAGACAGGGCTGGGGATTTAGCTCAGCTGCACAGTGCCTGCCTGGCAAGTGCAAGGTTGTGAGTTCAATTCCCAGTACTGGAAGAAAAACAAACAAACAAAGAAGATACTGCCAAAGAAAATGCAATGGGGGCTGGGGGTTTAGGGGGGCTGGCGATTTAGCTCAGCGGCAAAGCACCTGCCTGGCAAGCGCAAGGTCGTGAGTTCGGTTCCCGGTACCGGAGAAAAACCAAAACAAAACAAAACAAAAAAAAAAACGAAGAAAATGCAACAACTCATTAAAAAGATCATATGTCATGACCAAGTAGGTTTCATTCCACAGATGCAAGGATAGTTCAACATATATAAATCAATAAATTAAATACTTTGTATAAACAGAAGCAAGAACAGAAATGACATGATCATCTCAATAGATATGGAAAAATTCATTGACAGAATCCAATATCCACTCATGATAAAAAAAAAACCTTGAGGAAAATAGGTATAGAAGAACTTTATAAATCTAATAAAAGCCATTTCTGATAAACAAATTGCTAACATCACATGAAGTGACAAAAATCTAAGCTTTTGCTCTCAAATCAAGAACATAACAAGGGTGTCCATTCTCAGCACTCTTTTCAAAACAGTTCTCAAAACTTTAGCCAGAGTAATCAGGCAAGAAAAAGAAAAGGGAATATATAAAGAGAAGGAAAAATTCATATTATCCTTATTCACACATAACATAATCCTTTGCATAGAAGATCCCCAAAGTCCCACCAAACACTCCTAGAAATAATAAAAAATGCAACAAAACATAAAAATCATCACACACACACACACACAATCAATAGCATTTCTGTACACCAAAAATGAGTCCACTAAGAAAAAAATCAGAAAAATAATATCATTCATAATAACATAAAGAATAATTAAATACTTAGAAATTAACCTAACCAAAGAAGTAAAATGCATCTATAATGAAAGCCATAGTATACTGGAAAAGGCAATAAAAAAGGACATCAAAAATAGAAAGACAGCTGGGAGTGGTGGCGCATGCCTGTAATCCCAGCACTCAGGAGGCTGAGGCAAGAGGATCGTTGCGAGTTCAAGACCAGCCTGAGCTATAAAGTGAGCTTAAGGCCAGCCTGAGCTGCATATCAAGACCCTGTCTGCAAAAGACAAATATATATATAAAGACATCCCCATTCCTGAATAGGCAGAACAAATACTGTCAGAATAGCTATATTGCCAAAATTGCTATATAGATTTAATGCAATCCCAGGCAAAATACCAAAAGAATTCTTCACAGAACTAATACTATCATGCCATTTATATATGGAAATGGAAGAGACAAAGAACAGCAAAAGATATGCTGGACAAAAACAGCAAAGCAGAAGGCATCATAATCCTGGACTTCAAATCATATTACAAAGCTGCAATGATAAAAACATCATGGTACTGGTGCAGAAACAGACATGCTGATCAATGGAACAGAACTGAAGCTGCAAAAATAACTCTGCACATTCAGCAATCTGATCTTTGGCAAAGAAACTGAAACCCTACACTGGAATAAAGATAGCCTTTATAACCAGTGATGCTGGGAAAACTAGCTATCCAGATGCAAAAGACTAAATCTAGACTCATCATTCACCATGTACTGAAATAAAATGAAATTATATCAAATGTCTAGATATCAAAATGGAAACATTTAACCTGCTGGAAGGTAAAATAGCTTAAACTCTTGAAGACATAGGCATGCACAAGAACTTTCTGAACAGAACCTCACTTACATAAGGAATGGCACCAAGAGACAACAAATGGGATTATATCGAAATCAAATAGATTCTGAAAAGCAAAGAGAACCAACAGAGTGAAGAGACAACCTACAAAATGGAAAATATATTTGCCACCTATGCCTTAGACGCAGTAATAATATCTAGAATATACAAAGAACTCGAAAAATTAAGACTTCCCAAAGTAAAAGATCCAATTTAAAAATGGGCAATTGAAATGGACACACTTCTCAGAAGAAATACAAATGGCCAATAAGCACATGAAAAAATGTTCAGCATCTTTGTTCAATGGAGAAATGCAAATCAAAACATTGAGATTCCACCTTACTCCAGAAAAATGGCTATTGTCTAATACTAAGAAAATAAAACATGCTGATGAGGCTTTGAGGATACAAGGGCTCTGTCCACATTGTTGGTGTGAGAGTGTAAACTGTTGGGGCCTGGGCTGTTTAAGGGTTAAGCCGCTAAACACAGTGCTCTCTGGATGTATTGGAAGGCTCATTTTCACAGCCTCAGAAGACAAGATAATGCTGGATGCTGAATCTCACCCAAAGGATTTAAGGGCAATAAACTGTAAACCTTAGAGATCACAGTTATCTTAATTAGCAAGATTTACTGCCTTTGTTCTAACTTCTCAAGGCCCTGTTCATTTTCCCACCTTTTGCCTCAGATGTGCCCTCCACTTCCCCCTGTATTGCAAAAAAGCCAGTAAGTATGGGCAATCCAGAGAAAACCTTATCTTAGCTCCAAGAGAGGTCTGACATTTAGACCACCCCCCCCAAACCATGGTGCATTTGTCTTTATTGAATCCTTTTCCCATAGCCCATCTTTAAGATTGGGAACCTGATCAGGTACCCAACAGTAAACTAGTACAACCATTGTGAAAATCAGTATGGAGATTCCTCAAAAAATTAAAAATAGAAACTCTGTTGAACCCAGTTACTCCCTTCTGAGTATCCTCCTGAAAGATTTAAATATACCATAGTACACTGATACATATTTAACCATGTTTAGAGCAGCATAATTCATAATAACTTAATCTTCTAAATTGCCTATATGATCATTAACAGATGAATGGATGAAGAAATGTGGTATATGTACAAAATGGAATACTACTCAGCCATAAGGAAGGCTAAATTTGACTCATGTTAAGAAAATGGATGTACCGTGAGACCATAATGTTAAGTGAGGTAAATCAGACACAAAAGGTTAAATATCATATAGTTTCTCTTACATGAGAAACTCAACATATAAACAAGTTAAAAAGCAAATAAAAGATGGATAATAGAAAACAAGGAGGCAGACCTTTTGTAGATTAGAAGGGAACCCACAGATAGAGCAGGGAGGGAAGGGTTGGGAAGGGGAAGAATAAAGACTAAGGAGTGACATATACATTTATTGACTCCCCATGATGAATGAATTCATCATGTATCACAAACATGTACTAATAAAACATAGGGAGAAAGAGGAAAGGTTTCATTACCTAACAGTCTCAGAAAGTCAAATCACAGTCAGCTGACCAGGCAGGAGTCTCATGGAGGAAAGGCCTGGCAGAGCAAAGCTACTCAGTCCCTGGCGGCTGGGGAGAGCCAGGGGCAGCAGCAGAGACCAGGGATCCAGGGACCAGATAGAGCAGCAAGTGTATGAGTCCATGACCCAGCCAGACACACAGGAGTGTGCTCTCCTGCTCCATTAGGCATTTTCTGATCCAGGGAACTTAAAATTGATGTGTTAAGATCAGCAATCATTCAGGGTTAATACGTGAACTTCTGTTCCAAAGGTCTTCCATCAAATATTCCTGTTAATTATCACAGTGTAGCAGCCTTGTAAAAGTATGCTGAATGCCTGGCAATATCCAGAAAAGGACCTCAAAAATAAAATACACATCCTCTTTAAATTGTACTTAATGAAGCTCTGTATCATTTCTAATGTTTTTTATTACTTGTTATTGTCTTTAATTTTTTGATAAATCTTGCATTCTTACATCTGATAATCTGAGCAACTTAGTTGAAGATAACAATATGTAATACAACAACCACTGTTAATTCCTGTCATCTTGTCTTGAAATCCTGTATCTTTTTTATTGTTTTTTTTTCTTCATTGTTATTTATCATTTTTTTCTCTTTAAAATAAAAAAAAATTGTATTGACTTTTTTTATTAGTACGTGTTTGCAGTACATTCCTTGTGTGGAGTTGGTACATGCACATAACACATCTTAATTCTTTTTTCATCTCCTTTCCCACCCTTCCCTCCTTCTCCCTCCACCCCTTGATACTGATTTTGAAAACTGTCTTAAAAGTCTTATTCTAAAATAAGGAATCTGTTCCAAGTGGCGTGAAAGAAGTTAATGTTTATACAGGAGTTGAATAATGACCATGAGAGGGCAATGGAAGTTGCAAGGGATTTCAGTGAGAGAATCAGGTCCCTGTGTTGTCTCCTAAGAGGTTGTTATGATTTGTGTCTGAATGCCCCTCCAAAGCCTCATGCAGTCATGGGGTGGGTTTCTAGAGTTTTTTTTGATCCATGATCCAATGCTGGGATTATGGGTGTGAGTGCTACACCCACCCTGGGGCAAGTAGTTTGCATAAAATATAAGAGAGGGAAAGATTCTGCCTGCTGCCAACTCCACTAAAAGTCTTATAGATTTAATAACCAAATTCAGTAGCATAGCTGGATACAAAGTCAACACTCAGAAATCAATAGTATTCCTATACACAAACAATAAACAGACTGACAGAGAAATCAGGGAAACCACACCTTTCACAATAGCATCTAAAAAGATAAAATACTTAGTAATTAATCTAACAAAAGAAGTGAAAGATCTACACAGTGAAAATTACAGTACTCTGAAAAAAGAGAGGTCAAAGAGGATATCAGAAAATGGAAAGATACTCCTTATTCATGGATAGGAAGAACTAACATTGTGAAAATGGCCATACTCCCAAAGTTGTTGTACAGATTCAATGCAATCCCAATTAAAATACCATTAGTATACCACACAGATGTGGAGAAAACATTCCTAAAATTCATCTGGAACCAGAAGAAGCCTAGAATAGCAAAAGCAATCCTGGGAAACAAAAACAAGACAGGAGGTAGCACAATCGCTGATTTGAAATTATACTACAAAGCTACTGTATACTACAAAGCTAAAATCATCATGATACTGGCAAAAAACAGACCTGAAAATCAATGGAACAGGTTAGAAGATGCAGGCACAGCTACAAACACACTCAGCCACCTTATCTTTGACAAAGGAGCCAAACATGTTCACTGGAAGGAAGATAGCCTCTTTAATAAATGGTGCTGGAAAAACTGGCTTTCCACATGCCAAAGACTGAAACTAGACCCATGTCTATCACCATACACTAAACTAAAGTCAAAATGGATCAAAGATCTAAATATTAAAACAGAAACACTGAATCTATTGGAAGAGAAATTAGGTACAAACCTTGAAGACATGGACGTAGGCAGAGAGTTCATGAAACAAAACCAAACTGCATGGGAAATACTTCAAAGAATCAACAACTGGGATCTCATCTTACTGAATAGTTTCTGCACACCAAAAGAAATCACCAACAGAGTAAAAAGAAAACCAACTAATTAAGAAAAAATTTTAGCCAACTGTTCCTCAGATGAAGGACTTCTATCTAGAACATATAAAAAATTTTAAAAAATCAGCTCCCCCCCTACAAATTCAAAGACCCAATCCAAAAATGGGCATCTGAGATGAATGCATACTTCTCAGATGAAGAAATACTAATGGTGAATAAATATGTGAAAAAATGTGCAACATATTAGTCATTCAAGAAATGCAAATTAAAACAACACTGAGATTCCATCTCACCCCAGAAAGAATGGCTATCATCAAGAAATCAGCCAAAAACAAATGCTGGAGAAAGGAACTCTACTGCACTGTTGGTAGGAGCATAGATTGATGAAACCACTAGGGAAATCAGTCTGGAGACTCCTCAGTAAACTAGGATTAGAGGTCCCATTCTACCCAGATATTCCTCTCCCGGGTATTTTACCAGAAGCACTGAAAACATCATACCACAGTGATATATGTGCACCCAGGTTTATAGCAGCACAATTTGTTACAGCTAAATCTTGGAAACAACTCAAATGCCCATCAACTGAGTAACGTATAAAAAAGATGTGGTGTTTTTGTACAATGGAGTACTACACAGCTATAAAAAAGATAAACTCAAGGCTTTTGTCGGTAAATTGATGCAACTAGAGGCCATACTCATAAGTGAAATAAATCAGACCCACATGTGTGAACATCATATTGTCTCCCTGGTGTAGGCACCTGAAAGAGTAAGTAAAACTCAAAATGTACTATAGATGATATGAAAGGGAAAGAAATTGCTCAAAGGAAGGAACAACTGGGATGAGGGAAAGAAGAAAAAAGAAAGAAGGAAGGCAAAATATATATAAGAATAGCTGGGATTTCTGTACTGCTGATGTCTGATGGTATATTGAAAGGAACAGTTACTGTTTAAAAGTTTTTATTTTCTGACAAATTTTGCATGTTTGTATCTGGTAATCTGAGCAACTGATTTGAAGACAACAATATGCAATGGAACAACCACTGGTGTATTCCTACCATCTTGTCTCTGTATTCTCGCTAATGTTTTTTTTTGTTTTTCTCCGGTACCAGGAACCGAACTCACGACCTTGCGCTTGCCAGGCAGGCGCTTTTGCCACTGAGAGAAATCCCCAGCCCCGCTAATGTTTTATCTAATAATTTTTTTTTATTCTCTTTAATGGTTTGAACAATCTTCCATTCTTACATCTGGTAATGTGAGCAATACAGTTGAAGAAAACAATATGTAATATAACAATCACTGTTAATTCCTATCATTTTGTTTTGAAACCCTGTATCATTTTTAAGGTTCTTGGTATGTTTTGTTTATGTCTGTGATGTTGGTATGTTGCTATTGTTCTTTCTTTTTACTACTCTCTTTAAAATAAAAAAAAAGAATGTGGATTCTTGGCCTTTCTAAATTTCTGGGGTCTCCAACACACCTTTAGCTTCACACTCACAGATTCATATACTACCCTCTCAAAAGCATATTGTCTGGCCTTTTTCTGAAAGCTAGGTGGAATCCTTCCTGATCCCACAACTATGGCATTCTGTGTGCACCTAAAACCAGCACCATGTGGATGATGCCAAGGTATGCTGCCAGCTGGCACAGCAGCTGGACTTCCTTCTCCCTTGAATGTAGGATTCCAGGGCCTATGAACAAAATCCCAAAGAACAACTTTTCTAGCTCCTGACATTCTGTAACATGATGCTCTGGGGCTTTTATCAAAGCAAAGTCTTTATTTTTGCAATTTTGAGGCTATAAAGGATAGAGCCCTGCTGCTTCTTGTGATAGTCACAGGCCATCTTTTCTGTTCTGTCCTTTCTCAGCAATCAAGATCTCTGCTTTATCTTTGCAATCCACATTTTTCCCAGAACTTCCTTTCTGGCCAAACTCAAAATATTTTAAGTCATTCTGCTGGGGTCTTTGCTGTTGATTCTCAGCATAAATCTGGCTAAAATTCTGCAACAGCAGCTATACCACTGCCTCAGTGTTGGACTGCCTTGAAACTTTTTCTGCAAGATTAGTCTTCTGTCCTTAATCTCAGTTTTAGGCAAAATCTCTGGATACAAAAATACAGACAAATTTTCTGCCAAGATACAACACACATTGTCTGGAGTCCAACAGCCAATGCAGTCCTCCTTCTTAACAGATACCTCTGGAGCCTGGTCCCAGGATCATTTCTATCAGCATTCTGGTCTTCTGGGCTCTGACCAGAATCTCCCATCAAGGACAGCCTAAGGTGTTCCAGCTCTACTTTTCAGCCAGTATCTCAGGATCTTTCCAAACTCTTCCTGCAATGTCAGTCACAAAGTCTTCTAAACACATGGTCAGGTATAGTCACAGCATTGACCCCACTTATCTGGTATGAAATTTCTGTCTTAGTTACTTTTCTCATTGCTCAGAGAAAATATCTGACAACCAAAGTTCAAGGGGGAAAGATTTATTTAGCTCACAGGTTTCAGTCAACAGTTGGCTAACAGAATGCAAGAGCTACCACCGCTAGCAGTACTGTAGTGGTACAGCCACCAAAAGCCTTTTGTAGCTCACAACTTGCCCTAGTTTTCTGGGGATGCTGGAAGTGGAACTGTGGGATTTAATGTTTGCCCTGCTGGATTTTGGACTTGCTTTGGTCCCATTTCTTTGTATACACCTGTTTGTAACTTTTGGAATGAAAATGTTTGGCTTGTGCCATTGTACGTTGGAAGTGTTTAACTTTCTTTTCATTTGTGCAGGTGCTTATAGCTAAGAGGAGTTTTTCAACTTGAACTTTGAGTTGCCAAAGTCCTAACAGTTTCAGCAACTCTAAATTCCTGTTTTCAAAAAGGGATGTACATGAATCTTGGGGGAGCCAGGGGCAGATTTTAAGGCTTGTGTCTGGAAGTCTCCCAAAACTTCATGTGGTCATAGTTGGTCATAATTAGGGCTTTTTCAGAGGTGACTGAATCTACAGTATGTGATGCTGGGATTGAGTGTGTGTTTACTACATCAGCACATTGAATGGTTTGGTACCAGCCTAATCCAGGTAGCTTGGATACAATATAAAGGACAGAAAGAGGCTTGTCTTCCATCCTTACTGCTTTTGCTACCTTGTGGGCTCCATGAACTGTTTTCCTCTGCAACACCCCTCTGCCATGTGCCAGTCTACTGTAGTGCCAGCCAACTATGGACTGAAACTTCTACAAACTGTGAAACTTCTACAAACCTTTCCCCTTTTAACTCTAGGTGTTGGGGTATTTTGTCTCAGCAACAAGAAAAGTAACTAAGACATACGCAGTGCTGTAGCAGTTCACAATTTAAACTCAGTGTTACTGAATTTATTTACAACAGTTCAAAGACCTTGATCCTTTCCTGTGTCACAGATCTGGCCCAGCACAGTAATGCCTCCAGTATGCAGGCTTCCCACTGTTTTACAGGTGGAACATTTGAAGTGAATTGGCATGGGCACACTAAATGCTGTTATCTGTTTAAATTTAACAGATGGCAGGTGGCTTGTGGTACTGTTGGGATGTTTTCAAGGAAGTTGGTCATATCAGTGTTCACATGACTCTTAAGGTGGCATTTACCTTCTATAGATCGTACACTATTTCAGCTCAAGCTTTTAGGTTTGAAGTTGTAAACACTGAAAATGTGGAGCACAAGTGGCATGAATCCATTTCTCTAGGATAGACTTCCCTTAACCAAAGTAATAAGATCCTGATGTAGAAATCAAAGAATCAGTATTATTTTTCAGTGAGAATCCTGAATGCCCTTTTGATTGAGATATTTAAGCTATTATGATGAACGTATTGTTTCTTTGGTGGGTTTCCTAGGGTGGCTTTTCTAGGGAGTAAAAATTATAATCAATCAGTTCCCTGGTGAATAAAGAATCAGAGAAATAGAAAGGCATTATCAGATTTAGACAGTTACTACAATAAGTACCCAAGGCCATATGAATCCATGTCCACTGACTGTAGTACTGGGGCCTGTGGTCTGCTCCATTTTCCCCCTTTATCAGGGAGCATTTCCTGCTTCTAGGTCTTCAGGGTTACTTTCCTGTGTGTGAGGTTGGCTGTGCTTTCATGTTCAATAGTCTTTTTCCTGAGAAGGTTCAGTAGAGTTGGCCAAGTTCTGCTTTCCTCGTTAGAGTGACAAACTAAGTCAGCTTTCTTGTAGTGACTCTTTGGTCCCCCTGACTGATATTTTAGTGTTTTTGAGCACATTTCAACAGTCTCATGGGATGACCAGATGGTTATCCTCTAACAACATCTGCAGACTCACTGTTTTAGCTTTTTGAAGACAATTTTTCCCCATGGTCTAGGATGAGGAACATTCCTCAGGGACCCCTTTTGACTCTACATATGGCAGAAGAAGGATGAAGAGTTTTAACATTTTTGTCCAACTCCAAATACCTCTGGCCCCTGGTAGCTCCTCGTTGCCCTCTCCTGGGAACTTTCTATGAAGACACTTGACCTTTACCTTTTTTTCTTGGAAGATGTCAAGCTATGCCAATTTGGGGTTGCTTTATCTTCTTCAAAAGTTTCACAGGAGCCTTCCTGAGTTAAGGTAAAAGACCTTGATCAATCTGCATGTTCTTTGATCTTCCCTGTGCTCCATTTTAGCCTTGTCCTGGACTGTCCTGAGACTGTGCCCTCTGTCTGTCTCTTCTCGGGCCACCCTGGTTGGTCCTCTTGCCTGGGCCTGGCTCTGGGCCCTGCGCCTGGCTCACCAACTCCAAACAAACTCTGCCAGCTGCTGTGTGATTGATGACACTCGGGAGCACACTGGCAGTTTGGTCACATCCTGGAACACTCTTTGTTAAAGCTACAAAAATAAAATGTGCCTCAAAATGTAATGTAGTTCTTTGGCAGGGGTTAAATATTTTAAAATAAAATATTTACTTAGAAACAGACAACTTCATCTTTCACAAAACTTTTTGCAGTGACTTGGACTAATAAAACAAGCAAACAAGTAAGAAGCCATAATAGTAGAAGTGAGTAGTATTTCATTGTAAAGATATAAAAAATTCGGTGTGTATAAATACTGTCCCAAAACGGTAGCACTTTTGTTATCAGACCTTAGTACATGATCAAGAACTTGTCAGATATTATAGCTGGAAAATGTTTTTTCTTTCAAATAAATTGAATTTCAAATAAATTGAGACTGGGCAAGTAATAGCTTTAATAACATGTATTATTGGTTGTACACACATACACATTCAGATATGTTATATTATCATGCAGTAACAGTTCCACCAACCTAATCAATGGAGAAGGGAAAGCTAGACAGTTAGGAATTGTGAAGACACACAAAATTCTTTTTTTAACTGAATGAATTAAATAGTTCTGGTCTGCATTTTTGGCTGTACCATCTCGTGGGTAGTATTGAACTAAGTCATTTAATAGTTTGTTTAAATTGGATTCTGTTTGAATTCCTGAAAATAAAATAATGAACCTGAGAATTTCACTGGAGAAAAGTAACCATGTTGAATATACATCATAATGAAGCTGACAGCTGCTTTTTCAAAATGTCCTGATTGGAGAATACAAATATACCCTCTATTTCTTTAGTACATTTGAGTGTACAAAGTACCTTCAGCTCGATGACCTCATTATATCCTAAAATCTTGTGAAATAGATAGTTCATTATCCCTACTTTCATAGATGAAGAAATTGAAATTCCTTTTATAAGTGGCACATGTAGGCTCTAATTTCAGGATTTTTTCTCTAGGTGGTGACCATCTGCGGAGAAATAATGCTTCTACTTGACTGACGAAAGGCAGGCTCTCTGCAAACACATGCTTTGCTTGCAAAAAGCTCATTTTGGGCTGCTTTATTTTGTGGTGAACAATTGCAGTGGTAGAATGCTTTCTCTATGTCTGACGCTGTGTAGAAATATTTCCATGTGTGTGCTATGTATTTGCTTGTTTGCTCTCAGTATCTACCTTTCCTCGCTGCTATTGATCAGCAGGAGCTGTGCTTTCCAGGATCCTGGATCTTTGACTTCTGTTTCTCCTGGGCAAGGATAAGTATTGGAGGAGTCTACAAGGTGGGGGGAAGGAGAAGTCCATGCCTTTCTCCCCGTTTCCGTCTGCCTTGTGTGGTATCTCCAAACCCAGCACATCCAGTTCTATGTCACACATCCACTTCTTTGTTCGTGCCTCTGACCAAGGTCCTGCTAGTGACCTTGACTGCCAGGATTTGTAAAACTACCATCTTTCTTTGTTTTTCCAGCAGTGAATCTCTAGATGATCTGTGTTTTGTTTAACAACTTAGCTCTTTCCCTATGAAATCAAATCCCTGCCTCAAATGTTACTTGAAACACAGAGTGGTTCAGTTTTATAATGGTACTGTCCTGCTACAACATTTTATATCAAACCTTTGCAATGCTGCAGGGAGAAGGTAATATTTTATCTCCATTTGTGGATAAGGAAGTTGAGCCCAGAAGACACCAATGGTGTGGGTACGGCCTACAGCTCTAGGTAAGGTTCTGGGACTCCAGTCCAGTGAACTTGTGTTACATCCACGTCCATGTGACACATGTCGTAGTCACTTTCCCGTCACTGGGACGCGACACCCAACTATACCATACACAGTTTAAAGGGGGAATAGTTTGTTTGGGTTCATATTTACAGTCCATGGTCAACCAACACTAGGGCAGAATCAGAACGACAAAGGGGCATCACGGAGAAGAGTGGCTCATGTCATAGCAGCTGGAAGCAGAGAGAGAAGGGAGGAACCAGGGAGAGAGGTACACCCTGCCAGGTACCACTCCCTCTGACCTGCCTCTTCTGACCAGGCCTCTTCTCCCAAAGGCACGTTTAGCTGCAGCACCCCTGTGGTCACCCCCCTTTCAGAAATACTGCCTCTGAGCGCATGGGAGTTTGGGGGACACTCAGATAGAAACAATGACAACAGGTGACATTATACCGAATGCATGCATACTTGTGCCAGGCCCCAGGGTCTGAATGTACCTGTATTCACAACAAGCTCCTCCCAACAGCTTCCCGAGGAACAGACGAGGAAACGGATCTCAGTGGGCTTAGTTTGCCAAAGGTGCAAAGAGAGTGACGGACAGAATGGGATTCAGACTTAGTTCTGTCTGATTCCAAGACTGTATTTCTACCATTAATTTTCTCCTGAGGTTCACACATACCACAAACCCCACACGGGATGTTGAAGCGCAAGCGCTCAATCCCCACCTTCAGCAATTCCAGCTCCGTAGGCTTGGGAGGGGCCCAGGAGGATGTACTTCGCACAGCTGCACTAAGTCACGCTGAGCGCACGTGACTTCCGCAGCCTGCCCATGGCACCCTGTGTGCACTGTACATTCCCCACCACACTGGCTTCAGGTTCCTCGTCTGTAAAGGGAAGGGTTGGAGCAGACAGTCTTGAGGGTTACCCCAGGCCTGTGCTGGGTGCCCTCGGCCAGGGCCGCACAGGATGCAGGTCCCCGGTGTCGCGCTCCCCAGCGGCTGCCGCTGCGCTCCTGAGCCCTCCACAGGCTGCAGCTCTGTCCTGAGAGCCAGGCTTTCTTGTGGAATCCACAGGCTATGAGGCTCTACAGGAGCCCTCTGGCTCGAGGGTAAAGAAAAGCCCTGTTTATTAGTTTGCGGGAGTTGGCAACGTGGCATTTTGAAAAGGAAGTGGATTGTAGGGTGGGAGTTTTTATTCAGGGAAATATTTGAAGAACTCACTGTTTGCTCTGAGAGGTCATTAAATAGGTTTTGTTCCCACACTCTCTGGAAAAATGATGCTTCATTAAAATGGCAACATGAGGTGTAATGAAAATGGTGAAATTGGGGACCCTGAAAAGACACATTCACTAGATCCCACTTAAAATGTAAAAGGAGTGTAAAGAAAACAAATGGACATTTTCTTGAGGCAGCTGAGCGACACAAAACACAGGCATCTTTGTCTCCTTCTTGAAAACTTCCACAATGGATTCTCCTTTCTTCCTCTTGACTAATCTGTACTTCTAAGAGGTGTTGAGTTTCGGCCAAACTTTCTGCTCCACTCGCTTCAAAGGCTGCCCTCTTGTGAATAGCCAGCTCTCACCTAAGGATCGCCTTACTCACTCCTGACCAGTGGACGCAGGTCAGGCCTAAAATAATTAGCTCACAGACAGAATTTCCAGTTGGGTTCCAGAAGCATCAGTCACCGGATGAATGGGATGCCCATGTGTGGGAACCACTGGGGGAGCCAAGCGCACAGCTCTCCGCCACCCTAAACTCTGCCCACCACGCTGCAGTTTCCTCAGCTCTGCCTACCCACCCCACAGCCTGGGCTGACCGAACAAGTCACACCCGTTATGAAATATACTAAGAAGGTGCTGGAGCTTCTGTGTCCCATCCTGCAGGCTTGCCAAGCTTCTTTCGTAATAATGTGATCTTTTCTCCTGGCTGCAATTGTGCCTTGGTTCAGGTCAGGGTTATTTTTACTACTACGAAGGGGATGTATCGTTGCAGGACTTGTTGTACAAGAAAGAGGCTACCAGGGAGACTGAGGTTCTGCTTTTACCTTTACTACTTTGTTTTGTTTACTAACCTCTTGTGTTCCTTTCCTTCATCTCTAATGTGAGATGACGCACGAGACTTATTAGCTAACAATAAATAAGAGAGAAGACAAAAGGCTTCAAAAATTCAGGACAATGTAAACACAGAATCCGCATTTGCTGTTTACCAGTAACCCGTCCTGAGGCCTCTCCATCTCATGTTGTCTTCTGACCATGTCTGGGTTCTGATGATGCCCCTGCCCCAGGCTGCCTGATGTCTGCCTCCCAGACTTCAGACAGATCCCGGGACCTGGGAAACTGAATTCAGCAGCAACGTGAATTCGGTTGATTCTAATGCCTTATACTGTGATGCCTGACCGTGGTATCTTTCCTCACACCTATTATCCAAGATTATATCCAACACCAAAAGGTGCTGAGCTTACCTTTGACCAGCAGCTTGGAGTCCCTGCCTAGCACTGGATAGGAGGGGGCGGTGGGCAGTGCGTCAGACATCAGAGCGCTCTGGTCCATGGTTGCCGGACACTTACAGATTCTTGCATACCAGAGAGGTTTTCCAGGAAAGCAAGGGAGATGCTTTGGTCTGGAGAACACCAACAGCAACAGCCTGGTGGCAGGTCTAAAGCAGCATCGGGTCTATGCTTCCCCCTCGTGGTTATATGTTTTACTACAGTTGGCTCATAGGGTGTAAATTACAATTGTGCCTGTGGCCCAGTTATTTTTTCCTTTTATACACTATGAAAGCCTAGAACTCTGGAGGATCAGTAAAGACAGATTAAGGGCAATGGAATCATAGATAGCAATCTTCTCATGTGGTTGAAAATAAATGTTTGACCGTGGGAACCATCCCATCTTCATCTACTAACAAGCATAAATTGGTACACAATGCTAAAAGTAACAGATTGAATGAATTTTTAATCAGTTTTGACAATGAAGAATTAAAATTATGTTTAATCTGTTCTGGCTTTTATCAAGGTGTACTTTAGCCTGCCAGCTCATCTCCCCCTTGCATAGTTCAGTGAGGAGAGAATGCTATATGTTTTCCTTTTCTATTTCATCTTCAAAGAAACAGAGACCAGGTCAGCCGGCTGAGAGGCTGCAGGTCTGGCTTGCAACCTGGAAGCTGGATGGGATGCAGGGACCTCTGGGAAAGCAGTGGAGAGCTTTGGGTTCGGGCTAGTGGCTTCCTCTCTACTTTTCCTCATTCCTGTCACAGCACACGAGGAATATTTCATCAGCTGTGTCTGCTATGTCAGGCATTTCAAATATGTTTCTGGAAGTTGTCAGTGCTGTTCTCTATGAGGCCTGAAGGCAAAATTCAGTGTTTGTAGTAAATAAAGTACTAAAATTATATCAGCTATTAAGAGGATGGATTATTTCCAAGTTGCTTAGCCATATTGGCTGAGTGCTGAATTCAGTGATGGTGCCAACACATTATGCACAAGAATCTTGTATTCCTGGGCACTAAGAGTTAAATGGAAGCTGATGGTGTAGAGCTGTCTGCCTGGGATGCCAAGAGGTGCTCAGCAGAGTTCAAGCAGAAGTTTAAGAACAGGTAAGAGAAGATTCGAGAAACTTTGTTAGGGTGCAAACTCCATTAGACTGCTTCCCAGACAGGCTGATCAGAGGAGACGGGCAGCATCAGAAACTAAATGTAGAGTGTTTCACAGTGAGTTTCCAAGAAATCTTCCTTCCTAAAATTAAACATACATTTATATGGGTTCGTTCTTTTCTAGGTTTCTGGTATGGTCTGCAATAGCCCTGAGTTGTCACAGAATGTGACAATGTTTGGAAACAGGGTCTTTAGAGAGGGAAGTAAGTTAAAATAAAGCCATTATCGTGGGCCCTAATCAAGTATGACCAGTGTCCTTATAAGGGGAGATTAGGACACAGACATAGAGGGAGGAAGACTGAAAAACAAAAACAGACCTTTATAAGCTCCACGGGCCTCAGGAAAAAACATCCTATTGGTATCTTGATCTCAGTCTTCTAGCCTCCAAAACAGAAGGAAAACATCTATCTGTTGTTAAAGCCACTAGTCTATGGTACTTTATTGTTGTAGCTCTAGAGAAAACAACCCAGTCTCCCCTTGAATTTGGGGAGTATGACTAGACAGCCCACACACTCAAAAGTAACACCAACCAAGGGAAGCCAGCAAAGCCCACTCCATCAGAAGCTAAGCACATGTACTTATGTATGTACACTAGAGTTATGACTGAATATGAATCTTTCCTTTTTATTTTATGGTGTCCTGTGGAAGGAATCCAAATAGTATGAAAAAGATGTGAGGTCTGATTGAGTCTTATGGCCAAGTTTTAGTAACCATGCTACAAAGTTATTACAAGACCAAAATTCACTTATGTTATCCCTACCTTTCCTTTAGCTCTTCTGAGATACTTGGTGTTTAGACTATAAAATACATAACTTGATATAACTCAGTAAAATTTTAGTGCAAAAAGAAACTTCAGCCCTGAGATTTAGGATCTAGCTAGTGCCTGTGAACTGCAGGGTGCCGTCCACGGTGGGGAGAAGGTTACACTATGATGAATCTGACCTCTGCTGGGTACCTCCCAGGCACTGATTACATGCCTGCAGATTTGACATATTTTACTTGGCTTTCAAGGCAATGCTAAGAGATGAGACGTGGCATAAGGGAGCTGTTGAATTTTGGTCACACTCAGCTATGTGCCCTTGAGCACACTGCTTCATTCTCTGCGCCCTAGTCTTGTCTTTGGTAATATAAAGTGTTGTTGGCAATGCACATAAAAAGCTTGCAACCGTGCCTTTTGTCAATGAAGATTTCAGTGTGTTTTGGATGCTGGTATTTTCCTTAACATCCTCAGATGAGGAACAAGCGGTAAGAGAGGTGTTAAACAGCTTGCTCCACCTCTCATGTACTATCGTGAAGGTGGAAATGCTAGGCTGCTGTGTCACTTGGGCTTCCCAGCGTTTTTCCAACAGGCGCTCTGTCTTTACGGTGCTTGTAACCTTATTCCTTCTGAGACACACATAAAGATGACGTTAATGTGTGCCACACATGGTCTTTTATCCCCCATGTAGTTCAGAGCGTGTTTTCTAAAAACAAGGACATTCTCTTACAGAACCATTATATAATAATCAAAATTAGAAAATTAACACTGACATCTGGTCTGTTGCTCTTATTCACGTTACCAGCTGTTTCACTTGTATCTTTAAAATACTTCGTGTCTAGAATCCTACCTAGTTTCTTGACTTTCATTTAGTTGTCATGTTTCTCTATTCTACTGGGACAGTTTATCAGACTTTTCACTTTTTGGTCCTTTTGTTCTTTCATGTCCTTGACACTTTTAAAGTATAGGACAGTCATTTTGTGTAGTGCCCTTCAATTTAAAAACAGATTTGTTTTTAATGTACACTTTCTGGAAACAATAATTTTACCCAAAGGAATTAAAAGAATGGTAGGAATATACGAGACGTCATAACGGATCACATGTGAGAATATTTTAAGGTAGTTAGGTCTTCTGGATAACTTTTAAATCAAACTACATTCATGGATGCCATGGTTGACACTACTATGAAAGCTGTTCACCATTTGTCTTGGTAAATCCATTCCCTTATCTATAAAATTATGGGTTCTATTTATATGGTCTTTATTCTGTGTAGCTCTAGGATTGTTCTAACCTTATGAAATTATAACACATTATCAAGGGTGCTGTGTATATACTTCCTTTAGGCCTTCCCACACTGGCTTCCCATGGGGGGAATATCCTAGTTAGTATCACTATCTCCAGTCGGTGAATTCTCACTTCCTATTACCTTTACAATTTTTATTCTGTGTTCTTCATGTGTTACTGTGCCTTATTTTGACTATGCTTCTACCATGTGGCTGCTCATGAATGTGGGAAATGTTTTATATACTAGGACTGTGATTCTGACACATTCCTACTGTTGGGGAAATAACTGGCTTGGAATTCTGTGTATAGAGCTTTCAGTTCACCATTGCTGCCCAAGCTGGGTATAGTTTATCCTTCTCCAGAAACCAGTTGCTGTGTAGACACCTGGCGGGAACAGAACAGCCTGCCGGACAACAGTGTGGACGCGGGATTGACCTTGATGCCGCTGTTTTCAGGTAGACTTTATGGACTACTTTTTCTCCAAGGAAAAAAGTCTGTAATAATAGAGACATTTAATATAATGATTGTTCCATATTTGCTTTTGAGTAAAAAAGAGAGACAATGTTTGACTTTGGAATTGAGCCTGAGAAATACCAATGCTAAAACAGATGAAATCTTGCCCACAATTCCATAGGGAAGGTTTAGTGCTTCTGGTTGCTGTTCAGATGGCAAAGAATTACCTACAGATTTGGAAAGTGAGACAGGGCCTAGGGAGAGAGGGAAGTTTGAGTTCCAAAGAGCTGTGGTGTGTGATAGTTATAGAATAAGTGGAAACAAAATGTTTTGCCCTTTATAAAGCATTTCTATGTGTCCACCCATGCGCTCAGCCATCCACGATTTATCGTTCAGTATGTCTAACTTTCTAGTCCAGGCCCTGAGAATGCTGCAACAGGAAGACAGAATCTTAGTGCATTTGGTGGGGCAGGTTTTGCAAAGGGTAGTTGTGATGTAAGAGTCATAAAGAGACCATTGATAGGATAAAAGGAGGCAGAGATGAGCACTAACCCAGGCAATACACATGGAGTAAGAGAATTTAGTCTGGATCTTGCACAGTATGTAGGAGCTTGCTATGTGAAGAAGAGAGCATTACACACACACACACACACACACACACACACACACACACACACACACGGCCTGGAGTGACAGACAAAATGAACTGATCTCTGAAGATCAGGGGAGGCAGAGCCTTTACTTCAGTAACTCTGTGGGTATCTGAAACCAGGTGGCACGTGCAGCCAGAATCAGCCCAGGTAAAGTCAGGCGGGGAAGAGGAAACTCACTTGCGCCTCCTTCCTGTGCCCTCACTTACTTTCTTTTGTCTGTCAGAGGGAAGGGACCTGGAAATTAGTTATTGAAAAAGGAACACGAACAACAGCTGGAAAGAACTGTTCTCACCCCAGGCTTGCCTCAAAAATCTCCCTGGGAAGTTCTGACATTTCTGAAGCCAGGGCTAACTCTATATTCTCACACTCAAGAGACTTGCTGTGGGCCCAGCACTGACCTCTTGTCAGGGCTTTTCATGGTGTGCTGGATTGGAGATATCTATTACACATGTTTCCTCTACCCAGAATGTCTGCCTAGAGGACAGGATAGACCCATCCATCTCTGTGGAATCTTCCAGAGCACCCACATCCTTTGTACTGTTGTGCTGTCTGTAAATTCTCAGGAGAGCAGCATCGGCCAGTGTGCCCCATGAACCCTTTCTCAACTCCAGGAAATATTTTCACAACAGGTGCACTTATCTCCTGTAGTTTTAGCATCCATTTACGTCTTCTCCTTTTGTTCATTTTTACAGTCAGGCGTTGCTGTCACGGTAGGGCCTGGGTGGAGAGCAGTGCAGTGACGGCTTCTTGGTGATGGCGATGACCAATTTCTTGTCTGAGAACTGATGACAGAAGTGTTCGTGTTGTGAAAACTCACCGAACTCCTTCCTGACCATTTGTGTATTTTTCAGTAATTATGTGATACCTTGTAAAAAGCCGATTTAAAGATAAATGAATGTTTTTTAAGAGTTGAAATCATGCTGGCTGTGGAGGTAATTTTTCCCTTGGTTTAATTTCTCAAGGCCGACATGTGCCCAGGACGGTTTTTCCTGTGGCTCTGCACTTTGCCAATGATTTAGTTCAGTGCTCAAGAAGGGACAAGGGTCACCTGTGTGTGGAAAGCCTGGACGGGGTGTGGGAATGGCAGTCATGGATTTCCTGACTTTTGTGCATTGATAGTTTCTCACAGAGTTGCAAAAACCCAGTTTCATAGACTGAATGGAACCATTGGCAATTTTTTGATTTGTTTTTCAGCCAGAGTCGAAGCCGGCAAGGAAGGCAGGATTTCCCAAGCTTTCCTAGACAAGTGTGGGGAAACAGTGGGACGCCTTTTTCTCCTGCTCTGTCCATCTGCAGGCCAAGTGTGCATCAGTCACAGGGCAACTCTGAATCGAGCTTTGTGCAAGTCTCTGGAAAGAGACCCAAGTTTGTGTGATGCGGAAAAGTGACAGTGGCAGTGGCAGTGACATCTGCAGAGCTAGATCTGTCCCTATCTGCAGCAGAATGTGTGTGGGCATCATTTATGAGAACAATCCATCCAGGGTAGAATGGGGCTTTTGACATCAGCTGAGACCCAGGCTGCCTTACAATGGCAAGTCTGTTGGTCAAAGGGAGGACTGTCTAATGAGCTGCGAAGCAGAGGCCAGCTCTGGCCATCTGTATGAAGGATCATTAGAGCAATTCTCTGCTGCAGCCAGAGACACCGAAGCACATTGCCTTTCAGAGAAAGTAATGGTAATAAGCAACTCGTATGTCAAAGCTGTGAATTTAAACATTTTTTATACATCGATGAAAAGCATTATATAAATGTGAGATACCACTACCTTGTTAGTACAAAAGCCCGAAAAAGTATTCCTTTTGGCTCTGAGGTCAATAATGGTAATGGTCTTTTCCTTATACTGGGTAGCAATATTCATTCAAGGATATGAAAGCACTTTATGAAAATGAAATTCATTAAAGCCCTAAGTAATCTAGCGAGGAAGACAGGTGCTCATGACTGTCACCACTTGGCAAGGGAACCCGCTGAGGCCCAGCGAGGGCAGTGACTCAGGAAACAAGGTCAAGTTGCAGGTGGGAGGCGGAGCTGATGTCTGATGGTGTCCTCCAGCCGCCAGCACTCGGAAAGGATCTGCCAGGGTTGCACTGACTTTTCCTGGCAGGCTCACGATTCCCAGCCAGAATGCAGGTGGCAGTGTTGTGATTCCTGGCGTAACCTTCAGTGCGTCAATGATAATCTCTGGCAGTGCCAGGCACCAGCTGAGTGTCACTGTGCAGCTCCCAGGCTTAAGTGGTGCATGCCGAGCTTTTCAGAGCAGCCTCTCATTTATTAGTTCTGTTGGAAAGAAATCTCTACTACCTAACTGGGTACCTCTGGATTTTAACAGCTGTGGCGTATAAGAGATTTGGGAGGGGGCACTTTGTTTTCAAAGTGCCTTTCAGAAAGTGTCACCTTAGGTTGGAGTTTCCATTCTGTTCCAGTAGGATACTTGTAACACTTCTGTGCACAGAAATCCAATCATGCAAGAAAAATCAGGTCATATTTTCATACACACAGCTCATTTTGGAAAATGTGCCTTCACACCACTTTCCCTCCTTCTCTCTTTTATTGGCAGTGATCCTGATGGAAGGGTTGCATGTCAAATGCTGAATATCTTGGAAGGTGTCCTGCACAGACACAACTGCTTGGCTGGGTGCTAGAGAGATGGTTGGACTGGGAGACTGTGAGGGTCCTTTCTAGTCAGAGATCTTATGACTCCAGAACTAATTAGTCTCAGCTCATAAAATGAAACGATAATAACTACCATTTATCAAGTGCTCAGTGTGTTGGGTTTCGCACTCTGTGCTAAGATCTTAACGTCCTTATTCTGAAGGCTAAACAAAACTTCTGCCAATGTGGTTCCCACTTTATAAATGAAATCTGGGATTATGGAAATTTAAAGCTTGTCCAATGCACAGATTTAAGATTAAGCAACAAATAGCCACCTGGAAATTGATTATAGATCACTTTAATTCTCTGCTCAAAAACAGCAATGGAACCAGAATGAAATCTAGGCACCTCCCTGGTTGCTCTCTTCTCCGATTAGCTCGTGACTGCCAGCTCTCAGGGTGACCAGTACAGACTTTCTTGTCAGGAGAACCTCCCGCAAGCACTAGAGATACCTCGGTCATGAATATCTCCTCTAGGCCATCGACAGTCCCAAGACCGATGTCTCTCTCCCAGTTAGAAACCACTAATTGTAAACAGTATAAATGGTCTTGAAGAGATAATGACTAATTGTCACCCACTAATGTCACTGTGTGAATTCATTTTGGAAATGAATTCTCCAAATGGGCTGAAGGAGGAAGTTCAAGCTTTCCTAGGTCCTGATTATTCCCAAGATGGGCAACCCTAGTGCTAGTACTGGAATGTCAGAAAAAAGTTTTCTCAATGCTTTGCATGCAATCCCTGTTCAATAATGATATCTTGACTAGTCAATTCATTGTTTAAGAGTCAGTGAATAAAAGCATGTTTACTAGGAAAGATTCTTAAATTTTGACTTGTGTATATGCGGAACACATGCAATAATGCCATTACCATCTCTTTAAAATATGGCCTAAGTCAGATTTAATAGAAATATATAATATATAAACAATATATTCTCCTCCACAACCAAATAAATACCAATTTCCTTTTTCTATGGAAAGGTACTCCCACACTTGGATCCCAAGGGAGTCTTTTTCCTCATCCAGTCTGTAGGGTTATGTACTATAAAGGAGTGTGTCTTTCCACAAGTAAGATGCAGTAGCTGTCTGCTTTGACTATTTTTAGCTGTATGTGCTTTTAGACTTCAGAAACTGTTTCTTTTCCATGATAGGTACTAGGAATTTTATTTAAATAAAGCAAAACATTTCTTCCAGAAAGGAGATGTTAATAACTGCAGTTATTCAAGCTACATGAAATACAGAAGGGTAACCTGACATTCATGGTGCAAAAAAATAAAAATTAAGAGTGATTTTAATTTTTCAGTTTTGTTTTAATTTTGGAATTAAATTAACTCAAAAGTTTAAAAATGGCCTTACTATATGTCACAGTGTTGAGACATAAAGAATAGGTGAGATATCACAGGGAAATGTTTTACATCATTACTTTTCTGACTTTTATTAGCACGTGTTTGCAGTACATAATGATTACATTCACTGCAGGGAACTGGTATATGTACAGAACACATTTCAATTATGATTTTTCCCTTCCTACTATCCCCTTTTATTTTTTTCAGCATCAAATGCATTTATTTATAAGATATTATAAATTATATATACAGATTGATTATATGTACAGATTAAAGACAAGAATAATAGGCCAAAGAACATATAAAACATGTAAGACAATTGTACTAAGTCAAGGTACTCTTTTAGATACATCGACTGTGCTGGATTACAACGCTTTTTCCCTGCTCTCTTTTTTTTTCCTATTATCTGTCTTTTGCTTAAAAATATATATAAGGTGTTTCATTTATATCATCATTTGATGCCTCAAAATCAATACCAAGTGATATTTCATCCATGAAGTTAATATTTTCTTAGATTTTTATGAGGACTTTTCCAACTTTGTTGTATTAAAAATACATTGGACAGGAGAAAAGGGAGAAGAAGGTATTAGGCTATAAATTAACTAAGTTGTGTTAAATGCAGGAGCCAATTTACCAAAAGGAACCACATCATTATGTAATATTAACTGAGAGAAAAAATCACCCACACGTTGGAGCTCAGTTCAAGGTTGCCTAGTGATACTGCCCCCTGGTGGCCACAAAAAATATGGGCTGGTTTGAGCCCCGCTAGGGACTGGGTGCTGCTTCCTGTAAGATCGCACATAGCCTTCTCTGTACTGCTACGGCCTGGCCTCTTGTCTTCTGCACGGATATCACTGAGGTTCTACCAACCATGCAAAGTAAACAAAGCAAACAGACTCTGATATGTATCTTTCTCACCGACACATTTTAAAACGGATGTACAGACAAGTGAGACCTATTCTGACTTTGAGATGTATGAACTATTGTGATTGCCTTTTTTCCAGCAAGCAAAGGGAGCTTGATAACATGGCAAAATTACTTTGGAACACATCCTCCTACTGCAAGTGCATTACTGGGTAGGGCTGAGAAGAGATGAGGGAAATAAGGTAGGCAAGGGTTGGAAGAGTGTGGAGCTCGCTCTCCATATGACAGATTTAACAAACACCAGATAAAATATTTTTAAAAAATTGCATTTGTACTGTCATTATTCTCTAAACAATCCAGTATAACAACTACTTACATGGCATTTACATTGTATTAGGTATTTTAAGTCATCTAGAGGTGATTTAAAGTACATGGGCAGGTGTGATTAGGTTATATGCAAATAAGACATTTAAATATGGGACATTTATCCGCGGGGGTTGCAACCCAGCTGCCGTGGGATGAATCCCCATGGACGTGGAGTGATGCCTGTCCTGACCGGCACGTGACGCCGTGTCCGCATGCGCGTGCTGGTTCCTCAGAACCTCCTTCTCCCGCAGAGACCCGGCCCTGGGCCGCTCTTTGGGCTTGGAGCCAGTGCCGGCAGAAACGCCACAATTTCATCTTCTCGTAGATCTGCTGATGGTTTTTAGACCTGTTGCTCTTCCCTTGTCCTTTATGCAATTTTTGATCCGGGCTGCTTTCCTTGTGTCCTAGGATTGCCTCCGTGCTGTACATCGCAAGGAAGTCTGGGAGGCAGACTACGTCAACAAATTCATTTGGAGTCCATTTACTGAAATGCCAGATGCAAGAGAGGCTGGCTAAGACAGGATTTCGAGTGGGTTGTATTTAAATTTCCATTTGTGTCTCTTCAGCATCAACATCTCACATCATCATCACCTCTGTGTCTCCAATCACTGTCTTCGTTTTGGTTTTTGTCTTTCAAAGTTGTAGTCATTATCTTATTAAAGTAATAGTGTATGTCTTCAAAATTCTTTTGAAGATAGCCAGGGAAGTAAATTTTAAATCAGCGAAGGCACAGGCAACTTTTTATGTCACCCTGAATGGGGCCAGTCTCAAATTGAACTGAGGAAGCTCCCCTCATCTGAGCTCTCTGCTTCTTGTCCTTGTCTTTATCAATACAGCCCTCAGTGTCCTACGCACTTAGCCAGGATGCTCGGGGACTTGCGGCTCACTGACTCACTTATCTGTTTTCTTAATGAATGAATATGGAACACTTGAATATGTTCTAGGTTCTGTGCTAGATTCTGGGAATATCCCAGAATCTAACCTATAAAAACGTAACTAGCCTATAAAAAACTGCTGTGCTTTCTTTAGCTTAAATTAACAGGTAAAAAAGTCCATAGACATGTGAATGAGTCTTGTGTCGGATAGTCGTATCCACCCACTGCCGTCTTTGAGTGATTTCCTACTCGTCTGGGTCTCTCTTCAGTCTCTCACATGGAGACCTGTCTTTGGATTTAGCGTCCACTTGGGTAAGTCAATGTGTTAGTTGTGTACCACTCTACACTCCCAGTGGAGAAGGTGCCTTTTTCCCCATGCGCCCTCCAGCATTTGTTATTGGTTGATTTCTTGATGGTAGCCATTCTTTCTGGGGTGAGATGGAATCTCAGCATGGAATCTCTGTCACTATAACAAAAACTTGAGACAATTAACTTATAAAGAGAAAAGGTATTCTGGTTCACTGTTTGCTTATATCTAGATGGCTCCGCAGCGGTGGGGCTTAGGGAAGCTGACGGGACCGTGAGGGGTGACGGTTACTTGCTGTTCGGCAATGGTGTCTGGCCCGGGCGGCGGTGCAGGTCACGGGGGTGACTTGGGAGGGCACAGCCCCCTCCGGGCTCCTTGTCGATCTCCGTTTCCCGGATGCCATGGTGCGATCAGTTTTCCTCTGCCCACTCCCTGCTGCCAAACATGGACTGAAGCTTCTGCATCATCAGCCAAAATAAATCGCTCCTCCTTTGTTTGCTGCCGCTGGGTATTAAGCGCCAGTGACAAAAAGTGACTAAGACACCATTTCAGAAGTCTCAGTCCATCTTTCTTTATTTTAAAGAGAAAAAATTAAAAATAACAATAAAACAGAATTTCAAAACAGGCTAGTAGGAGAGCAACAATATTAATACATCGTGTCTTGTTATATTTGTAACAGTTGTTCAGAGTACAACACACAGGCATGAAATATTGTCCAAACAACATCAGCACAAATCTTTGTTTTCAATGAACTAAGAGATACTAGCTGTATAACTATCCTAACTATCTTTTGTGTGTGTGTGTATATATATATATTTTTTCTCTTTTCCCTTTGTTCCTCTCCCGATTCTCCTATCACAGTTTTTCTCTTCTTTTGGATAGTTTCTTCCCTATTCCCAGTATCTGTTGTACATTTTGGATCTTATTTACTCATTCAGTTTCTTACAATAGTGAGACAACACAATGTTTACCCATGTGGGTCTAATTTATTTCAGTTATGAGTGTGGTCTCAAGTTGAGTCCATTTACCTACAAAAGTCTCCAATTTATCCTTCTTTATGACTGAGTAGTACTGCACTATATATATTAAAAACCCACATCTTTTTTTTTTATCCATTCCTCAGTTGATGGGCATTTGGGTTGTTTCCAAGATTTAGCAATTTATTACAAATTGTGCTGCTATAAACATGGGTGCACATATATCATTGTGGCATGATGTTTTAAATTCCTCTGGGAAGATACTCAGAAGGGGAATAGCTGGGTCAAATAGGACCTCCAATCCTAGTTTGTTGAGGAATCTCCCACTGATTTCCACAGTGATTGTACCACTCTACACTCCCAGTGGAGAAGGTGCCTTTTTCCCCATCCCCCCTCCAGCATTTGTTATTGGTTGATTTCTTGATGGTAGCCATTCTTTCTGGGGCGAGATGGAATCTCAGCATTGTTTTACTTTGCATCTCTTGAATGACAAGTGATGTTGAGCATTTTTTCATGTATTTATTCACTATTTGTATTTCTTCACATGAGAAGTGTGTATTCATCTCAAATGCCCATCTTTGGATTGGGTCTCTAAATTGTGGAGTCTGTCCATGTTGATTGGTCGACCCTGACATTTTCTGGTCTGTGGCACTGAGGGAGCATGTGGCAAAGCAAAACTTTTTACTTTCTAGCCAGGAAATGAAAGACAGCAAGAGGAAGAGGACGAGGTGCCATAATCTCCTACTGGGACCTACACCAGTGGCCTGAAGGCCTTCCATTTTTGAGGTTTCCACACCCTCCCTGTAGAACCAATCTGGGATCAAGTCTATACACATAGAACTTTTGGGAAAGTTGCATATCCAGATTATACCATCCAAGATGATATCATCTCAAGATGTATAACTTAATTAAATCTGTAGAGACTGTCTTCCCAAGTGAAGGTGTGAGCATCAGTTCCCAGGGCTAAAATGCAGACATATCTTTTCTGGGCTCACTGTTCAATCCCACCACAGGGACTCATCAGTAGGACCATCTTTTTGATACACAGATTCCTCCATCTATATGTTTAAGATACATCCAGAATCTTTTCTCTCCAATTTTGAATTATTTACTCATTCAGTTTCAGACCCAATCCAAAGATGGGCATCTTTCCTTTCTGAAAAGTGATGTTGTTTTGTGTCTAGTGTCCCCCCAGTGCCTCACGTGATCCTAGGGTTTTGGCAGAGATGGCTGGATTTAGAGGGTGTGATTGACTTGTTGTGCAGTGCTGGGATTAAGGGCGCTGGGTTCTGGGATTAAGGGTGCGTGATTTCTGGTTCAGTCCACTGATTGACTGACACTGCCTTAATCCGAGTAGACTGGAAACAATATAAGGGACAGAAAGAAGCCTCTCTGTTTCTCTGTCTCTGTCTCTGCCTCTCCCTCCCTCCCTCCCCGTGGTTGTTTTTGGTGTCTTCTGCCACCATGAACGGTTACCCATCTTCCATGAGCCACCCTGCTTTGGAGCCAGCTGATTGTGGACTGAAACCTGTGTTACATAAACCTTTTCTCCTTTAATATTGGGTGTTGGATACTTTGTCTCAGCAATGAAAAAAGTAACTAACACAGTGGCATTTAAATAGAGACCTCAAAGATGTGAGGGAGGGACTTTGGTCTTCCGGGACAGAGCATGTAGAAGGTGGGAAGGGTCAGTGTGAAGGCCTGGCCTGTGCTGTTCAAGGATGAAGGAGCCAGGTCGGGTGCAGCATTATCAGCCCAGATGGTGACACAGGTTTCTACCCTGAGTGGACTGGGAGTCCATGGAGGGCAGTGAGCAGAGAAATGACATAAGTCAGCTTCCATTTAATAGCAAGATGCCGGCTGCTGTGTGGAGGACAGCAGGGGCACAATCAGGGGCAGGGAGAATGGTTCTGATGTGATGAGAAGCCAGGAGCACACGGTGGCTGGGAGTGCAGTAGTTGCTGCAGAGGTGGTGAGGAGTGGTGAGATTCTGGATGTGTCTTAAGGATAGGGCTAGTGGAATTTGTTTGTGGACGGAGATGGAATATGCTTGTGCACTGCGTGTGGGAGGAGAGGAAAGGAGGAGTCAGGCATGGCTGCACACTTTGGTTCTGACTACCTGGAAAAGATAAAGTTGTCATTTACCGGGATGCAGGAGACTGCAAAAGCAGAGGCTTGGTTGTGAACAGCTCAGCTGCACAAAGCCCGCTGGTCTTCTAGGTCTAGGAGGTGGGTAGACGACTGGGTGTGCAAGTCTGCGGGGCAGGGGAGGTCTGGGTTAGACCTGTAAACCTGAGACTTACAGGTGCGGAGAAGACGCTTCATGTCGTGTGACATCACCAAAGGAGGAGAGAAAAGAGAACTGGTCTGGGAACTGGGATTCACCCCCGTATCCTGGATTCTTAGAATTAGAATGACCCACACATTTCCAATAGCACCAAACTGGGACCAAGCCTGTACCTCAGAGAACTTTGGGGGAATCCAGATCCAGATTATAGCAGCTGAGAGGATGTTATCTCAAGATCCATAATTTAATTAAATCTACACAGACTCTTCCCAAATGAGAGCATAATCATAAACTCCCAGGGCTGGGGTGCAGCTGTACCTTTTCGGGGCCCACTAATTAATGCTTCCATTCCAATGTTTAGAATCCAGGATCTGAGGAACTAGAGCAATCTGAGAAGAGGCAGAGCATGACTCGTGACAGTGAGGAGAGTTGCGCAGTTCTTCCATTTCCTTTATCCAGATATGCTCCAGTGCAGTTGTTTCTTTTTTGGATCATTTCTTATCACTGTCCTGTCTTTCCTGTTTGTATTCTCCCCACTTTTCCTTGCCCCCATTGGGGTGTGAGTACTAGAACAGTTTGCAGTTCAAAAGCTGGGGTTCCACAGGTATATCCAATCATACATAGGGGTACTAGTTCCTCCCCTCACTCATGCCTGGGGCTACCTGCATGGGAGCAGGGGGTCCCCATAACCACCACTGAGGAGGAGAAAGTACCAAACTTGGCTCATGGATAGTTTGGTTTGGAGTAGGATGCAAGGTACTGCTGCCATGTTCCAGTCTCACCAAGGGTGCCCCTGAAGATAGGTGAAAGGAACCCCATGTTGCAGTGTGTTGGGTGGTGCAGCTAACCATCTACTTGGCATGGAAAGAGAATGGCACACAGAGGCACAAGCAGGAGCAGAAGGCTGAGTTGCTTGGTCAGAAGCTCACATAAAGAAAGCTGGGACCGTCAAGGACAAGCAGGTCTGGGGCTGACACAGGTAGATGGGCACTAGTCGTGAGGGACTTTGTTCCTCACACACCAGGGTACCTCCACCGTGCATAACACATCGAACATACAAGGAGAGAGGGTGGCTCACACAGTCATAGTCAGCTGGCTTGTTATCGGCCACCCCAGAGCTGGCACCTACTCCTGTGGATGGAGCAGCTGTGTGCAGGATTGGAGGCGATGGACAGGTTCCTGCCACCAAGCCTCTTGAGCCACGAGCATCCACCAGAAACCAGTGCTGAGCTCCAACGTGGCTCCACCCCTTCGCATAGCCGCCTGGAGTGTGTGGGTCACACCGGATCAAGTCAGAGTTAGACCTCCCTGCCTTGTGCTGTATCTCGCTCCTCATGGGTATCCTGCACGCAGATATCTGCCTCCGGGCATTCCTAGGCAAGCTTACTTCAGTCATGAAGAGAGATAGACCGGAACAGGAAAAATAGGAAAGAAGATGGAAAATATGCTGTGACGTCACTAATACATAGAGCACCTTCCGTTATTCTCAGTCTCTGCATCTCTGTCGTCACAAAAAGGTCACATTTTTATTTTAGCAAACATTTTCAAAACTATCCACTAGGTGGAGAACTTGCATCAAGTTTGCCCCTCAGTTAGTGCTGCTCATTGAGACAAGGGGTGGGATTTACTTATTTATTTAACCATTACTGAAATGAAATGATGGGTTCTAAGCGACAATGAAATGCATTTACGACTCTTCTTAGTGGCCTAAGTTTTTCACATTATAGACCAAAAACATTACATAGAATTACGCTTCTCTTATGATTGACTGTTACTGTGAGAGTGTTTTAAGGAGAAAGAGATGAACTGTGGGAAGACAAAGCTGAAATTTCCACATAACTGTCTCCGCCAAGCACTGCCTCTTGATTAGTTTACTGTGATTTATTCTAAGCTCTTTTAAATTTGTAAAATGGTATTTTTTTAATTTGTGGAACTGAGTATTGATTGCATGATAACTACAGATTAAGAAAACAATTTTGTTCATTAAAAAGCTTTATCTATTGGTGGGTTTTTTTTTTTTTTTTTTTATATTTCAGTTTTCAAAAGCCAGGCAAAGGGTTTCTTTTCACATGCATTGTTATTCCTGCTGGTTACTGAGATTTTATTGGGGTCATAGGATGTAGGTTAATAGAATTTAGTATACGGAGCATTCCTCATTGCAGCTCCAAGCGGTAAGAATGTGGCCCCAATTCAGCAGCCTTTCCGCCAGCCCTGCTGCAAGAACATCGGACCAGGAATTTGCGCTGGCTCTGGGGCAGCTGCATTGTAGGCTTAATTTCTGCCACCCACGCCGAGAACCATGGACAGCATCTACTTGTGGCCAGCCCTACACGTGCGGCCCCAACAGACCTTCCCAAAGCTAGTGTAGACCTGGTCTAGAGCTGTTAAGAGCTGAGGTTAGCAAATTATAGCTCTTGGGCCAAATTCAGTCCACTGCCTGTGCTACAGCCCTCAAGCTAAGAATAGTTTCTACAAGTAAAAATCTGTAATCTACTGGGTAATAGAGAGTATTGATTTTGAATCACAGTGAAATAAAATGTTCCTCTCTTCTCCAAATTCCATGAATCTCACTTGTAGACTTCCATCTCTTTCTTTCAAATCATACTCAGCTATTGGTGTAACTTAACTTTTACCGATTAAAATCTGTGGGGACTTGTTTTCGCTCTTGCTGTGTAACCACCTACATAATGTCCATTATTTTGTCTCTTGATCTACAAAGCCTAAAATATTTGCTCTCCGGTCTTCGCTGGCTCTGCTTCGGAGTGTTATTAACTTTTTATAACTCCCGAAATCATAGGTAAAATAGGATGTATAGCACATGAAACTTTTCTGAGAGAAATAACCTGGCTTTATTTCACTTAAAAGATTTCTTCTTTGGCCAACAACTTGAATATGCCTGAAGGGTGACTGTGACCACTGAAATGTTAGGAACCACCACTCTCCCTGGGTGAAGGCCCATCCACAAGACGATGATGATGATGATAGCTCAAGGTATTGCGAGCCAGTGTACCAAGAGTGATGAAAATTTCTCTCATAATGAATTTGAGTGGGCCAAAGGTAGGGTTGAATAGATTATTAAAAATTTGAGTGCAGTTCTTTAATCATACTCACAAGGTATATCATGTTGCCATAACGTAGATGTATAGTAAATTATTACTGCATCAATTTTACACCATAGTGTCAGAAAAGTTTGATGAACTTGAGGAGAGCATAGTCTTTGGCACTGAGCAGACATCCGGTCTGTGCCTGGGACTGAATGACTCATAGGAACTATTACGGTTTCTACCGCGATGTTCTTCCCAAGCCTCATGGGGTCCTAGTGGGGAGTTTTGAAGGTGGCTGGGTTAGGGCAGTGAATGTGGATTAAGGTTAATACTGGGATTGCAGTGTATGTGGTAATTAATTAGCACACTGACTGGAATTAGCCTAGTTCTTGGCGGCAACACCCAAAGGCTGGTAGCCTGGCATAAAAGGGAAAGGGCAGGCAGGCTGCTCGTTGCTTCTGTGTCTTCTGCTTGCTGCCTTCTGCTTGCCCTACCGCACCATGAACTGTTTCTTCTCTGCCATGCCCCTCTGCCATGCTGCCCTGCCTTGGAGAGAGCCAACGCTGCACTGAAGCCTCTACAAACTGAACCAGAATAAACCTTTCCTTCCTCAACTTGAGAGTGTCAGGTTATCTTGTCCCAGCAATGAGAAAAGTAAGACAGGAACACAACTAACCGGACATTTCAATAGGTGACCATCAAATGTATACAACTCGAGTAAATGAAATGACTTATTCTTATAAATTTGCAGCTAACTTAATCAGTTCGGAGGGGTAAGGAAGGAGTATATAAATGACGTTGTGTGGCATTTTCTGTATATTCCAGGGCCTCCTCTCTTTCTTTAGTAAAATCTTCAGGATGGGGAGGGGGAATTAATGAGTATTAGGAAGCAGAAAAAGGCAGAGAGTCTGCTAAGAACCAGTAGTAATTCCTTAAAATGCATGAATGTTTCAGTTCCGTCCAGTTAGAATTTCTCAGAAATTGGGCCTATTCTAGCCTGTTTAGACCACACCCACGTGCGTGTTCAAATAGGGAAAATGAGGCTGCCCACACTGAACACAACCTTCATTTATGGAGCTGGCTCAGACGCAGCCTTTCTGCAAAGATGCGTGGAAACACTTGGCTGCCTCGCACCCACCCATCGGAAAGAACTGGAACAGAAAAGCAAGCAGGGCCATCCGGTGGAATCAAAGCCAGCAACCTGGGAACGACTGACTCGAAGGATTGTTCTTTTTTTGTCCCCAGTAGGATACTTGCTCTATTTTATAGAAAGGAGGATTCACACACCTTCTCCTTTGATTGAGCTGTTTATGTTGGTGTGAATTCTGGCAAATGTGTCCTAGGGCTTGGCTGAGTGGTTTGAATACAACATCGCTGACTGTTCCAATTTAAGCAACTCTCACGAGACTGCACGGAGACAAAGAATCTGCGAAGAGGCGCAGCCCCGTGGCGCTCTGATGCTCTAATCTGAGTTCTGCTCGGCAAAGTCCTTTCTAATCCTCTTGTATCCTGCTGTGGCTCGCAGTCTAGAGAGGGGCAGCAAGAGCAAAAGCTGCAGGACACAGATTTAATTCAATCTAGCAGGCATTTACTGAGCCCGTCTGGTGTGCCAGACTCCGGGCTGGGTTCTGGGGTACAGGGACGATTAGGATGGGGTTCCCGAGCTCATGGAGGTTACTGTTTCCAGGCAGGAGGCACAAACACATGAAGAAGAAAACAGGAGCGGGGGAAGGAAGGGGATTCGTTCCCGAAGGGATCGCAGGGGAGCGCGTTAAACGGCAGTGAGGTGTTAATGAGTAGAGAAGGGCAAGTGGGCAGAGGAAGGAACATCAGCAAATTGAGGGAGGTATAAAAGCTCAGGGTATTTGGGGTGAAAGTTGAAAGAACTTTGTCCTGAAGAAGGGTGAGGGGCAAAAATACGAAGGGAGACATAACTGTTAATTCATCTAACAAATTTTTCTTGCTGGAGACGTTGTGGCAAAAACGAGCAAGTTCATTTCCGCCGATGGTCACCTTCAGGGGCACTGGGTGGGGTGGGGTGAGGTGAAGATAGATCAATACAAAAAATAGGAAAATTATATAGGACGTGTTTTATTTTGCCACGATTGCCATAACCAAGTGCCGTAAAGTAGGTGTTTCGACAGCACAAATTTATTGTCTCAGAGTTCTGGAGACTCGAAGTCAAAGATCAAGGTGTCGGCAGGATTGGTTTCTTGTGAAGGTAGTGAAAAACTTTTGTCCCTCTCCCGTAGCTTCAGGTGGTTTGTTGGCAAGGAAGTAAACTATTCTTAAAGGTATTTCCAGAATTTTCCACCTCAACTCTGAAACTTGTGATGGACTTTGCTGTTCATGCCTGTTGAAATCCTCTGACAGCTCCATCTGGTTTTGGAGGAGCCCGTGTTGTGTCTCCTGGCCTGTTCCCTTCCCAGACTCCAGGCTGCCTCTACTCCACCTCAGAGTCTACTCCTTGCCTACTGTTTGCCTGCACGAGACCAGTGCCCTTTTCTATACCAGCAAGAAAGTTTTGATGAAGGACAAGCATCATAATTCAATACCTTGCATTTCTAGGTATTTTATTCACTCTTGTGGACTAGTAGAAAAAGCCTTCATTTCTGAGCCAGCAAGACCCAGATTAGAATCATGGCTTTAACAGTGGCCAGCTCTGCGGTTTTGGTCAGCAGCTTGACCTTTCTTAGACTTCATTTTCTCATCTATATGATGGAGATAACAATATTTGTCTTGCAGGAATGTCATAAATACACAGACCATGTTAAAATGACTGCTCAGCAACACATTTGTGAGAACACTCAGTGAATGGTAGCTACTCTTATTAAATGTAAGTTTAAAGTTTAAGAGAGAAATTATTTATAATTAGACTTTTAGAAGTGTTTATTGTCTGTAGAAGTTTGAGAAATGTATAATTTTCTGGGCAGATGGTGTAGAGAGAGAAATGACCCAGGACAAAACATGCAAATTAATTGACATTAGGTCATAATCTAACGCGTACTTGCACTGCACCAAGTTAAATTCAGCTAATTTAGATTTTATGATACTGCAGGCGAAACTGGGTTGCAACTTACTTTTGTGCTATTTATGATAAAATTAATAGGGAGAACATGATTCAGAGCTTTTAATGTGGGGATGCTTAACCTACTTAAGCAAGTAAACTTTAAAGTTATGTTGGAATCAGTGTAGCAGGATCAGTTTATGTGGAGACCACATACTACTAGAAATGATTTAGAGATGTGAAATTAGAATTATGGAGTGAGAAAAGATATAGCGATAATTAGTGTATCTCCTCCATTTAAAAGATGAGAAACTAAAAGAATAAAAAGTCAACTGATTTACACAAGCCTGTACAGAATCAACAACAAGGCTGAGGTGAGAATCCAGGCCTCCTGAATTGTCAGCCATGATCAATTGGATATACTGGGCCTCAACATTTGCACTAAAAGTCATCGTTTTTTTCTTTACGCCAATTTGGGTAGTCGTAGTGTTTCTGCAAATTCTTCGTAGCGATGAAAGGTGTGCTATTTATAAATTTTTGTCTAATTCAGGCTTACTACGAATTCATGCTGGTGTTCCCAGTGCGGCTCTGGAATGAACTACAAGGTTTGGCTGGTTGCTTAGGTGGCACTGTAAAAAAAGATCTACACAAGGAAAAGCTCCTTGGCAGCATCACACGGTACAAATGTTCTCTATTTTAAAAAACTGGCCTCTAAATACTAAGTTTAATTCACTGGTTCTTAATTAGGACCATTATGATTTAAGATTTGTTCTCCAGAGTAGATTTTCTGAATCCTGAAGTCTGGTTCGCTTAGGAATTTGGTCTCAATTAAGATCAGAAGGATTTACTGACCGTACCACACTTTCTGCTGGGATTTGATAGCAGAGAGCTCTGGCAAATGTACTTTTCAGGGTCATACGTTTTTAGACTTCCTCATCTGCCCAAATAAGTGCACTTACACATCTATCTCATTGGGCAAGTTCTGAAAAACGTGTGATAAGGCAAATGAACTTAAAGGGTAAATGGCTTAAGCACATTATTGTTGACTATAAAGACTTTGTTTCGGTCAAGGGCATATAACCCTCCAAATTCCTGTTACCTGATTTAGAGTGAACCTGAGAAGAAAGAAATCTAGTGTGCTTTGTTTTCAAAATGTCCCTGTACTTGTTCAATATAAAAATTTGCAGCCTTAGCACTGTTACTCCAGGCTGCCAAGACAATGTGTAAATTACCAGAATAAAGTAACAGTGGAAAACCAACTGCAGCTAATGGAAAGAAATAAAGGAAGCCATACGTGTTACTCCATTGTGGAAGATTACAGATGAGGCTACATTTACATACCTTAAGCAATTGGTAGAAATAGATACTTCTCAACTCTGAAAACCACAAAACCACAATTAAATACCACAGACTTCTTCCTACACCAGGCATGAAATAGATACATTGCGACTCATATTTTACATCCAGGATACAAATAACTTTATCTTTTCTTCTTTGCCTTTTCAGATTTAACAGTTATGATTGGAAGAAGAACAGTTAAGACTTAAATTTATTTTTTGGTCAGAAGATAAAGAATATTTGACAGTGTCTGGCAAGAAGCATACTGTACTAACGGTTTTTACAAAGTAGCCCTAATCAGCGTGTGATTGCCGAGTAATTACAGGAGGCTCCAGTGTCCAATACCCACCCTTTCCTGCTGCAGCGTGTTTGAGCTTGTTGTTTCAACCCTGATCTTTCCTTGTCTGGTTCACTCTGTATTCTGTTATAGAGCACAGTTCAAAGGACATTTCCTGGTGACCTTCAGCATAGCTCAAGTTCCCCGGTATGCGTTGTCACTGCCTCCTGTAGTTCCCTTTTGGTGCCCTTCTCAGACCTTGTGGTTCTGAATTTGTGTGACGTGTGGTAATTTGATCAATGTGTCCCTCTTCCTTCAAATTATAAGACACAAAAAAGGCCTTGGCTAAATCACACATAAATAAAATGACAAATCTCCTTAATGAACAACAATAATGCCTAACATTTATGGAATATCTACCGTTTATATGTAAGATACTGTGATGAATGCTTTACATGTTTAATTAATCCATAATATCACTCTACAAAGTTTATTTATTTTATTTTTTTTCTGGTACCGGGAATCAAACTCATGACCTTGCGCTTGCTAGGCAGGCGCTGTGCCGCTGAGGTAAATCCCCAGCCCCTTTCTACAAAGTTTAAATTCCAAAATGTAACACTGTATTGCTGACTACTTGGTGTAAGGCCAAGAGCTTTTCTTTCATTGAGTCTGTTGCTTACCATTCCACCTTTTTTTTTTTTTTTTTGTATAAACTACACCAGAAATACCTTATGATTTCCAAAATGTCTGGGACATAACACCTGCAAAGCAATTTGAATTCAGAATCCTTTTAGATTATAACTTCTTCCATAAAAGGTTTTTCCAATTATGTCACCAACAACTAATTCAACAATATTTTTAAGTGACCTGTCTTTGACATTTTTCCTCCATATTTTTCAATGTGTAGAATGTTCATTTTATAATTAAAATAAGTAAAATTTCCATATTTGAAAATATGCCCAATTGTATCTTGGTAGGAATACTACTTGGAAAAGTGGTCTTGTCCTTTTAAGGGGGCGGTAAGCTGTATGATTCTGTGTGGGTGACCATCAGTCAGTATGTGTAAGGGAGAATCAAGAGTACTAGTTACTCTGGGAGTTGTTCAGTGAAGGTTTGTTCAGGGAGCTCTTAATGTGTTGTTATATTCATCTTACAAAAGAAAATCAGGTTTAAAGAGGTAAAGTGACTTATCCAAGTTCACAAAGTTAGTGAATGGTGGAAAAGTTTGAGGTCTTTAATGGAATAGATGATTTTCTTTCACTACTAATTGGCAAATTCTTTTGGCAGAAATCTTGTCTGATATCTCGCACAGCTATAGGCACACATAATAACCACACAACAGTTAATGAATTATTTAGAAGTCTTTTCTGAAGCGGGGCCATTCTTTATCATCTGTCATCATGTGGTGCACATATGGGCATCCTGCAATTGTTTTTAGGCTGTGATCTCTTACAGGGAAAACATGTATACGGTTGTATGTATTTGTATGTCAATTTATACTAAGGAATACTTAATAATGAATATTTATTTATTTAATGAACAAAGAAATTAACTAAAATGAAATAAATCACTCTTGAGCAGAACTTTTGTACCCCTATTCATGTCTTTCTGATGCTGTGTTTTGGTTGTCCATCAGAGTGCCTGGTGATCCTTATCTTCTACACATTTATTTAGGAAGTTCCTTTTGTATTTTTCATGTTTTCAGTGTTGTACTGTGTTCCCAGTTTATACTTTCTGAGATGAAATAAATGAAATGAGATTTACTGCCTGATGTGCAAGACAAATAGGACATATATTTCTTAAAAGGAATCATGGTGTTTTGGTTTAAGGTGAATGACTGATCATGCTCATACCATTTGTCTCCTTTTAGAATTACTATTAACATTACTATAAAAGTCTAAGAAAGAAATTAATCACAAAGTTAAAAAGAGCAACAGTGATCAATAGGTCAGCTTCATTGGCTTAAGAAACACCTAGCAGACTAGCAGAATGCACCTCTGGATGTGTCTGGGTGGATCCTGGAGTGTGCCTGGGCGACCGTATATGGTCTTCTGTGTTCCTTTCTGCTCTTATTCACCTGCTTTTTCTAGGCCATCTTGTACTAAGCCACTTTGCTTCGCCACACCCTATACCCTGAAGTTCCTACCTTGGAGCCAGCAGAGGATGGACTGAATTCTCCCAAACTGTGAGCTAAATTAAACCTTTTCTCTATTAGGTTGTGAATGTTGGGTATTGTGTCCAGCAAGGGAGAATTCATTAATGCAGTCAGGCTTGATCATCAGCAAAGGTGATCCATAAAATTTTTTTGAAGATAGAAAGTGAATGAAGGATTCTAAGAAAAAGGAAACCATATCCTAGAATATGTGGAATTCTGGGGAAGGTTGGGACTCAGATATACCAATTTTAATGAAGAGAAAGAATGATTTTTGGAACTAAGACACCTTAGTTTAAAAATCTTATAAAAAAATCTGTCATGAAGCTCCAACTTGCATTGAAAACATCTGATGGTCAGGAATTTACTTGTAAACCAACAAACCAACCAAACAAACAAACAAGCACTCACATTGTCTGATATCACAGACAGACTGAAACAGCTGAGAAGAACTTGGGCAATAGGGATGCATATTTCTTCCCCAAGGCAGTTTGGTATTCTGTAGGTCTTGAGGTGGAGACCATCTCTCTCTCTATTCATCTTGAGCAAAGTCTTCCAGTTAATAAGTTTTACCCAACTACAGGAACTTCCACATTGTTCTTACCTAACATTCTTAAATACAGACAGATCATCAAAGGGAACAGGGCATCTGAGAAAAGACTTCAATGTGAAAGAAAAGACCAAGCAGTACAACTAAAAAAGTGAGGCGAAAGGAAACTTATAATTCTCTTCATTTATGCTGTTTTTATTTGGCATGCCTGGGGTCCAGTCCAAGGCCTCATGCGTGCTAGACAAACATTCCACCATTGAGCTGCACCCTGGACTGGGAAACATATAATTCAAAAAACAAAAGAAACTGTAAGAAATTCTGGTTAGTTTTTTCAGAGATATTCAATAATTCTCTCCACTCATAATGCAAAAATATATTAGCTATGAAAAAGGAATAATCAGAAGAACTCTTGGAAATTAAAAATACAGTTACCAGGAAAAAGTCAGTAGATTAATTGGAATCTTAGGGCAAAGGAATTTCTTAAAAGAATTACCTAAAGATTAGGAGACAAAAATGACATAGTCAACATCTTACAACTAGGAATTTCAGACGACAGAACAGAAAAGAATGGATGAGAGGCGATGATTCAAGGAATGACCGGGAACTTCCCAGAGCTGAGTCACACTCGTTAGCCAGAGCAATGAAGAGAGAACAGATTCATCTCAACTTACTACTGTAGAATTTCAGAAAATCAGCCTACCATTCGAACGTCCTCTTAGTAAATAATGGAATATACTTTCATGGTAATGAGGCAAAATTATTTCCAATTTTATATCTTGTACTCAGTGAAGTGCTCAGTCACAAGTGGGGGCAAACACATTATCAGACAGAGAAGTGTTTAGAAAGTTTCCTTGTTATACACAGTTTCTTAGGTAGCTACTTGGAGGACATGGTGCAGCTAAACAAGGATGTAAATCAAGACAGAAGGGATGGGACTCAGCGGAGAGGAATAACAAAGTGAGGGTCCAGCCTCACAGCTCTGGAAAAAACCTAAGTTGTGAGTGAAAGAGAAAGAAGGGAGTCACAGGAACATTTTTGTCAGCACTGTGCACGCAGTGATTGATTACAGTTGCACGCGCTGCCAGCGCTTACAGAGGCTGCAGCAGAATAGCAAGAGCTCAAGCTTTGGGGCCAAGTAGGAAGATCTGGTTTAAATCACGAGACTGGGTCCAACTGCCTGAATGTTTCTGGGTCCTAAGACTCAGCTTTTTTATCTGTAAAACGGGGGAAATTTCTTCTAGAACATCACCACTTGGGGCTCTCTTCTGGGTTTACTGGATTTTAAATGAATGTTTTCATAATAAACTCTGATAACTATTTTTTTCTTGTTGATTCTCAGGAATAATACTAATAGTGAGAGATTTTAATAGGTTGCATGAGTGAAGTTATATATTCAACTCTGACATGGATTTCAGGACCCAGAAGTACTATATGATCAATTTCTACAAAAATGATCTTGTTAGCACTCAGGAGTCTGAGACAGGAGGGTCATTGCAAGTTTGAGACCAGCTGGGGCTACAAAATGAGCTCAAGCTCAGCCTGAACTGCATAGCAAGACCCTGTCTCAAAAAAAAAAAAAAAAAAAGTAAACGTTATTTCTCTTCAGCTACCAAGTACTGCAAAATGGAAAGTTTTAAAAACTTTCTTAAGAGCCCCCCGTGCCTTGCGCCCAGGCAGCGAGTTCTCCGGGAGCGGCAGGGCTCCTGGGTCCGAGTTTGGGCTGGACGCATACCACCACGATTCCCAGCTGAAACGCGCGCACAGAGCCAGGTAGGCCCCATCCAATCCC
>NW_004955444.1:18309482-18358474 GCF_000276665.1 Chinchilla lanigera
AAGGTTGAGTCAAGAAGATATCAAATTCCTGAACAACCCAATATCAATTAATGAGATTGAAAGTGTGATTAAAAATCTACTGACAAAGAAAAGCCCAGGCCCTGATGGATTCACAGCAGAATTTTACAAGAAATTTAGACAAGATTTAATACCAACCCTCCTCAAACTCTTCAATAAAAACTTTCTTAAACATTTTAAAAACAAGACCTATGATCCTATTAAGAGGAATATGATTGAGTTTACAAAATGATTCATAAAGTTCACGAGTGTAACCCCAGTTTGAAGATTGTTTTTTGCATAATCACTAAGACTAGAGTTTTTATGGAAATATTCGACTTCAGCTTTTGAGACTTTGCTTGCTCCAGGTATTTTTTTGTTGTACATCCCCACTTACTAAGTGGGATATCCAAGGAAGAGATAGGCTGCTGCTAGAACAAGGGTTTTCTAACAGGGACTTTTCACTTGGCTTTTTATTGCTTACACACCTGCAGGAAGTAAGCTTAACCTTGCAAACTTCTGCTTGGCTTTTTGTCCACGTTCCCTGTACATTACCAGATGTCAGGTGTTCTCTCCACAAAACTTGTGATGGAATTTTTACTGGCACACAAATGTAGATTGAAACTTTTTGCTTTTTTCTCTAATCTCTATCAGCAAAATGAGATTTGGGATTTGGTAAATTCATGCCACAATCAAATTCTCTTAATTCTCATACTAACACAGTGTTCTATCTGGTTGAAAGGTCTTGTGCTCCTCCAACATTTATTCCTTCAACATGGGGCACATGAGAGAAGGAAGTACTGGAGCCAGGGGAGTCACACATCATCTGAACTCTGGCAGTGATAGCTGATGTTGGCTTGTGTCTGTTACTGTCGTGGATTCTTAACTGTGGTGTATGAGTTGGAAGGTGTAATTCTTTAATATCTTCATCTAAAATGACTCTGCAAAATGACAAGTGTTAAATACCTTTCCAGATTTCATTCATGTTTTCGTACCAGATTATTTTTCATCTTACAATATGCATTTTAGACTAATAATATTAAACTATTAATTTGATGTTCATAAGCTTTATGATGTTCTAAGGAACAATACTATTTTCAATGTTATCATTGTGTCTTCAGTGGTTTTTGGAACCATTTTCATGGTTTTGTTCTGAATTATTTTTGAAAGGTGTTCTCCCTCTGTGGGTGTAGAGAGAGAGATAAAATTTTTTTCTCTCTTCAATGTCTTTACTGGCAGGAGTAAGATTATATGTACAGTACTTGGACTAAATTATGTGATTTTCTCCTACATGTTATAAGCCATAAATGATGTTGAAATAATCTGTTATGGAAACCAAATTTTGCAATCTAAAATGTCGGGCTTTATTACCTTGTAATGAACGACACTGAGATAATGGTAGGTCTGTGTGGGGCGAATAGAAATTTGGCGCCAGAACTGATATGGACATGTATTCATTATGAAGAACAGTTGGAAAGACTCTTGTTCTTCCCGTTTTACAACCTCTTAGGATATTGTATTTAAGACTTTTCTCTGCTTTGTACTAGTAAAGATGGACCGATGTTGAAAGAACTTGATAAATGTTTGACAACGATTTGATAGAACTTGTCTGCAGTTCAGCAGTTAATAGATGAAAAGTCAGCAGCTTCTCTCCCCACCAGGGATCCACATCCAGTCTGACTTTGGGCCACGACTTTCATGAAGTTGGTTTGGGAGTGGCTTAATTGCAGATTTACCGGGATCTGTGTTTGTCACCAAAGAATTATTCCTGTCTGGTGAAACTATTATAAATAAATAGTTGCTAATTCCTTTATTCTGAGTCTATTCTTCTGTCATCCTGAACTCGAAGTCAAACCAAGATATCTGAGTAGTACTTTTAGTGGACTTTAAGTGTTTTTTTTTCAAATGGAGTTGTTTTACTTTCAGATTTCTGCTGTTCTGTTTCTAAAAAGTACTAAGTTGTTGTTGGTATACCAGGGTTCTTTTTTTTTGGTGGGGGGGAATTCAGATAGAAACAATATGCTTATTTTTCAATTGAATATACTGAAGTTGAAAAAGAGTCAATAAAATTCCCAACCTGCATTTTGAGAACAAATATGAGCTTTTTTCAATACGTAGATCACGTTTTAGTTTTATGCATATAGTGACTTTCTTTGGCAAATAGCCTTTCTTTTGAAAGTGTTTCTAGAAAGAAAGACTCCAGAAACAAACAAATAAACAAACAAGCAAACAACCCCCACAAGTTTTTTGAGACAGGGTCTTGCTATGTAGTTCAAGCTGTCCTTGAACTCACTATATAGTCCAGGCTGCCCTTAAACTTGTGGCAATCCTCCTGCCTCAGTGCCCCGACTGCTGGGATTACAGGTGTGCACCACCACACCTGGCTCCCCTTAATCTTTATAGGTTCCTCAACCTACAACAGTCTGATAGTTAACAGCCCAATAAAGCAGATAAGTTAAGTCAATTATTCTGAGACCTATTCAGCCAATGATTTTACAGATTCAACTGCTGAAAGTAGCATGTTCAGTAAGTGGTTTTTTGTTTTGCAACAGGCTTTCACCATGCAGACCAAAATGGTCTCAGACTGTGGTCCTACAGCCTCAGCCTCCCAAGTGCTGGGACTAGAGGTATTCACCACAACACTTGACTCAGTATGGGGTTTGTTGTTATTTTTCCAAGATTTTGGTAAGAAACTTTCTGATTAACAACTATTATTTCCATGTTCTGGGTAACAGAACTTTGGGACATAGCTCCTGAATTTTTCTTCATATTGGAGCAGAAAATCTTGTCTGTGTCCGCTGTAGCCTCAGCCCATCTCAGTGCAAAGGTGGTGGTGTACTATTCTGTGCATGACCTTTTCAGTGTTACGAACCTGTTAACCTTACTCTTTGCTCAACTGATGAGGACGGCATACGAATAGATATTTAAATGACACCACAGAATACATGTGCTTCTGAGTATGTGTCAAGTAGGTTACTATGCTTTCAAGCACTCTTAGATAAAATTTATGGGACTGTGCCTGGAAGATATGTAGACAATTTTCTAGATACTCACACTTTAATTTCTGCCTCAAACCTAAACCACACTGTTTTTGTACTTACACAATGAAATTATGAGCTCAGTTTATTTCATATATCATAGATACTTCTTGAAGAAATTTTACAAAGACCTTATGAATATTCTTGTTTTTACTATAAGAATACTGGTGAAGATAAAGGCTATTAAATTAAAAACAAACCCCCTTATAAGGATCTAGCTATAAGAGACATTTCTCTCAGATTTATAATACTTAGTATAAAATAGATTTTGCTTATAATTTCCTTCTTATAATGGCTGCCAGAGAGCTAAGAGACAAAGTCAGGCCACCTCAAGATGCTGCATGATTTTATGACATGCATTTTATATACTATTTTCATCTGTTGCTTCATTTTTATTTTTCTAACTTTGTTTCCCTATATATGCTTTCTTCCTGTAATCTAGTTTCATTGTATATGTTTGTAAAATTTTTAAATCTTTTTGGAACTAGATAAGGTACAGATAAATGGCACAGAAGAAATTACACTTTGGGGGGCCAGTTAGAGCCAATTAAAATACCCTCTGAATACGATCCTAGTGGGAGAAGGTCACTCCAGCATTTGCAGCAGTGGCTAGGTGCTTCCACAGCTTGGCAGGACGTGGATTGTCATCCTCACTAAAGGAAATGGGAGCAGAGGAACAATTGAGTGACAGATGCAAGATGATAGCAGGTGCTCTTCATCATGGAAGTTTCTTATTTCTCCATCAATTCTGAAAGATAATTTTTCAGGGTACATCAGTTTGGGTTGGAGATTGTTTCCATTTAGGGCTTGAAATATTTCACTCCAAGCTCTCCTTGAATTGGGGTTTGTGTTGAGAAGTCTGCTGTGATTCTTATGGGCTTTCCTTTATAGGTGATTTATTTCTTTTCTGTAACAGCCTTTAACATCTGTTTTTGTGTTGAATGTCTGGAATCTTGCCTATTCTACACTTTGGCGTAGTTTTTTTTCTGATCATGGTTAATTGGAGTTCTGTATGCCTCAGTTACTGTATGTCCAACTTTTTTGTGTGTGTTTGGAGAGTTTTCTGCCATTACTTCTGTGAGCAGGTTTTTAAATTTTTTGTGTGCTATCTCTGATTTTTTATTCATTTCTATAAATCTTATGTTATTCTTCTTTGTATCATCTAGCAGCTGTTGAATTGATTTTTCATGCTTCCTTGTTATTTTGAAGGAGTCTTTCATTTGATGATTGCTAACTACAACTGCCTTCTAGATCTGATATTCTGTCCTCACATTGGTTGACTCTGCTGCATATACTTTCAATAGAAATTTTAATCTTCTGGATATCTACTTGAATCTGTTTAATGGAATCTGGTTCTTTTCTATGTTGGGCATTCATGGTTTCCATCACTTTTCTAAACTCCTCTATTTTTTTCTGTGTCTAGTCTAAATTCACTAACCATGTCCTTCATTGTGAACCTCATTTCTGTAGTTATTTGTAAAATTATTTCTGATTTTTTTTTTTTAGAGACTCATTCATTGCTTTGTTACTTTTGCTACTACCATTGCAGAAAATTCAGCTGGGTGGCTTTGGATTTTTTCCACCTCAATGCCCCTTGGATTTGCCTTGGGCAATTCGGAGGTTTAGGGTTGCATCCTGCTTTTGTGTCTTCTCATTTTCTATTTTTTAAAAAATTGTTTCCTGCATTGATTCTTGTAAATTGCTTATGGTAGGTGGCTGTCTTGGCAACTTTTCCCTCACTGTTGAGACAAAATACCTGCCACCCCAAATCAAGGAAGGAAAGGTTTATTTAGCTCACAGTTTGTGGAGGTTTCAGTCCACACTTGGCTGGCTCCAGGCAGAGTGGTGCATGACAGAGGGCAACAGTTCCTGGTGGCAGAAGATAGCAAAAGCAGCAAGAGCAAAATGGCGGGGGGACAAGCCTCTTTCCCTCCCTTACATTGTATGCAAACTACCCACCTCAGGGCAGGTGTAGCACTCACACCCATAATTACAACATTGGGCCATGGATCAATCATAAACTCTAGAAGTCCATCCCATGACACATGAGGATTTGGGAGGACATGCAGACACAAACTATAAAAGTAGCTTTCTTACTAGTATTGAGAATTCCTTAGGAAATGACTACATCTCAGAGCTGTTTCTAGGTATAGTTGGCTTTGGCTTTTGAGTCTGTCCCAAGATCCCGTCTCTTCAATTTATTAGAGATGAGAAGTTACTGCCTATTTGGCCTAGCATCCAGTTCTTTGGTATTGGACTATGGTATTGTTTATGATCACTGACAATCTCAGTATTAATATGTAAAGAAACAATTGATCACTACAACTATGTCACCTTGGCTAAAGGAGTCCAATTAGTAATAACAATAGCGTCAAGTATAGTATAGAAAATGAAAAACTCTGTTAACTGTTAATTTGCCACATTTAACCAGAGGTACAAGATTTATAGTTGTATAACAAAATCTAAAAGCAGAAAATCTACACAGTAAATATCCAGTCAATAGAGAGATTTTACCCTCAGAGGTACAAGATTTATAGTTATATAACAAAATCTAAAAGCAGAAAATCTACACAGTAAATATCCAGTCAATAGAGAGATTTTACCCTCAGAAAATTTAAAAGGAATAAGGAGAAAAAATTAGATAAATAAAAGAAGAAAAAGAGATTAGAAGCAAGGCTGAAGGACAAAGAAAGATTTCCCAAACCTTGGGAAACTGGTAAAGAAATAGCAAGAAAAGAAAGAAGACAAAAACAAAAACAAGAAATAAACAAAACAAAAAAAGAGGAAAAAAAGTTCACACTCATAAAAAACAAAAGTAAACAATCAAGGATAAAGAACAAACAAAGAAAAAAAGCTTTCTTTGTGATTTCAAGCCTATGGTATATTCTGGGGTCTACAGTTTTATGGTAGTATCCAATTCAAGGTCATTAGTAGAGAAAGGAGTTAGATAGAGCCCAGATGTGTGCTGGATAATTCTAGCAAGTGTGCAGTAAAATTAGAATAGAGTGCTAGATAAACCCAGAAAGCCTACAGTAGGAATAGGGCAAGGCACTGATTGAGTATTTCCAACTCCATAGATGTTCAGGTTGATTCTGGCCTTTGTTTGTGGAGTTGGGGCCTGAGTTTTTCAGCCTACAGCATGCTGGGTGTCTCTTACTGGCCTGACCCTGGATCACTGATCCTGAATGTCTCCTGGGGTTGTGCCTTACCCAGCCTGTAGGACCCCTGAGCTGAAGCCAACCCACGGACACTCCAAGCCCTGGGTTCAGTTGGCCCCTCCCTAAAATGGCATCTTGTTAACATACTCGGCAGTGGATGCCTTGACTGGAGTCTCTCACCAGCTATTGTAGCTCATGGCAGACACTGCTCTGTTCACTGGTGCATCTCCCCCTGGAGGCCTCTGGAGTCATCCACCCTCACTGTGTCTCTGTCGATTTGAACATCCTCTTTCATTCTGTGATCCAAGAGTCAGGGATAAAGTTCCATTGGCCACTTCCTTTTTCTGTTGAGATCTGTCTCTTCACTTTCCCTGTGGGTTCAATTCTTCCTTCAAATTATTCCTGAGTCCTGGGGATCTACTTCCCTCCTTCTTTTCTTCTCTAAGTTGTTATATTTCAATGTGTAGACTGAATCTTGGAGAGGCTGTTTACTGCTCCACTATCTTCCCAGATGTCCTTTCCATAATTTCCTTTTTTGGTGATTCTGTTATCTGTGGTCAACTATGGGTCCAACTGAGGGTGTGAGTCATCTCTTTGTCCAACATGTCTGTACTGTATATGTTACTTGTCTATTAGGGCTTATTGCTATTTATAGTTTCAGGCATCCACTGGGGGTTTTGGAATATATCCCCCATGAATAAAGCAGTGGGAAGCTACTGTATATATAATTACTGCCTGGACAACTCTGCATTAAATCCCAAATTAGGCTGACATAAGGGAACATATATTAACATACAAAATAAAGTATTATTTTTCATGACAGATTTTGAAAAAACTCTACCTTCACTAACTTGTCACAAAAACTGATGTGCCACAACTTAAATTTATCCTTGAGAGTAAATGTTTTGTATTTTCAGAAGTCTTTTGTTAAAGATGGGCCTCAAGATAACACATTGAGATGCCACTTTCACTAACAATGTGTAGGAGTAGCCTATTAAGTTGGTTTTTGTATTACAGAATCTGAAACAAAATGTGTTAGTTTTTTATCACTGTGACAAAAATAATACTTGTGAAAATCAACTTGAAAGAGGAAAGACTTATTTTGGCTCACAGTTTTAGAAGTTTCAGTCCATGGCTCTTTTCCTTCTGGGCCTGTTGTGAGGCAGAACATCATGGTGGGGAGAATGAGGTACAGTTAAAATGCTCACCTCATGGTAACAAGAGAAGGAGAGAAAGAGAAAGGTGGTAAGGAAAAGAGAAAATGAATGCATATGAAGGAGGGACAAATATACCATTTAAAAAGATAACTTCGAAAGTATCCACAACCTTTCAATAGCCCATCATAAATGGTTAACCCATTTATGGGGTTAGAGCCTTCATGATCCAACTACTTTCCGAAAGCCCCACCTCTGAACACTGCTGCACTGGGGACCAAGCCTTCATGAGTTCTTGGAGGAAATTTAAAATCCAAACTATAGCCAGTTTCTTAGAGAGGAAACTGTCCTGGTTTGGGACATAAAGTCCAGTGAGGGGGAGCTAAGAGAAGGCCTGACAATGGGAGAAAGGAGAAATACCCTAAGCATGGAGGACAGGACTTTTGTTACTATGAATAAAAAACTATTCTAGGACTGATGTAGTCATGGGGCCTATACTAGCAAGGATAGTCCTCAATTTGATGTCCTATTTCTACCAACAATACTATAACCTTGGTCTTAATGACAATAATTCTCCCTGAGCTCCACTGTCTATCTTCTTCTCTCCTTCCTTTACATTTTCCTATCTCTTATTTAACCTATTCTCAGATCTCATGACTATTTTTCCCTCACAGGCACTAATATTAGCCACATCATAGGACTTCTTTAACACCTGTGCTGAGGACCACCTACCAATCCTGGTTACATTTCTTCTCATGCAAGCCATAGTCTTTCCTTTATATACCATGGACCCAGGAGAATATTTCTCACTTGTGTCCCTGATAATTGGTCACCTCTGCAGGAACTTCAGACCTTGATACCCCTGCCTGTGGAGCAGAAGTAGGTATACAGCCACTGCTACCTTCCTGGGTCCCTGGGTGCCCCTGAAGTCACTCTCTGCTGTGTCCCCATGCATGGAACACCACCTAATGCACACACTTGGTTCTACTACCTTCCACACTTGTCAGGGGTGCCCAGAAGACTGCCAAGGGGTCCTGGGGCCTCCTGGAGATGTGGGGTCACATTACTCTTTGTCTCTGCTGCTGTCTTTCACTCCAGAGATGTAGACTACTCCTTGAATTCTGTTCAGGTCCCATGTCCAAACACAGATGTTTTTCCAAATAATTCCTTGAGATTTACAATGAGTCCTTTTGGTATTTTTCCAGTGTGATATGTAAGCTGTAGGGAGTCCTCACAATGATTGCAATGTGTTGTATAGTCCATGTAGCTATCCTGTAAGAAGTGCCAAAAGTCCAACTTTTAAGAAAAGGAATCTGTTTATTTATAATCACTTATAAATGAGTCCCAGATACTATGTAAAGGGTTTGGAACATTATTTTAGCTTCAACTTTGGAGAACAATGGGCAGAGGTTAATAGGTCTGCCAGATATTCTTAGCACCAAACATCATAAAAGTTTTTGCTCAATTATTATCTCACTTACTGTTCTGATCACTCGAGAAGTTCTTCGTTGCAGAGAAAATTATTAAGTTAATATTAGCTTTAATGCTTATTTTAGTCTGTGAATTTCTGAAACAAAATAGCATAAACTGAATGTCTTATAAACAACAGAAATTTATTTTTAGGAATTCTGGAATAGGTGAATACAAGATCAAGGTGAATCCAGCATCAAGGTACCGGAAGATTTTGGTATTCAGTGAGGGCCTAATTTCTGAAATAGTGCCTTCCAACTGCATCTTACATGGTAAAGGGGATGAATGAGCTCCCTTGGACTTGTTTTATAAGGGTGGTAATCCATAATGGCAATACTTTCACGATTTAATCACCTACCCAGTAATGCTTTTATTTTTACTCTTTTGATACTTAATTTTCTGGTGATGTTAACCATTCTTATAAGATGGGGTTCAAAGGCTAGGTGGTTCCTCTTCTGTGTTTAAGCATGGGTTGTTAACATTGTTGGGTGCTCCAAGGAGCTAGGCCTCCTTTATAAGAGGTTACCAGACAATTTATGCATATGAATAGAGAGCTAACTGAATACCTCTATAAGACACTCAGAAAGACTGGAATCTCATCCTTGTGATGTCCTAGAAAAGCATTTGGTATCTGGGCCATTCAAATTTCAGTCTCCCTGAAGGTAAAGAAGTGTAGTAAGTCATTTAAGTCTTTTTATGATTGGAATTTTCCAGGAATTCTCTGCAGTTACTTGTAATAATTTAATCTTTAATGAGAATACATTTATGAATTTGCTATCATACAAACTCATTATAGTTATATTTACTATTACATGGGATTTAGATGCATTCATATTCATATCATGTCCTTCAAGATATAACACTGGAATTCACATCCATATATCATTTCTTTGCTGACTTTAGCAGATAGTTTATAATTTGTAGTCATCACACATTGTCAGGAGAAGGAAGTTCGATCCTAGGCAAAAGAAAGTCCTTTGTTTATGAAGCAGTATGGGAGATTATGCTTGAAGATAGTGATATGGTAAGTCTAATTTTACCTAATATACAGTAAAGTGGGAGGCATTTGAGGTTTGGGAAGTAAAGCGAGGAAGAAGAAAACAGGAATCACTAAGTTGGACCCTGAGTGGGGAAATGGCAGAAAAAAACTACCCTCATAAGAGTTCTGGTGGAGAGGACTGAATTTTAGAGACAAATTTGCTTAATGGTAATTTTTCAAGTAGTGTATTTTTTAAAAAAAATTATTTTAAAGAGAAAACAAAAACAACCCCCCAAAACAAAAGCAAAGACAAAAGTAAAACAAAAACCAATAAAAAAGATACAGAATTTCAAAACAAGGTGATAGGAAATTAGCGATGATTGTTGTATTACATATTGTTATCTTCAAAGTAGTTGGTCAGATTACTGGATATAGGCATGTAAACTTGATCAGTTAAGCATTAACTGTCCCTTTCAATAAACCAATAGAAATTAGCAGTATATTTTGAAGTGTGGGATTTGGTTTTTTCTTTTTCATTCCTTCTGTTATAGCCTAATATTTTCAGTGTGATGACAGTGATTTTGGATTTGTGTAAGTTGCTGGGTGCAGAAATTAGGGTGAGTCAAAGCAGAACAGAGGATGAAAGGGTTAATAGAATGTGGTCTATAAATTGTAAGAGTGGGCACTGTGATGTGTTTTTGGGGAAATGAAAAAGAGCATTCACAGGAGAACGAAGCACATGATTATGGAGAGGGGAAAACATTAACATGGATTCCAGGACACATCTGAGGCTCAAATTAGGACACACAGGATTTTGATTAAAATAAGCCTATTAAGAACAAAATGACAATTTAAAGATCTTTATTGGCTTTGTTTTGGAATTCTAGAATTGGGCAACCCTCATTCCATAAAATACAGTAGCCATATCAAATCTGATTAGAAGAGTTTGGTTTTATCAACAAAGAAATGTTAAAAAAAATCAGAAACAAAGAACTTAAGAAGATTGGTCATTTCAAATTTTCTTTCCATCACAGGAAGGACTCTGGGCCCTGGAAAGCCTCACTGAACTGCCTGGGAGCCCAAGACCCCTGGATCCACTACCCACAACCATTGAATGAAGGACCCTTGGCCCCAGAAAGCCTCAGTGAGCTGGTTGGGAGCTCAAAATCCAACACTCTGCTCCCTGCTGCCATCGTGGGAAAGACAGTGGGTCCCCAGAAAGCCTCAATAAGCTTCCTGGGAACTCAAAACCCTGTACTCTACCTCCTACCACCATCGCAGGAATCACCCTGAGTCCTGGGAAGCCTCAGGAGCCTCAGTGAGCTGCCTGGGAACCTAAGACCTCACTCTCCACCTCACACTGCCATCAGAGGAATGACCCTAAATCCCAGGAAACCTAGGGAACTTTGAAAATGACAAAACAAGGAGCAAAATGCAATCTTAGTCCTCCACCCCACACAGAACAAGTCCAAGACACATTAACATGGAAGAAAATTGAAGTCACACCCTGAAATATCTCAAATGATAGCAACTGAAGTAAAAAAAAAAAGACAACTACATTAGGCTATAGAGCAAATCATATCAGAAATACTCAGGTAAAAAAAAGAAATAACAACCATAAAGAAAGAATCACTCAGTATATCAAAAGAAGACATGGATAAAAAAAAATAGAGGAGCACACAAAAATGATAGTAACCTTGAATGAACAATATAGGAAAGAATTAGAAGGCATGAAAGAGAGTCAAAGAGATATTCAGGAAATTAAAAATTCCATTTAAAGCTGTCAAAATCACTTGAAGAAAGCTGAAGACAGACTTTCAGACAGCATTGCAGCTAGCAATTGTGAGAGGAAAGATCTGTTAAAAATAACAAGGAATCAAGAAATAATAAATTCAACAGCTGTAAGATGAGGCAAAGAGAAACAATACAAGATGGACAGGTGTCAATGAAAGAGCAGGAGGCACCAAAAATGATATAAAAAGACTATTTGCAGAAGTAATAGCAGAAAATTTCCCAAGCATGGGAAAAGAACCTGGCATACAAACAAATGAGGTATAAAGAACTCCAATTAGCCATAACCAAAATAAATCTACACCCAGACACACAGTAACTGAGATCCCAGAAACTCAACAAAAGAAGAGAATATTACAAGCTGATAGAGAAAAGAAACAGATCACCTATTAAGGAAGGCCCATCAGAATCACAGCAGAGTTCTTAATGCAGACCACCAAGTCAAGAAGAGCTTGGAGTGAGTATTTCAGGTTCTAAAAGAAAACAACTAACAGATTGCTGTACCCTGCAAAGTTGATAGAAAAATAAGATATTTCCATGACAAAGATCAGCTGAAGGAATTCATGAGTGCAAAACCAACCCTACAAAGAGTACTGAAAGATATTCAACATCAAGAGGAAGAGATAATCATAAACATGTATGCATCAAATATGGGAGCACCCAACTATAAAGACAAATATTAATAGACATGAAAAATCAAATGAGCAATAACACAGTTGTAATGGGGTAACTTAATACCTCACTGTCACAAATAGATAGATCAACCAGGCAAAAAATCAGCAAAGAAATATCAGAACTGAATCAAACTTGTGAACAAATGGACTCAGATGTTTAAAGAGTGTTCCACCCAACGTCAGAATACACATTCTTCTCAGCTGCACATGTAATGTTCTTTACAATAGACAATATACTAGCCCATAGAACATGCTTAAGTAATGAACATAGACACAAAAATTCTCAGTAAAATACTAGCTAGTAGAATGCAGCAAATTATCAAGAAGATAATACATCATGACCAAGTGGGATTCATCCCAGGATGCAGGGATGGTTCAATATATGCAAATCAATAAATATAATACATCATATCAATAGAGCCAAAGACAAAAATCACATGATTACATCTATAGATGCAGAAAAAGCTTTTAGTAAAGTCCAACAATAATTCATGATAAAAACCCTACAGAAAATTGGAATAGATGGGTTTTACCTCACTTTGATGAAAGCCATATGACAAACCAAGAGCAAACATAACACTAATTGGACAAAACCCTGAAAGCTTTCACTTTAAAATCAAGACAAGACACAAGGACGAGGACATCCACTGTCACCACTCTTGTACAATGTAGTTCTGGAAATATCAGCCAGAGCAATTAGACAAGAGAGAGAAACAAAAGGATTAAGGATAGGAAAGAAAGAAGTGAAATTATCATTATTCACAGATGACATGATACTCTACATGGAAGACTCCCAAAACTCCACTAAAACACTCCTAGAATTAACAAACAAATTCAGTAGTGTAGCTAGATATAATGTCAGCATTATATCAATAGCATTCCTGTACACTAACAACAAACACACTGAGAGAGAAATTAGGGAAATACCTTTCAGAGTAGCATTCAAAAAGTAGAAATACTTAGGAATCAATCCTAACAAAGGAAGTAAAAGATCTAAACAGTGAAAATTATAGTACTCTGAAAAAAGAGATCAAAGAGAAGTTCAGAAAATGGAAAGATATTTCTTGCTCATGGATAGGAAGAACCAACGTTGTGAAAATGGCTATACTCCCAAAATTATTATACAGATTCAATGCAATGCTAATCAAAATACCATTAATATACCTCATAGATCTAGAAAAAACATTCCTAAAATTCATCTGGAACCAGAAGAGACCCAGAATAGCAAAAGCAATCCTGGGAAAGAAAGGCAAGCAGGAGGCATTACAATTCCTGACTTGAAATTATACAACAAAGCTACTGTGATTAAATCAACAGGGTATTGGCAAATAAATAGATCTGAGTATCAATGGAACAGATTAGAAGATGCAGCCACAACCACAAACACACTCAGCCACCTTATCTTTGACAAAGGGGCCAAACAAGTTTACTGGAAGAAAGATAGCCTCTTTAATAAGTGGTGCTGGAAAAATGGGCTCTCCACATGCTGAAGACTAAAACTAGACCCATATCTATCACTATGCACCAAACTAAAGTCAAAATGGATTAAAGATGTAAATATTAAAACAGAAACACTAAATCTACTGGAAGAGAAAGTAGGTAGAAATTTTGAAGACATAGGTTGTGGGCAGAGAGTTCATGAACAAAAACCAAACTGTATGAGAAATGTTTCAAAGAATCAACAACTGGGATCTCACCTTATTGAAAAGTTTTTGCACATCAAAAGAAATCACCAACAGAGTAAAAAGAAAACTCACAAATTGGGAAAGAATTTTAGCCAACTGCCACTCAGACAAAGGACTTCTATCTTTATATGTTCTATCTAGAATATATAAAAAATTTTTTAAAAATCAGGCCTCCAGAATTCAAAGACTCAATCCAAAAATGGGCATCTGATATGAATATGCACTTCTTGGATAAAGAAATACAAATTGTAAATAAAATACTTGAGAAAATGTTCAACATTATTAGTGTAACAGCAGAAATTCCCCTGGCACCAATTGGGCTGTATTCCACAAGAAACCCCAGTCTACTGAGAACAAAACCAGAGTTTAACTTGAGGCTAGCCACCCTCACTTCCTTTGCCAATCTGGAAGCGGGCCCATGGCTACCTTTGTTTCACCTTATATACATTTTGGTTTCCATTGACAACAGATTGGGGTGTTACATTCTCTGACCCCAGTGAGCATATGGTGTTTCTCTCATCCTGTTGGACCCCAGGTCAGTTGTAGGTCGCATGTTTAGATAGATGATAGATGTTTCCCCCGTTATATTCCATTTGTCTCTTTTTTTTTTACAACCTATGCATTCCTTTAGGGTTACAGTGTTTATCTAGGGCCAGGAGATGGCACTGCCCAGGCAGGGTCATGAAGGGTCACCTCGGCCCAGGTGCCCCCTTATCTTGGGGAGACATTCCTGGGCAGTGTTGATCTGGGGAATTAGCTCTTGCACTGTCCCAGGAGGCTTCCCAAGGCACCATGCAGGCTTTTACCAAACGATTTTATCTAAAATAATATGCTAAGATTCATTGCCCCCTACATTAGTCATTCAAGAAGTGCAAAATGAAACAACACTGAGATTCCATCTCCTTCAGAAAGAATGGCTGTCATCAAGAAATCATCCCATAACAAATGCTGGAGGGGCTGTGCAGAAAAAATGAACCCTTCTCCACTGTTAGTGGGAGTGTAGACTGCTGCAACCACTGTGGAAATCAGTCTGGAGATTTCTCAGCAAATTAAGATTAGAGATCTCATTCTAACCAGGTATTCCCCTTCTGGGCGTTTTTCCAGAAAAACTGAAAACATCATACCACAGTGATATATGTGCACCCATGTTTATAGCAGCACAATTGTCATAGCTAAATCTTGGAAACAACTCAAATGCCCATCAACTGAAGAATGGATAAAAAAGATGTTGTATTTTTATACAATGGAGTATTACTCAGCTATAAAGAAAGATAAACTCGAGGGTTTCATAGGTAAAGGGATGCAACTAGAGACCATACTCATAAGTGAAATAAATCAGACTCACAGTATAAACATCATATTGTCTCCCTAGTGTAAGAACATGAAAGAGTTAATAAAATCTGAAAGGTTCAACAGATATTGTGAAAGGGAAAGAAACTGCTCAAAATGAAAGAACACCTGAGATGAGAGAAAACAGAAAAGAAAGAGAAGGAAGGGGAAAATTATATACACAAGATAGCTATGATAATTGTACTACTAATTTCTATTGGTTTATTGAAAGGAACAGTTAATGTTTTATTGTTTGGTCAATATTACATGCCTATATCTGGTTATCTGAGTAACCACTTGTTATGGTTGATACATTGTGTCAACTTGAAGAGTCTAGAAGCTTAACTAAGTGACTCAGCAGTTCTATATCCTGGGGTGAAAAGGACATGCCCTTACCACTCTAAGATGTTGTTCTAAGTGTCAGTTTGAGGAGTTTAGAAGGTTAACTATGTGACTCAGCAGGAAGCAGGGGTCCTTACTTTGTATTCATCCTGAGCCTGTGCAAGAGGAGGGTCTGGAGATGGTGTGAGCGTAGAGGTCCGCCACCCAGGACGGATAGTCTGCATACAATATAAGTGAGGGAGAAAGTCTTACTTTCCCTCCCTTTTGCTCTTGCTTCTTTTTCTATCTTCCGCTGCCATGAAATGTTGCCCTCTGCCATGTGTCACTGCCATGGAGCCAGCTGAATATGGACTGAAACTTCCAAAAAATGTGAGCTAAATAAATCTTTCCTTCCTTATTTCTGGGCATCAGGTATTTTGTCTCAGCAATGAGAGAAAAGTAAACAAGACACCACTTTGAAGATAACAATATGTAACACAACAACCATTGTTAATTTCCTATCACCTTGTTTTGAAATTCTGTATCATTTTTATTGTTTTTGTGTTGTTTTGTTTATGTCTATTTTATTTTTTATTTTTTCTCTTTAAAATAAAATTTAAAAAACCCAAAATATTTGTAGAATAAAAAAAAAAAACTTTCTTGTAAGATGGAGTCAAGGAAAGAGAACACTAGAAAAGTAATTGGCTATCATGGATTTACTTGTGTGTGTTTAAGGATTGGCGTGGAAGGAACGTCGTTAATATACTGATTGAAAATAGCCTTTTTGGAAAATTTTGCTGTTAGTGCACATTTTCCCTGATTTCTTGAATGGCCAAATAGCTTAGTTTTGGTTTGGTGGGGTGGAACGTTAGGATAGGCAGCTTCTTTCTGATTTGTAGTCTGGTTTGATGGGGCCCAGGGCAGGAGCCTAGTCCGAAACAAAGGCCTCCTGTAACTTTTGTTTAACAAGCATGCCACAGGCCTGAACCATACGAAAGGCAGAGTTGACAGGGGAACAGAGTTTGGTTTATTTGTGACCAGGAGAAACTGAGCTAGTTTGTACACTGAGCAAAACTAGCCAAGAAGATCTTAGTTTATTAAACAGCATTTCCATTTATTAACATTCATAGAAAACTTCAAAGAAAGCTTCTTGCTATTTCTGGTGTGTGAAATAGGTATGTAAGCCAGAATCTCAGGTGTACTGTAGGAATCATGGGACTCTGTATGTTTTGATTTATGTGTTTATTGATGGCGTAAGAAAAATGAAGTGCTCTAATAAGCAGTAGGTACCATTCTTTCCATTCTTTACTTCAGAAAGAATAGAAGTAAATCAACTGAATTTTATTCCTTAACTTCACAATACTGAAAATATTCTCATGCTTCTGTCCATTTTTAAGTCAGTGATTTAAGGACTTCTCTCTCTCTTTAAGTCAAGTTAATCCTTTTTTCAAAAGAAATCTTATGTGGAATCCCAATTTATAGAATTGATCAAGCAGATGTTTCTGCTCCCACTTTAGTCATACTCTTTTCTCTCTCATCTGTCTCTTTGCTCCCTGATTTTCACCAAATTCAGCCCCTTTTAAAACTCCTTGAGTCTGGGAAACTGTAGGAGGGTGCTTCTGCAACTGAAGTTTTCAGAGTTGTTTTTATCTATTGGTTAGTGAGACCTTTAAGATTTCCACGTTGGCCCCAAAACGGTCATACTGTAAATGGAGAAGTGAATGTGACCTTGAAGCAACTGCTCAAGAAGCTTAGTTATTGGCTACAGTTCTGACCCATTCATTATTGTACTTGGAACACGAAGTGATTTCTGGCTCTAACTTAACTTCTTTGAGTCAGAAGGTCACCCAGAGTACCTTGGCCTGAACACACTGCCAGGCGGTAGGTCATTTTCTTGTTTACTTAGTTGCTGCTCTCTTTTCTGTGTTAAAACTGTTGTCTCACTGTTCCTGAGTCAGATGTGTCCTGGATACAGTAAAAACATGAGAGGGAGGGAGGAAGGGAGGGAGAGAGAGAGACAAAGAGATAGAGGCAGACAGATGTAGACAGAGGGAGACAGAGACAGAGAGAGGCAGAGAGAGAGAGAGAGAGAGAGAGAGAGAGAGAGAGAGCAGAGAGGCTATTATACTTGCAGCAAGTTTGTGTTGTGAATTTTTTCCAGTTATCAAACCTCACAAGATATATTTTTGAGTATAGTTCAACATGTTGAAGTATATGTCATAAAATTATTTATCTGTTGTCTTTACTTTCTATGTGGTAGGCAGATGTCCAAATCTGGTAACAAGTCTTGATGTCCTTCAGTCTCTGGTGTAGAACTGCTGCTAAGATTTCATTGTGTTCTGTGCTGTGGTTTTCTCCCCAACATATTTCTATTTATCTTAAAATATATCATTCAGTTTATTGGAACATCAATGGAAGATACTATCATGTTAGTAATGTTAGATAATTTATACATTGTCTCCATAATCCCATCTGGTCTGTTAATTTTCTAGCATGGGTATGTGTGTATGTGTAAAAAAGGCTATCTATACAAAAGTGAATTTATTACATTTAGATAATGCAAGAAGATAATATATATGAGTTCTTGGAACTGGATTGTAAAGAGTTTGGGAAATATCTAAGTTTATATTCTGGAACCTTTTAATTCTCTCCCCCCCACAAACATTTACTGAGACTATAATAAAGGACTACAATAAAGCTTTGAGAATACAAACATTGGTGAGGCTCAGTTCTTGACTTCCAGGATGTCTTTCAGGTGGAAGATGTGAAAATGAGCTTATAAAGTAGAGTTGAAAATTCCTAGAGATCTGTGTGGAGTGTTGTAGATTAAATACTGAGGCTCCCAAGATTTAGTCTTCTTTGTCAACCCTTCCCAATTCTTTCTTTGCCCCTTGGGTTTTTTTTTTTGTTTTTTTTTTTTTAATTTGCCCCTTGGGTTTTGTTGTGGTTTTCTTTTGCTGGAATAGCGAATCATTACAAATTTAATGGCTTTAAATAACTCCAATTTATTATTTTGCAGCTTCTGAGGTCAAAAGTACATAATAAGTCTCACTGGGTTAGCTGAAGGGGCTGTCCAGGGGCTCCGGGAGAGAATCCATTTCCTTGTCTCTGCCAGTCACTGGAGGCTGCTCACATTCCTGGTTGCAAGCTCCCTCTTCTTCTTCTTCATTTTTTTCTTGAGACAGGGTCTCACTCTGCTGTTCAGGCTGGCCTTGAACTCGCAATGATCCTCCTGTCTCAGCTCCCTGAGATCTGGGATTGCAGGTGTGCCCAGCCTGGGGGCTCTCTCTTCCATACAAGAAGTCATGTTACTGTGGTCTCTGCTTCCTTTCCTTCTCTGACTCCCCCTCCTCTCGCTCCCACTTGTAATTTACCTGTGATTACATGAGGATCCATCCAAATCATCCAGGACAATCTCCCTATCTCAAGAGCAACTGATTAGCACCCTTACTTCTATTCATACTCTTAATTCCCTTTGGTCATCTAACAGCATACTCGTAGGTTCTGGGGTTAGGTCAACAGCAGTGTGAGGAGTTGTTATTCTAATACAAGGTTATCCCCTCCAATTCAAAGTTGGTATTTCAATGTCACATCCTTTAGAAAGACAGCAATTCTTTAATAACATCAGTTTTCTAGCCAGCATTCACATTTCCAAGGTTGCCTTGAAATATTGTTTGTAAAGATTTTTTTTTCTTTCAGGAATTTGTTATTTCTTCCCTTTAATAAACTGGGTTAATTCTGCTTGGAACCAGTGCTGGTAGCACTTGTTCATTTTTATTGTAACTAGTATTCCATTTTATTTATATAGTCATTTGTTGATGGACACTGGGTCATAACCATGTTTTGCTGTTATGAATGATACTGCTATGCACATTCTTTTTCATTGCAGGGAATTGAGCCCAGGGTCTCTCCCGTCTAGTACCCTGCCACTGAGCTATAGCCTAACCCTTGCTATGAGCATTTGCACATGAAGTACCAAAATGGACTCAAAGGAAATACAATATCTGAATATAAATAAATATATTGAGTGAGTAATCATAAAGTTTGTGACACAAAACTGTCCAAGACCTGATTGTTTTACAGATAAATTCTACCCAAGGTGTTAAGAAGAATCGATACCAATTCTTCATGAACTATCCCCAAAAAAGAAAGAATGAAGTACACTTCTGTGTTTCCTTTTACATGTCATATACCAATCAGTGACTTGTTTCTTGAATATATAAAATACTTATAACTCCGTAATAAAAAGACAGCCTAATTTATAATGGGCAAGGAATCTGTATAGCCATTTTCTCAAAGAAGATGTATAAGTGATAGTATATTTCTTTTGAGTCCATTTTGGTGCTTTGTGTCTTTCTTGAAATGTGTCCACTTCATCACTTCATCTAAGTTATCTCATTTGTTGGCATATGGTGTTCATAGCATTCCCTCATGACTACTTTGAGTTTCCATAACGTTGGCAGTAATGATCGTCTTTCCTTCATACTTTTAGTGACTTGAATCTTTTTTTTCTCATTTAACCCAGCTAAAGGTTTGTCAGTTCTGCCAATCTTTTCACACAACTGACATTTGGTTTTGTTTTCTTTATTGTTTTGTTATTCTCTACTTTGTTAATTTCTATACTAGCTCTTACTATTCCTTTTCTTCTACTTGCTTTGTTTCATTTGTTTTGCTTTCTTTCCCCAGCATCTTAAATAGCAGTTTATGTTGGTGATTTCCTCTAAACCTTGCTTTGGTTACATTTCATATGTTTTGGTATGTGCTTTTATCTTCATTTTTTAATGAATTGATTAAAATATATGGCCTGAGCTCTGTCTCCTCTGTTTTCCATCCTCATGTGTATTTATTCTTTTCTTTGTCCACATATTTGTTCTTTTCTTTGCTAAACTTAGACTTTACTCTTACCAACTTTTCCTTAGAGTGATATGGATTAAATTATGCCCTCTATAAATTCATCTGTTGAAACCTTAGTGGTCTGTATATATATTGAAGGATAAAGTCTTTAAAGATGTGATTAATGTTCAATAAGAATGTAGGGTTGGAGCCTGTGTTAGACCTAATAGGACCCCCCATGCACAGGGATAAGACCCCCACATGCACAGTGATGGATATATATATAATAAGGTATTGCCTCATGTAGCTATGGAAGCTGAGAAGCCTACAACCTGGAGACCTAAGTGAGCTAGTGGCATGACTTGAAGGCCTGAGTACCAGAAATCTGACACTAAATTCCAGTCCAAGTCTGAAGGTCTGAGAACCAGAAGCACAAAGGCAAGATTGATATCCCAGCTCACGCAGCAAAGCAGAGAAAAAATTCAACCTTTCTCCACCTTTTTGTTTTGTTAAGCCTTCCATAGATTAGATGATGGACATCTGCATCCTGATTCAAATGTTTTCTTCTGGAAGCACCCACAGAGACATACACAGACATGTTTTGTCAGCCACCTGGACATCATGCCTTAGAAAGTTGACACTTAAAATTAACTATCTACAAGCCTTGATCCAGTTGAAGTGATAGCCTTATAAAAGAAGAAACACTAAAGCTCTTCTCTCTTCCTGTGAGCACACAATGAGAAGTTGACCAACTGCATGTGAAGAGGAGGGCCTTCATTAGAGACTGGACTCTCTCTCTCTCTCTCTCTCTCTCTCTCTCTCTCTCTCTCTCTCTCTCTCTGGTTTTTGGAGACAAGTTCTCACTATGTAGTTCAGGCTGGCCTTGAACTCACTAACTATGTGGGGCCAGGCTGCCCTTGCACTTATGATACTCCCCCTGCCTCAGCACCTCAAGTCCTAGAATTATAGTAATCATGCCTGACCTGAGAACTGCATATTCTGAAACCTTGATCCGAAACTTCTCAGCATCCAGAACTATGACAAATAAAAGTCTGCTTTTTAAGCCAATAAGTTTAATAGTATTTTGTTTTGGTTGTCCAAGCAGACAAAGCCAGAGAGATTTGCTATAGAAGTTAGCTGAAGGACTGCATTTTGAGAATTCCTGGGACCCAAACTATTTCATCACCTGCTGAACTTCCTCCAGCCTCTGTTCTCTCACCTTGCATCAGTTTGCTGGATCTCTGGCTGGCTTGTAGCCATAAAAAGCAGTTGCTGCTGGTGCTTTTGATCAGCATGTAGATGTCCCGTTTTTCTCTTTCAACTTTCTCCCACATGAATGTGGGTACCAAGTGGGTCTTGTCTCTGATGGTGGTTCATCTCCATTGCTTATTCTTTGGGATTCTTATCAAGTTTCATAGCAGATCCTTCCATACAGCTCATAGTATGGTTTTACCCCAGAGATTACCATGTGAACATGTATGTGGCCTTTTTGAGTTTCTTAGACCACACCTAGGATTCATTCACTACTTGTAAGTCTTGACATGAATTGTAAAATACTCCTTGTGAAGCAGAGTGGTGATAACAAGTAGATTGTCTTAGGAGTTGTCTTGTAGTGGGGAGCTATCTGAATCTGCTTAAACTTGATGAGCTAGTTTATCTAAATTCTCATTGTATTGAACTTTATGTCTGAGCTAATTCTAGTGAGATTAAAGAGGGACAAATGGAAGCTTTGCATCATTCTATCTGTTAATAAAATTATCCAACTTAGAGATTTCACTGTACACAATGAAATTCTTATCCCCTTGAAATCACTTTGTTTTAAAATAACCAAGCTAAGCTGGATCTTCTATTAGTAACAAAATTTGCCAGGTCCTTAATTATAAATCTATCTCCTGATTTCAAGATAATCTTAGTTATTAGCTTATCATATATTGGGAAAGAGATTATAGTTGAATCATAGTCAATATTTCATTTCAGATTAATTGTGGAATTTAGATTGATTCCTTACATCACATATATGGATTTTAAAAAGTGAACACTTCTTTCCTGAAACACTGATGTATAAATCTGAGGCATATCTTACATTAACAAATAGTTCTGTAATAAAATATAAGGCTTGGAGCTATTGAAAATAAGTTCCACTTGTTCAGAGACAGGATAATTGATGATATTACAAAATAAAAATCATGATTTTGAATTCTTACTTTCTTTGGTCCAATTATCCACTCCTATAAATGTTATTTAGATTTTTCCATGAACCTCTTTACAAACAAGCAAAACCTTTTAATCATCATCTCATTTGGAATTACACTGAGATTAAAGAGTAAAGACCAGGAAAGATAAAATAAAACACAAAAATGGACATTAGAAAAGTATTTGCTTTTATATATGATAAAAACTTGAATACACATAGCTAATAAACCAGGTTTCTTTGATTATTCAAAGAAAAAATACAACTCAGTGGTCTCCAAATAGGCTTTCATTCCATTCAGTGTGTTTTATAGAATTTATATCTTAGTAATATAAAAGCTTATAACTCAATCCCCAACTTTCTCAGTGATAAGTCTCCCATGGTCCTGCCATCTGCTGGTGTATAGAATAAATAGAATCTAAGAAAAGATGATTCTGAATTTGTGCAGCACTGCCAGCTTGTACCAGTTGGGGGGAATATAGCTGTGTGAAGGAACAACTGAGAACTAGAGAATAATTTCCACTAGAAGAAACCCCGAGCCCTCTTATGTGGTCACTCTCAGCCTTGTGCCTTTGGAAGTGGAATTTTCTCTTATGTTTTTGCTTAGCATGCTACCATCCCCACATCAGCTAGGCAATTAATGGGTAAATGAATGGAAAATTTTCTCCAAAATAAAACTTAAATATTATCTCTTCTATGAAGCCTACCTTGGTCTCCAATCAGGAATGATTCTTCTTTTATCTGACCACTTTTAGAGTTTTGACATGAGACATGTTTTACATGTTGACTGTAGTGGTTGATTGATTATGTCAGCTTGAGAAGTTTAGAAGCATAACTAAAGTTGGCTCAGCAATTGGCTCAGCAATTCTACACTCTAGGGTGTAGAGGAGTCACCCTAGGGTGGATCATCACCTGGATAATATAAAAGGGAAATGAAGAAGGACAGAGGATCTTCCATTCCTTTTGGAGGAACTCCAGTCTTCACCTTCAGCTTGGAGTTCGTCTCCTGGCTTCTAGTGTAGACTCTTTGGCTTCCACGTTGGATCCTTCTGCCTCCCATCACAGACTCATCTGCCTTCTGGTACAGACTTGCATGGAACTCTGCAGTGAACTGCAAACCCTGGACTGGTTCCTTCAGTTTTCAGTGTGCAGACACCCTCTGCATGCTTCCTCATACAACTCTCTGGCTGACCGTCATAAGCCAATCTTGTAATTTCTTATATATTTGTACATCTTGTGTTATATCTGTTTCTCCAGTAAAACCTTGACTGATACATTGACTAAGCCAAGAGCTCATGCTGAATTTGGTACCACAGAATAAGACTGTAATAAGTTTTATACTCCATTTGCAGTCCACCTGTATATTTATCCTAGCCACCATGTTCTTCTAGTAATGTAATGAACACTTCTTCCATCAAAATATGAGGGTGATGTTGGTAAGGGTCTCTTCTCTTGATTAAGGGCAGGACCTTGTGACTTCTGATTGCTCCAGTGAAGGGTGGTAGAGGGGATACTATGTAACTGCTGAGAACAGGCATCTAGAATGGAGTCTCTTTTTTGCCTTTTCTCTCTCATGATGCTTACCCTTGTACAATGTTGCAAGGAAACCCAGGTCTCTGCTGGATGGTCGCCAATAGCTAGCAATGTACAGGTCTGAGCCTCACATGGCTCCAGCTCCAGCCTGCCAGATTTTCAACCCAGGTCCCAGTAATGGTGGAGAAGTGATGAGGTAGCCTATTGTGCTGTATTTGATTTCATGATCCACAGATATTTGAGAGATAACAAAGGTTATTAAGTTACTAAGTTTTATGTTAATTTCTTGTACAGTAATAAATATGCCATGCAAAGATGTATGCTATTCTATGTATAAATGTTTTACCATTGATCCCCTGCCTATTTCTAATTTTTAACATCTTTGTAATAATTAGCAAGATTTACACAGTAAATAGAAATTATTTTCTATTGATAATTTAAAAAACAACTCAGGGGTCTCCAAGTAGATTTTATTCCATTCAAGTGAATCTGAGGATTAGATAAGACCCCAAACATGAGAGGGTGTTCCAGAGTGATCAGTAATATGAAGTATTCAGTAAATGTTAACTAAGCATGTATTTTCTAAATAAATGTCTCTTTTGTTTAAATAATGAATTTGCTTTCCTAATATATCACATCTGTATGACACAACAAGAAGTAGTCTGATTTCATCAAATTAGATAAAAAAGTTCCATCAGTTAGTAAATAAATTGTTTTAGCTAATTGCCATCACACAAACGGAACTGAAGCTTATTTGATTAAATTTTTCTACTTCCCATCTGTATGGTCTGTATTATACTTGTGTTTCTGTTCTGTCCTTTCATTTATCCCCTCTTTTAAAAGGAAATCCCCTCATTTCCTTTTAAATTCTCAGATGCGTTTTAAAAATATCTATTGCCTCCTTTTCAATTTCATTGCATAGTTTGAGGAGGGTTGGTATTAAATCTTCTCTGAATTTCTTGTAAAATTCTGCTGTGAATCCACCAGGGCCTGGGCTTTTCTTTGTCGGTAGATTTTTAGTCACCCTGTCAATCTCATTAATTGATATTGGGCTCTTCAGGAATTTGATATCTTCTTGACTCAACCTTGGTAATTCATATATATCTAGGAATCTGTCCGTTTCTTCTGAGTTTTCTATTCTGTGGGAGTAAAGATTTTCAAAGTAGGTATGAATGACCTTCTGAATTTCTGTGTAATCTGTGGTAATTTCATCCTTTTCATTCCTTATTGCATGAATTTGAGTTCTTTCCTTTCTTTTCTTGATAAGGTTGGCTAGGGGTTTATCAATTTTATTTATTCTTTCAAAGAACCAGCTCTTTGATTCATTTCTGGAGACAAACATTATACTGATACCAAAACCAGAGAAAGACCCAACCAAGAAAGAGAACTACAGACCAATCTCCTTAATGAATATAGATGCAAAGATACTCAATAAGATACTAGCAAATAGAATGCAGCAAATTATCAAGAAAATCATACATCACGACCAAGTTGGATTCATTCCAGGAATGCAAGGTTGGTTCAATATTTGCAAATCCATAAATGTTATACGCCATATCAATGGAGCCAAAGACCAAAACCACATGATCATCTCAATAGATGCAGAAAAAGCTTTTGACGAGGTCCAAAATGCATTTATGATAAAAACTCTACAGAAAATAGGAATAGATGGCCTCTACCTTAACCTGATCAAAGCCATCTATGACAATCCAACAGCTAACATCATTCTCAATGGACAAAAACTGAAAGGTTTTACTTTAAAATCGGGAACAAGACAAGGATGTCCGCTGTCACCACTCCTGTTCAATATAGTTCTGGAACCACTAGCCAGAGCAATTAGACAGGAGAGAGAAATAAAAGGAATAAGGACAGGAAAGAAAGAGGTAAAACTATCACTATTTGCAGATGACATGATACTTTATATGGAAGACCCCAAAAACTCCACAACAAGACTCCTTGAATTAATCAACAATTTCAGCAGTGTAGCTGGATACAAAGTCAACACCCAGAAATTGATAGCATTCCTATACACAAAAAACAAACAGACTGCGAAAGAAATTAAGGAAACCATACCTTTCACAATAACATCCAAGAAATTGAAATGCTTAGGAATCCATCTAACAAAAGAAGTCAAAGACCTCTTCAATGAAAACTACAGTACTCTGAAAAAAGAGATCGAAGAAGATTTGTGTAAATGGAAAAATCGTGGTGGTGTGAGCCCGGCCCACACTCGGACCCAGGAGCCCTGCCGCTCCTGGAGAACTCGGTGCCTGGGCGCAAGGCGCGGGGGGCTCAACTTTAGAAGATTAATAATACATTCTGTTGTTTTCCAAATCTTCCTGTTTTCAACTTAGATTTTTGACATTAGAAAAATATATCCATTTACATCCTTTCCATGTCTCTATAGACTATAAAAACATAATTTATCCTCACGAGTGAGATGATAAAGCCTAAAATAATTAATAATCTAATCATAAATAAGGATTTCTTAGTACACATAATAATAAAACCAAGCACTAAATCTCTAAAAGTGTTAATTTCTTTCAGTATTATTTTTATTGTAGTTGGAATTCTTTGAGTTTATTTGATATGTAGTGACATTTTAAAAATCAAATTGGAGTTTATAACTATTTCTTCAAATATTACTTTTAACTTTCTTCTCTTCTGGGAGGCCCATTTTGTATGCATTGATATGCTTTTATGCACTGAAGCCTTATTTTGAAAAACTTCCTTTCCTTTTTGTTCCTCAGACTGGTTAATATCAACTGGCTTCACAATTATTTCTTCTTTGTCAAGCCTTCCTAGTCAGTTAGTCTTTACAATTTAAGTCCAAAATTTGTATTTGGTTCTTTTATGAAAAAATAATTTTAGGGGCTGGGGATTTAGCTCAGCAGCACAGTGCCTGCCTGGCAAGTGCAACGTCGTGAGTTTGATTCCTGGTACTGGAAAGGAAAAAAAATCCAAAAAAACAAACAAAAAATAATTTTAATCGCTGTATTTTCAGTTGGGTGAGACATCGTTCTTACTCTTTCCTTGTCATTTGGGCATGGCTTTCTGTAGTTCTTGGAATATATTTAAAATAGCAAGTTAAAAATCTTTGTCCAGTAAGTTTAACATCAGGGCTTCCTCAGGGAAGTTTTTATTAATAGCATCTGTCACTGTATATGGGACATTCTTATTTCTTTATCACAGGGTAGTAATTTTATATTACTTTAAAGTGATGCAATCTGGCAACTTTGGAAATCAGATTCTCCTCCCTTTTCAAGTGTTGTCATTGCTACACTGGTACAGTGACTTTTCTGAACTAATTTTGTGAACTCTGGTTAATCTCATATGTGGTCATTAGGTAAAGTCTTAGTTCTCAGTTAGCTGAATGCTCAGCTAATGACTGAACAGAGATTTTCTTAAGTGCCTGAAACCATTAAGTCTCCTAGTTTATACCAAGGCATTCTATAGGTTGGGATAAGCCTCACCACTCTCTAGGCAACTGATGACTCCTCCTTAGCCTTCTTTTCCTACTTACACAGAGGCTGCATGTCAGTCAAATGGGAAATATTAGTACTTTATTAGGTTTTTCCTGCATGTACACACACTCTGGACCCGTGCATCACTTTCAAAGTACTCAGGATTGTGGCAGATTTAGCAAAGACTGTATAAACATTGTATTCCTCAAATCTTTTAAAAAGCTTTTTTGTTAGCTTATTGTTCATCTCAAGTGTTACCTACCACCTTAGGCGGCTGTAATTCCATAAAAATATAGTGAAGAAAAGTTTATTTTTTCTCCATTAGGACTAGGGATTTAACTCATAGCCTTGTGCATGGCAGACAAGTGCTATATTAGTGAGCCATCACACTAGCCAAGGAAAAGGCTTTTTACATGGGACCATCTATAATTCAGGTCAAATAAAGGAAGTCTTGTGAGTGGTGTCTTCCAGAGAAGCACTGAATAGGTCAAGTAATGACAGTTCTCTGAAATGGGGATTTGGAGGTCTAATCCATTTCTTCTCCTTCCAGTGGCTTCCAGACTGCTGGTTTTCACTGTAATCATGGTTTTAATTTTTAAGGATACAATGTGTTTGGAGAGGGGGATATAGGAGTAGATTAAGGTAAGGAATCAAGCTTGTTTTACCCATTATGACTCAGCCATTTCTTGAACAAACGTTAGAGAAAAGTTATAAGCCTTTGGTTAATGACAGTGGATACTTGACTTACAAACTCAATTTGTTTTCAATTATACACCATGGAAATTCTTCAGCCAATTCTTTTTCCAGTTCTTGTGGGTGTTCATAATGAGGAGAGCCTTGAGTGGTGAACCTTTGTCCTCTAGATAATTTTCTAACAGTAGGGCCGAAAACCTCCCTGATCCACCCAAGAAAAAGCACTCTTGTTACCTAGGCTTCTGTCTTAGATCTCCACATGACCCCTCATCTATTCTTCAGGACTGTATTTTCTGAACACTGTAGTGGTCTCGGAGTGGTAAACCAGAGAGGCTTTATCTTGAGGTCACCACTCACACTGGCACATGGTAGTAAGGTCAGCCTATCTTTCATAGGCTTGCAGCCTGGCATTTTCTTCTCTTCCTGGGTAATGTGTATTCTCCTGGGTATTTTCTTCCATAAAAGCCCAGTTTCACCACAGTTGAAAAGTTGATGAGAGCCAAAGCCATTTCTCTGTGTCATTGTTTCAAAGAGCTGTATGTAATTTTCAGCAGCCCTTTTAGCAGCACTGGCTTCTTCCCCGTGCCTAATTATGCTGTGAATCCCAGTCCTTACTTGAAAATTGTGAAACCACTCCTTACTGGGATGAAATATTTCACCATTATCACTCACTGATGGATTTTTCTTTGTGAGATTTGCATTTATAGCCCTAGCATTTCACAAATTGCAGAGTCAGATAGGCCATCTGCCTTTCATTTACCCACATTATTAATAGTCTTTCTACCTCATCCAACACTGCTGATCATGATTACTAATTTGAGTGACACCGTTAACAACACTAACTTCCTTTTACAAATCTTTTTCCATAAGATTGTCAAGATGGTGGATTTTGAAATGCTGTACATAGTAGCGTTGTCAGTCACACGAATGCCACTCCCATATTCTCCACGACTTCCTTCTTCTTTTCTATTATGATTGCTTTCTTTAGCTTCTTTTCTAGCTCTTTTGGGTCCATTTTGGTAGCACTTATCATAGTGATTATATAAAGCACTGACCAAAATTACATTCACAAAATAGCACATCTGGGTTCAGACTAACATGTACCTTCACATACACGTTTTTGGCGTCTTGAGTTTTTGTTTAAAACTGCGCAAGTGGCCATCATTTGGGTCACAACTCAAGACTTTAGCTGTAAGTTAAACTTAAAATTCCAGTGTTAACCCAAGTTATTTGTGGAGCCTGTCACACCTTGAGGGACCACTGTACTAGTGTTTTGAAAAAGCTGACTGGCAGAGTGTGGTGACGCACATGTGTCATTCCAGCTTCCTAGGAACAAGAAGTGGGAAGATCACAAGTTTGGACCCAGCATAGGCAATTTAGCAGTCCCTGTTTCAAAAAAAAAAAAGCTATGGGTGTAGTTCGATGGCTAAGTGCTTGCTGTGTTCAATACCCAGTGCTGCACAAAAGAAAGTTGAATATGACATTTGGAGGGTAATTTTCTTGTTTTGACAAAGTAAAAAATCTATATATATCATTGCTCTGTCATTTTTGCTGATGCCACTCTATTGGTGACTTTTTTTCCTGTGTAGCCTCTATAGTTGTTATTGGCATTAAACAATCGGGAAGACTATTAGTAAAGTAAACCACATGAAATGATTTACTAATTGATAATGAATAAAAGGAAAATGTAGAAAATGGGAACAATATATTAAAGGAATAACTTAGAACAAACACCATTGAAGATGTAAAACATCAGGCACAAATCTATCAATACATAAAATACATTCACTTAAAAATATAATGTAGTGGTTTGTATTTTCTGTTTCATATTTTTTCAATTTAAAACATAGTTACAAGGGGCTGGGGATTTAGCTCAGCGGCAAAAGCGCCTGCCTGGCAAGCGCGAGGTCGTGAGTTCGGTTCCCGGTACTGGAGAAAAACCAAAAAAGTGAGCTCACAGCTGGCCTGAACTGCACAGCAAGACCCTGTCTCGAAACAAAAAAAAAAAAAAAAAAAAAAAAAAAAAAAAAAAAAAAACCATAGTTTAAAGCAAGCAAGCTGAAACCATTCTGCTATTTATCTCTAATATGAAATTATACTAATGATATTTTGTTCAAACAGGAGCCATTCAATAGATAATGAGTTGTAGGTGGAATATGAATTTAAAGAAAGAATAAAAGCTGTAATAAAAGCTATAAAAAGAACAAAAACTACAATTAAGAGTTAAGTTTTTATGTTTGTAGTTAGGGAGGGAGTCTTTTATCTTTTATAGACTGAACATACCTTATACCTCCCTTACTTGTGTATGTGATAGGGTAATAGAAGAATCAGGCTTTGAAAATCTTAACTTTCAGTGAAAAGTTTATAATGAAAATATGCTACTAATTTTTGAACTATTAGAAAATAGGCAAATTTTCAATAGTGAAACAGATTGATATTAATAAATTATTAAATTTTAACTATATATGTATGAGATAAAAGAGAAAGCATGAAATATTTGATGTTGTGTGTCTGATTTATTTCACTTAATATTATGTTCTCAAGTTGCATCCACTTACCTATATATACAAATAAAGAACAAAATAGAAGAGAGATCAGTAGGAAGAAGTTCAAATACTTCCCAAAATTGCAAATTCTGTTGTTTTAGAAATACTTAAATATATATGCTAATTTGTTTCACTTATGCTACTAACTTAACTTAGTTCATTGAAAAGAAAATTTTGTGTTATTATCTGTTTCTTTATTGGAAGAATCTTATTGGTTATGTCTTGTACTCTCAATAATTACTTTGAAGATAATGATATGTGATATAACTATTTTAATTCTCTTATAACTTGGTTATGGAATTTTATTTCTTCAGAAATAAAAAGGAAAAATATATTCTTGTGTGTGCATATGTTTTTGAGTGTTACAACGATCCTTTAATATTTGTAGAAAAGCTGGGCATGGTGGTGCATGCCTATAATCCCAGCACTTGGGAGGGTGAAGCAAGAGGACTGCCATGAGTTTGAGGCCAACCTGGGCAAAAAGATTTGTAGAAAGGAAGAAATGCACATTTTATCAATATCCAGAAAAGTTAAAGAAATTGCCCCAAATCAAATGACAGTGTGCTAGGCCTGAGGGAGAGGATTAGGAATCAGCATCTACTAATGCTTCCTTTAACACTAATAAAAGTATGTTGTGCAAATACTTTATATAGTTAATGTCCTTGAGTTCACAATACTATTTTGAAATGGAAATCAATAATACCATTTTCAAGAAGGTATCTAGAGTTTAAAATGGGTAAGTACTTTGCACAGGATAAAACCCTAACAGAAAAAGTCCTAAGAAATGGCAAAAGCCTAGTTAGGACTGAAGTCTGCATGACTTAAAACAAAAAGTTCACATTACTCCAGATTCAGTGTTTCCAGACTTTGGCTATTACTGATGTAGGGAGGCAAACTCTTAACTCTTTTCTCAAAGATGGGGCAGCTCTGAGTGGAATCTATCTTCTGGGACACAGATGCTCCTAGGTTTTAGATGAAGTTCAAATTTCTTCTCAGACAACAGCATTAATCTGCCTCTTCTCTTTCCTTATCCTATGCTCTCTCACTCTATTCAATTATTTCTTCTTCAATAAATCATATTGACTTTTTTTTGGTACCAGGAATCAAACTCAGGACCTTGCGCTTACCGCGCAGGCACTTGTGCCGCTGAGCTATATCCCCGGCCCTTCATATTGACTTTTTTGAAAATAAAGTTTATTGGTACATTTTAGGTACACATATTGATAACAGGAGCATTGTAACTATACATGATATACCTTGATTCATTGTTTTCCATTCCCCTAACCTCTCTTCAGCCCTTCTTTCCCTCATTTGCAAAAGCTTAGTTTACAGTTTTTATTTCTTTTCTCTGTTGTTCTTTTCCCTACATTCTTTTTCCCCTGCTTCCTCCCTAGTTCTCCTTCACATTTGAACATTTTCTTACTATTTCACAATATGTATTACACATTTTCATCCTTATCTACATGTTCAGTTTCTTATACCAGAGAAACAATGTGGTTTTATACATGTGTGTCCATTTTATTTCACTTAAGAGTATGATCTCAAGGTACATCCATTTACCTAGGAATGTTTCAAATTTATCTTTTTATAAAAAATGGCATGCTACTACTCTATTGTATAAAAAATTACACCTTCTTCAGCCATTCATTGGTTCATGGGCATCTGGGTTGTTTTCAACATGTAGCTATTACAAACTGGCACTATAAACATGGGTGTACACAGATCATTGTGGTATGATGCTTTTAATTCTTTTGGGAAGATACCAGGAAGTGGAATAGCTGAGTCAAACTGACCCTCTAGTTTTAGTTTTTGAGAAATCTCCACACTGATTTCCACAGTGATGGACCAGTCTATACTAACAGTGGAGAAAATTTCCTTTTCCTCTACCACCTCTCCAGTGTTTGATTTCTTGGTAAAAAATCATTTTAATGAAGTGAGATAGAATCTCAGCATTGTTTTAATTTTCACCTCTTGAATGACCAGTGATGTTGCACATTTTTTGGTATATTTATTTGTTATTTCTACTTCTTAATCTCAGAAGTTTCTATTCATTTCAGATGCCACTTTTTGATTGAGTCTTTAAATTTTGGGTGTGTTTGATTTTCTGAATTCTTTACATATTCTAGATATTAGTCTATTGTCTGAGGAACAGCTGACAAAAATCTCCCCCCCCCCTTTGAGTTGTCTTTTCACTCTCTTGGTGGCTTCTTTAATTGTACAAAAGCTTTTTAATAAGATGAGATCTCCGTTGTTAACTCTTTGTGATAGTTTCTGAGAGACTGGTGTTTTGTTCATAAAGTCTTTGCCTACACCATTGTCTTTAAGAGTTCTACCTATTCAGTCTTCCAGCAAACTCAGTATTTCTCTTTTAATATTTAGATCTTTCAGCCATTTTGATTCTATTTTAGTGCCTGGTAAAAGATATGGGTCTAGTTTCAGTCTTTGGTATGTGGAAAGCAGGTTTTCTAGCACCATTTTTAAAGAGGCTGTCTCTTCCAGTGATTGTGTTTGGCTCCTTTGTCAAAGGTAAGGTGGCTTACTGTTTCTGGAACTGTTTTTGAATCTTCTATTCCCTTCCATTGATCCTTGAGTCTGTTTTTTGCCAATACAATGCTGTTTTTATTACAGTAGCTTTTTGGTATAATTTTAAATCCGTGATTGTTATGCCTCTTGCCTTGTTGCCCAGAATTGTCTTTGCTATTCTAAGTCTCTTCTAGCTCCAAATTGCATAATGTTAGGATTGTTTTCTCTAATTCTGTGAGATATGCTGTTGAAATTTTCACTGGGATAGCATTAAATCTGTATAACAATTTTAGAAGTGTAGAGCTGGGGATTTAGCTCAGTGGCACGGTGCCTGCCTGGCAAGCACGAGGTCGTGAGTTTGATTCCCAGTACTGGAAAAAAAAAAGTGTAGTTATTTTCACTATATTGGTTCTCCCAACCAAAGAACAAGGGACATTATTCCATTTTTTGATATACTCTTTGATCTCCACTTTCAGAGTATTATAGTTTTCCATGTAAAGGTGTTTCAGTTTCTTCATTATATCGAATCCTAAGTATTTACTTTTGGGATGCTATTGTGAAAGTGTTGTTTCCCTAAGTTTTCTCTTAGTGAATTTCTTATTTGTGTACAGGAAGGCTATTGATTTTTGAGTGTTGACTTTGTATCCAGCTACAATACTGAATTTGCTTGTTAATTTTAGAAGTGTTTTGGTGGATTTTTGGGGCCTTCTATGTAGAGTTATCATATCATCTGCAAAGAAATGATAATGTAACTTCTTCCTTTTCTATCCTTCTTCCTTTTATTTCTTTTTTTTATCTAATTGCTCTAGCTAATGTTTTAAGAACTGCATTGAACGAGTGGTGACACTGAACATCCTTGTGATATTCCTGATTTTGGAGTGAAAGCTTTCAGTTTTCATCTGTTTAGTAAGATGTTGGCTGTTGGTTTGCCATATCTGGCTTTTATCAGGTTGAGATAAAGCCCCTAAATTCCTATTTTCTGTGGGTTTTTATCATGAATGAGTGTGGGACTTTATCAAATGCTTTTTTTGCATCTATTGAAATGATCATATGGTTTTTGTTCTTGGCTCTGTTAATAAAGTGTATTATATTTATTTATTTATTTATTTATTTTTGGTTTTTCTCTGGTACTGGGAACCGAACTCATGACCTTGCACTTGGCAGGCAGGCGCTTTGCCGCTGAGCTAAATCCCCAGCCCTGTATTATATTTATTGATTTACATATGTTGAACCATCCTCATTGAATGAATCCAACTTGGTCATGTTGTACTATTTTCTTGATGATTTGCTGCATTCTGTTTTCCAGTATCTTACTGATGACTTTTGCATGGAGAGACTTTTGCATACTTAGGGAGACTGGGTTATAGGTCTCTTTTTTGGTTGGGTCCTTCTCTGGTTTTGGTATCAGGGTAATGCTTGTCTTCTAGATGTGATATTCTGTCCTCTTATTGTCTTATTCTGCTGTTGTATACTTTCAATGGTGTTTTTACTCTCCTGGATATCTGAATGTTTCATGGATTCCATTTCTTTCCTATGTTCACCCTTCATGGTTTCTATCATTTTCCTAAGATCTTCTATTTTTTTTTTGTCTGTATCTAGGCTCACTATGTCTTTCATAATGGTCCCTCTATAGTTATCTGAGAAATTATTTCTTAACTGATTTTTTTCTAGAGCCTCATTCGTCTAACTTTGTAACTTCCACTGTTACCACTTTAGAAAGTCTAGGTGGGTGGCTTTTGGAATGTTCTACCTCATTGACCTCTTGGTTTGTCTTTTTTGAGCTGAAATTTTGGTGTTTCATCTTGATTAAGGGTCTTTTTGTTCTTTGTTTCTTCTTCTTCTTCCTTCTCCTCCTCCTCCTTCTTCTTCTTCCTCCTCCTCCTTCTTCCTTCTCCTCTTCCTCCTCCTTCTCTTTCTCCTCCTTTTTCTTCATTTAGTTGAATTCTTGGGTTGATGCTTGTAAAGTGCCTGTTGTGAGTATCTTCATCACTAGGACCATTAGGAAATGACTACTCAGAGGTGCCTTCCATGTGTAGTTGGCTTTGGAGTTTTGAGTCTGTTGCAGCTTCCTACTTCTTCTATTTATTGGGGATGAGATGTTGCTACCTACTTGGCCCAGCCCCTGGTTCTTTGGTACTGGCCTATCATATTGTTTATGACCCTTAGTCAATTTCAGTCTTCACATACAAGGGAGAATGTCTGATTAAAACAATTATGTCACCTTGGTTAAAGTAGTACAATCCACAATAACAACAACAACAAGCCCAGTTTACAAATTGACAAACTGTGGTAACTATTAATTTGACACTTTTAATCATATGAACTAGACTTGTAGTTTTATAACAAAATCTAAAACAAACCAGAAAATTATGCACAGTAAATAAGCTCTCAATATGACGATTTTACCCTCAGGGGATAAAATTTAAAAGGGGTTGGGAGAAAATAGAAAAGTAGAAGAACAAAGAGATTATGAGTAAGGCTAGAGGACAGAGGAAGATTATGCACACTTTTGGAAACTGGTGAGGAATACAGTTGAGAAAGAAGGAAGAAATAAAAACAAGGATGGAGCAGAACAACAACAAAACTCAAAATCATCTTCATACTTATATAAGAAGAAGAACAAATAGTCAAGAAAAAACAAAGCAAACCAAAAGCAAGAAAAGAAAGAAAAAAAGAAGAAGATAAGGGAAAAAAAGTTCACTTGAAGGTATGTCTCTGCTGTCAGGGATAGATATCTTGGGTGGAAAGAGTCCAGATCCTAGCTGATTAATCCCAGCAAGACAGCTGTAGCTTTATGGTGGGTTAGTAAATAATCCTAACAAGCCTACACTTTAGTTCCACTGAAGTTCAGGCTGATTCCTGCCTGTGAGTATAGAACATGCTTTGAGCAGCCTGTAACATTCTGTATGCCTCCTACTGGCTTGAACTTGGCAGGCCCACACTGACACTAAAGCCCTATATGGAGCCAACCTGCATGTGTTCTGAGTTCAAAGATCAGTTTGCCCCTTTCCAAGATGGCTACCAGCCAATCACCCTCTCCTGGTGGATGTCTGAACCTAAGTTACTCACAGGCCCTCTAGTCTGCTAAATTCCCTGCTCTGTTCTACTGGTGCATTTCTGCATGGAAGCCTCTGAGGTTGTCACTGTGCCTCTGCATTTTCAAGCTTCCCTTCCTATGCAGTGAATTGGTTTCAGGGAGAAAATATTGCCTGTCACATCCTTCTTCTTTACTGAAGTCTCTCTTTTTCTTCCCAGTGGATTTCAATTCTCATTTCAGATTATTCTTGTGTCCTGGGGACCCACTTTCCTACTTCTTCTCTTCCTCACATTGCTATATTCCAGTGTCTGGACACTACATCTTGAAGAAGTTCTTTCTCTGTTGCTTACAACTCTTCCAAATTCCCAGAAGTTCTTGGATCTTTTTCTTGGTCCATTCTGCCAATCTGTTTCTTTTGACTGGTGAATTTTGACCATTTACATTGATGGTTATAACTGATATGTATTGATTTATCCTCGTTATATTATTTTATTGTTGCTTGTTGCCTTTCTTTTCCCTCTGTCTAATTGCTTGTCTTACTTTGTAGATTGACTTTATTGAGATTGATAGAATTGTATTTTTCTGGAATATCCTTCAGAACTTTTTGGAGTGTTGCTTTAGTGGTCATGCATTTCTTCAGGTGCTCTTTATCATGGAAGTATCTTATTTTTCTATTGATTTTGAAAGATAGTTTTGCAGGGTACATCAATCCTGATAGGAGATTGTTTTATTTTAGGGCTGGAAATATTTCAGTCCAAGCTCTCCTTGATTTACTGGTTTGTGTTAAGAAGTGCGCTGTGATTTTTATGAGCTTTCATTTACAAGTAATTTTATTTTTTGTCAAATCCCTTTTAATATTTTGTTTTTGTGTTGAAGTTCTGGAATGTGACTATTATAGGCCTTGGTGTAGGTTTATTTTGGTCATAGCTAATTGGATTTTTATATGCCTATTTAAAGTGTATGTAAGTTATCTTTCCATGTGTGGAAGTTTTCTCCCATTACTTTTGTTTGTTTGTTTTTTGTTTTTCTTCCGGTACCAGGAATCGAACTCATGACCTTGCACATGCCAGGCAGGCACTTTGCCACTGAGTTAAATCCCCAGCCCCACTCTCCTATTACTTTTGTTAACAGATTTTTATTTCCTTTGTGATACATCATGACTTTTTATTGATTCTGATTAACCTTATGTTCTTCTTCTTTGCATTATCTAGTAGCTAGTGTATTAACTTTTCATTGTCTCTTAGTATTTTTAAGAAATTTTTCTTTTGATGATCACTACCTGAAAATTTTTCATCTAGATCTAATATTCTGTCCTCACATTGGTTGATTCTGTTGCATATACTTTCTTTTTTTCTAAATCTGCTGCATATATTTTCAATAGAATTTTTAATCTCTTGGATATTTGTTTGAATCTGTTTGAAAGAATCTAGTTCTTTTCTATGTTGAGCATTCATGGTTTTCATCATTTCCCTAAGCTCCTCTATTTTTTATTTGTATCTATTCTCAATTCACTAACCATGTTCTTTATTTGCTCATATTCTCTTTAGTTATCTGAAAAATTATTTCTGATTGTTTTTATTTTCATACTGAAATCTAGTCTTATTTGCTTGAGTCTTAAAAAATGTTTTTACATAAAATTAAATGAACACTGGTAGGAAACTGCAATACAATCATATGGGGAGAGGTCCTGGTTTAATTGAAGGCAACAAGACAAAAGACACCAAAGTTGTTCTATATGTACTTTTTTTTTTTTTTCTTTTATGGTGCTGGGATTGAAACCAGTGCCATTACACTGTTTTAGCCGTAGAACTTTTGACACATTTTTATTTTAAGACACAATCTCACTAAATTGCTAAGTTGCTCAGGATTGGCTTGAATTTGTAATCCTCCTGCCTCATCCTCCCAGAGTGTTAGGATTACAGGAGTGCATCATTATGCATATTATTTTATGGTTTAACTATAAGGTGTCCCCTAAGTATTTTATGGTTTAACTATAAGGTGTCCCCTAAGTGTCCCCAGAGTCTGTTGCAGGTACACTCCTATTTTGAGGGTCTGATGCCCAATGCAGCCATATTTAGAGATGGTCCTAGAGAAGTTATTGGAACAGGAGAGTGATGATCTACTCAGTGGCTTTAGGGCTGAATGAGCTTATTAGGAGCAGGGTACAGGAAGATCAGTGGGTCCTGCCTTTAAAGGGTATATCCTGTGCCCAGCCCATTGTTCTCTGACTCTTCCTGCTCTCAGTGCTTTCTGGTTGCTATAAGGTAAGCAGTTTTGCTCTCCCATACCATATCACAATGATGTTTCTACCTTGGAATCACATGATCATCAGCTAAAACCTCTGAAACTGTGAGCCAAAATACATGTTTTGCATATCATAGAAAGCAAACCAATACAGATGTCCCAGTGACAGAATCAACTAGATACACACAGGAGAGGAGCTGAGGCCTTGGAGAAGGGAGGGAATGAAGGAAGACTGGAAGACTAGACAAATAGCCAGGAGCATGAGCCAACACTCAGCAGTGGCCAGAGTCTGTTGCAGGTACACTGCTCCAAAGCAAACATTCTGTCTCTCCAAACTACCAATTAACATGTACTAAGGCTTATATATATATAAGTTTAGCTATAATGTGAAGCAGGAAAATGGGATGGAAGCACAAACACATAATAAATTGACTGTAGGGGGAAAAATCACTTAAGAGCTCCCCTCATTTGTCTTACATAAACAGAGAAATTGGCCAGATGATTTCTGAGTTCACCTTAAAATCCTATAAATTTAATAATTATTTTGGTTTCTAATTTAGTATACAGATACATTACATTAAAAATATTATTATGAAATGACAGTTATCTCCCTTCTAATTCATGTGTTGAACCACTAACCCTCCATGGGATGCTATTTGGAGGTAAGTTTTGGGATGTAATTAGGTTTAGATAAAGTCATGAAAGTAAGGTCTTCATAATGGGCTTAGTGTTCTCATAAGAAGAGGAAAAAGACCAGGGTTCTCTTCCTTTCTACCAAGTAAGGACACATCACGAAAGTAGTTATCTACAAGCTATGAAGACAGCCCCCACTAGAATATCAGTCGTGGTGGAACGAAGTCTTGGACATTCTAGCTGCCAGAAAATGAGATAGTAAACTTCAGTTTTTAAACCACCCAATGAATGAAATTTTTCTGTGGAAGCTCAAGCTACAGAATCTACTTTTCTTCTTCCATGAATTTATCCATACAATCCGAGGTTAAAAAGTAGATACTGATCCCTCAATAACATGCTAAGGCTGGGTTATTAATAACCACCTGTTAGAAGCAGTGTAGTATACTAAAAAGAACCTGGCACATATAATCTAAAGGAGTGGGTTTCAACATTGGACATCCCTACCCAAGCAAATGAGCAGAACCATGATCTCCATAACCTCAGTCTGAATATCTTTTTAATGGGAAACCAGTGCCTGTCTCAGTGGATATTTTTGAGATTCAACCTCTATGCATTTTAAATAGAAAATACTGGGCACGCTGTTTATTAAAACTTTTGAAAAGACAAGCTAACAAAATACAAGTTATTTTAGAAATGGACAAATATGGTACATAAAAGTATATTAATTTGCTTCTCAAGAATAAATAACAAAAGAAAATTCTTAAAATTAATTATATAATTTTAATCAGTTATTTTATTTGTTGAGGATATATTTCTTGTTCAGGTTATGGTTTATTTCCATTCATTGAGTTTTTAAATTTTCAGAAATAGGATTAGTACATGGAACCAAATTAAGCATAAAATATAGTGTTTCCTTATGACTGACTAGAATACAGCAGCTGAAAGACAAAGAGAAGCAAATGAGTCAGGGAAGAGACAGGAAGAGGGAGGAAATGAGGGGTGAACTGAGAACAGTGATGGTCTTGATTTCTTGCAGTTCTTTCAAGGTGTGTTGTTTTAATATGTAAAGTTTGCAGATGAAAAAGATAGCAATGATATTTTTGCCAAGAAACAACAGCAAGAAGAATGTGGTACTGAATTTAATTTAGGAAATGAAGAATACAAAAAGTCATACTCACACTCAATCAAGGTGAGAAATCTCTAACATCCCAGTGTGAGTTGGAAGTTATCAGGTTCTTGATTCCCCCCTGTGACAATACATTAGTGACAAGTGACATTCCTTATGAATTCCCACATTCCTTAACGCATTTGGTTTTGAAATTCATCCCTTACTTCAACTTTTCTTACTTTCAATTTCCAACTATTATGGTCATAGTAGTCTTATATTGTGTGTTATATTTACTTTGACACAAATCTTAGAAGTAAATTAAAGGAATAGTCCATGCATATGAGTGCAGCTTCTCATTATGGTACTGAAAATCTTCATATTTTCCCTTTCACTTGAGATAATAGAAATCATTTTGCTTTTTATATTTCACTGCTTGTGTTAGTATAGTACAGTAATATCAATACAGTATAGTAATATCAATAAGAGGTAAATATAGTGGAAGCAGAGGATGTATCTCAGTGGCAGAGTGCTTGCCAAACATGCAAAAGGTGCTGGCCTGGCTTCAATCCTTAGGATTTAAAATTTAAATCAGTTAATAATTTCTATTAGTTCACTGAAAGAGACAGTTAGTGTTTATATTGTTTGATCAATCTTTGTTATTTGAAAATTTAAAAAGCTAACAAAACAACAATGACAAAATAAAAACAACACAAAAACAATAAAAATGACACATGACCTCAGAAGAAAATGACAGGAATTAACAATGGTTGGTAGCTTACATACTGTTATCTTCAATGAAGTTGCTCAGTCCACCAGATGTAAGAATGTAAGATTGATCAAACAATCAAAGACAGTAACAAGTAATAAAAAAGAAAACATTGGAAATGATGCAGAGCTTCATCATACAAGATGAAAGGTGTTCAGCAATGGTTCTTATACTGATCTGTTGTTTCAGGCCAGTGTCTTGGTTACTTTTCTCTCATTGCTGGGACAAAACACCTGACACCCAAAATTAAGGAAGGAAAGGTTTATTTCGCTTACAGTTTGTGGAGGTTTCAGTCCATACTTGGCAGATTACAAGGCTGACTGGCACATGGCAGAGAGCTACAGCTCAGGGCAGCAGAACACAGCTAAAGCAACAACCACACACCAGGGCGGAATGGGGGAGGAATGGCCTCAAGCACCCTTTTCCTCTCCCTTACATATGCAAACTATCCACCCCAGGGCGGGTGCAGCTGTCAAACCCATATTCAAACTCTAAAAGCCTGCCCCATGGCCGCATGAGGCTTTGGGGCGACACACGGACATAAACCATAACAGCCAGTCAATCTGATTACCAGATTCAAGTATGCAAAATTGGTTAAGAAAAAAGAAAATTTTAAGTATTGACTGTTCCTTTCAATAAATAGAAATCAGCAATATACCTATCCCAGCTATCCTTGTATATACATATAAATTTTATTTTTCATTTTAAAGAGGAAAGAAAAAACCCAAAATAACAAAGACAAATACATAAACAAAACAGCATATAAAACAATAAAAATGATACAGAATTTCAAAACATGGTAATACGATACTAACAATGGTTGTTATACTACCTAATGTCATCTTCAAAATGGTTGCACATATCACCAGATATAGGCATGCAAGATTGATCAAACAATTACACATTAACAGTTCCTTTTAATAAACCAACAGATATTAGTAGTGCAATTACCCTAGCTATTCTGTGTATACATATACATATTTTTCCTCTTCTTTCTTTTTCCTCTCCCCTTCATACCAGTTGCTCCTTCCTATTTAAACAGTTTCTTTTCCATTTCACAATATGTACTGTAGCTTTCAGATTTTATTTACTCTGTAAGGTTGTTATAGTAGGGAGGAAATACGATGTTTACACATGTGAATCTGATTTATTTCACTTATGAGTATGGTCCCTAGTTGCATCCATTTACCTATAAAAGCCTCACATTTATCTTTCTTTATAGCTGGGTAATACTTCATTGTATAAAAATGTCACTTTTTAAATTCATTCCTCAGTTGATAGACATTTGGGTTGTTCCCAAGATTTAATTATTACAGACTGCACTGCTATAAACATAGGTACACATATATCACTGCAGTATGATGTTTTCAGTTCTTCTGGAAAAATTCCCCGGAGGGGAATAGCTGGGGTGAATAGGACCTCTAATCCTAGTTTACTGAGGAATCTCCATACTGATGTCCACAGTGGTTGCACCAATCTACATTCCCACCAACAGTGTATACATTTACTAAGTCCATTTGTTTGCAGATTTGGTTCAGATCTGTTATTTCCTTCCTGATTTTTTGTCCAGTTGACCTATCTCTTTGTGTCAGAGTGGTGTTGAGGTCCCCTGTTACAACAGTGTTATTAATTATATGGGTTTTCACATCTGCTAAGATTTGTCCTACAGTTTGGTGCTCCAATATTGGAGCATACATATTTACGATTGTTATCTCATCCTCTTGCAGTTTTCCCCTAACAAGGATGTAGTGGCCCTCTTTATCTCTTTTAGTCATTCTCGCTTTGAAGTTTATATTGTCTGCAAACATAATAGCTATACCTGCTCTTTTCTGGGTTCCTTTTTCATGGAGGATTGTTTTTCATCCTTTGACCTTCAGTGTATGGATTTCCTTTTGTGTAAAATGTGTTTCCTGTATACAGTATATGGTTGGATTTTGTTTCTTAATCCACTCTGCCAGTCTGTTTCTTTTGACTGGTGAATTAAGGCCATTTACATTTATGATTATGAGTGATATGTGTTGACTTATCATTGTCACGTTATTTACTTGCTGTTGGTTTCCTACTTTTCCTACCTGTTTAATTGCTTGTTCTGCTCTCTCTATTGCTGTTCTTGAAATTGCAGTCATTTTGTTCTCTGTCTAGAATATCTTTTAGTACTCTGTGCAACCATGGTTTGGCACTCATGAAGTTCTTCAGTTGTTCTCTCTTATGAAAATATTTTATTTCTCCATTGAATTTGAAGGATAGTTTGGCAGGATACATCAGTCTTGGTTGGAAGATGTTTTATCTCAGTACCTCTAATACTTTGCTCCAAGCTCTTCTTGATTGGATGGTTTGTGTTGAGAAGTCCGCTCTGATTCTGATGGTCTTTCCTTTATACATAATCTGTTTCTTTTCTCTAGCAACTTTTAATAATCTGTTCTTTTGCTGGAGATCTGGGATCTTGACTATTATATGTCTGGGTGTAGTTTTATTTTAGTTATGACTAGTTGGAGTTCTATATGCCTCATTTACATGTATATCAGTTTCTGTTTCCATGCTTGGGAAATTTTCTGCTATTATTTCTGCAAATACTCTTTTTATGTCGTTTGTGTTGCCTCTTGCTTTTTCATTGACTCCTATCAGTCCTTCATTATTCCTCTTTGCCTCATCTTGCACCTGTTGAATTGATTTTTCCTTGTTGATTTTTCCTTGTTGATTTCCTTGTTGATTCCTTGTTGGTTCCTTGTTGATTTTAAGAGATCTATTCTTTCACGATTGCTAGCTGCCATGCTGTGATGTTGGCCTATAATTCTCTTTTTTGTTTAGTTCTTTTTCTTGTTTGGATATCAGGGTAATACTTGCTTTCAGGAATGAGTTTGGGAGAATTGATGTTAAATCTTCTCTAAACTTCTTGTAGCATTCAGCTGTTAATCCATCAGGACCTGCACTTTCTTTTGTTGTTAAATTTTTTACTATATTTTCAATTTCCTTGGTTGATATTAGGTTATTCAAGATTTTTATACCTTCTTGATTCAACTTTGGTAATTCCTATGTATCTAGGAATCTGTTCATTTCTTCTGTGTTTTCCATGTTATGAGAATAAAGATTTTTGAAGTAGATGTTGATGATATTCTGAATTTCTACATAATCTGTAGTGATATAACCCCTTTCATTCTTTATTGCATGAATTTGAGTTTTTTCTTTCATTTTTTGATAAGGTTGGCTAGGGGTTTATAAATTTTATCAAGTCTTTGATTCATTAATTCTTTGTATTGTTTTCTTAGTTTCTATTGTATTAATTTCTGCTCTGATCTTTACAATTTTCTCCCTTCTTCAGGCTTTGGGGTTACCTTGCTCTTCTTTTTCTAAAAGTTTGAGATGTAACATAAGGTTGTTTAATTTGAATTCATTCTGTTTTCCTGATTTAGGAATCCACTGCTATAAATTTCCCTCTGAAGACTGATTTCATTGTATTCCACAGGATCAGGTAGTCTGTATCTGCATTTTTGTTTGATTGTAAATAGTGTTTAATTTCTACTTTAATTTCTTCTGTGACCCATTTGTTGTTCAGGAGGGTGATATTTAATTTCCATTTGTTTATGGAGTTTTTGTGATTTCTTTTATCATTTATTTCCAGTTTCATTGCCCTATGGTCTGATAATATGCATGGGATAATTTCAACTTCTTTGCATTTATGTAAGCATGGTCTATTTGCTAGCATGCATTCTATTTTAGAGAATGTCCCATACACAGCTGAGAAGAATGTGTCTTCTAATGTTGTTGGGTAGAATACTCTGTAAATGTCTACCAAGTCCATTTGTTCACATATGTGGTTTAGTTCTGTTAGTTCTTTGCTGATTTTGTCTCTAGTTGATCTACCTCTTTGTGATAATGGGTTGTTAAAATCCCCTGTTGCAATTGTGTTATTACTTATTTTATTTTTCATGTTTGCTAAAATTTGCCTTATATAATTGTGTGCTCCTACATTTGGTGCATATATTTATGATTGTTATCACTTTCTCTTGCAGTTTTCCCTTAACAAGAATATAGTGACCTTCTTTATCTCTTTTGATCACTGTTGGTTTGAAGTTCACCTTGTCTGCAAACAGAATAGCTACTCCTGCTTTTTTCTGGGTTCCTGTCACATGGATTACTGTCTTCTATCCTTTGACTTTCAGTCTATGGATTTCCTTTTGAGTTAAATGTGTTTCTTGTATGCAGCATATTGTTGGATTTTGTTTCTTGATCCACTCTGCTAGTCTGTTTCTTTTGATTGATGAATTGAGTCCATTTATATTAATGGTTATTACTGATATGTATTTACTTATCCTTGTCATGTTTTTTTCCCACTGTTGGTTCTGTAATTTCCCCCTCTGTTTAATTGCTTACCTTGCTGGGTAGTTCTTTTCTATTGTTGGTTTTGAGATTGTGGTCATTTTTATCTCCTTGTAGAATATCTTTCAGTACACTTTGTAGGGTTGGTTTTGCACTCATGAATTCCTTCAGTTGATCTTTGTCATGGAAATATCTTATTTTTCTATCAACTTTGCAGGGTACAGCAATCTGTTAGTTGTTTTCTTTTAGAACCTGAAATACTCACTCCAAGCTCTTCTTGACTTGGTGGTCTGCATTAAGAACTCTGCTGTGATTCTGATGGGCCTTCCTTAATAGGTGATCTGTTTCTTTTCTCTAACAGCTTGTAATATTCTCTTCCTTTGTTGAGTTTCTGGGATCTCAATTACTGTGTGTCTGGGTGTAGATTTATTTTGGTTATGGCCAATTGGGGTTCTATATGCCTCACTTATTTGTATATAAGGTTATTGTCCCATGCTTGGGAAATTTTTTGCTATTACTTCTACAAATAGTCTTTTTATGTCATTCATGGTGCCTTCTGCTCTTTCATTGACACCCATCAGCTTTATATTGTTTTTCTTTGCCTCATCTTTCAGCCGTTGAATTGTTATTTGCTGTTCCTTTGTTATTTTTAAGAGATCTTTTCTTTCATGGTCACTAGCTGCAGTGTTGTCTTCAAGGTCTGAGAATCTATCTTCTGTTTCATTCAAGTGGTTCTTCCAGCTTTCAATGGAATTTTTAATTTCCTGAATGTCTCTTTGAATCTATTTCATGCATTCTAATTCTTTCCTATACTGATCATTCAAGGTTTCCATTATTTTTCTTTGCTCCTGTATTTTTATTTATGTCTTCTTTTGATATGCTGAGGAATTCTTTCATTATGGTTGTCATTTATTTTTTTATCTGAGCAATTATTTCTGATCTGATTTCCCCTATAGCTTGATGTAGCTGATTCTTTACTTCAGTTGCTATTATTTCAGAGATTTCAGGTGTGTGACTTCCGTGTTCTTCTGTGCTGATGTTTTCTGGACTTGTTCTGGGTAGCATGTTTGGCTGAGATTGTATTTTGGTTCTTCTTTTTCTCATTTCAAATCTCTCTTAGTTTCCAGGAATTCAGTTTCATTCCTGAGATGGTGGTGGGAGGCAGAGACAAGGATCCTGGTTTCCCAGACAGCTTACCAAGCCTTTCCAAGTCCAAGGCCCCTTCCTGTGGTGGTGGTGGGGTGGAGCCAGTGGACCTGGGCACCCAGACAGCTCACTGAGGCTTCCTGAATCCAGGGACTCTCAGGTGTTTGCAGCCTGTTTGGTCAATCTTAAATGCCTCTATCTGGTAATCTGAGCAACTACTTTGATGATAACAATATGCAATATTATAGCCGTTGTTAATTTCCTATCATCTTGTTTTGAAATTCTGTATAGTTTTTAATTATCTTTAAAATAGAAAAGGAAAAAACATTCTTTAAATGATTATCATTGTAATAGCAATAATCCTTATCATGCTTAGGAGCTGAGAGAAAAGATGTGACAAATGTCACATTGGGTATAGAGCTTTTTAGTATACAGCATTGTTCAAACTTTCCCCTTACAAAGGAGAAATAAAAACTTATTAAGCAAGTGTGTTTTGGTTTACAATGTAAAATGGATTAGAGATAATTCTGTACTGGTTAGACAAATATTTAGGTTTGCACTATTGCCTAAGTATACAGGAAGTCTTTCTGCTTGAGAGGACAAAGACCTGTAGAAAATAGACTTGCCCTGCTGAAAAGGATGGGGGTCTGAAATGTGTGGGGAAATTGGTGTGGAAGAAGAACTGTGAGAAGATTTATAGTGGAGACCTGGAAGTGGAGCTTCTTTCTCAAGGATCTGACTTGCCATTGTTCTAAGATTCAATTAGACACTAAAACTCTCCCAAAGCAGAAACTCAGCAAACAACACCACCCTTAGTGCCAACTAAAGAAGAGAGAACAATCAAAACATTACATATATTTTTAGCCATATATATGGTGTAGAGGAAATATCAGGCCATGATATTCTTTCATTTGAGAATGAGTATTAGGAGATTCAGGGAAGTGAAATTTCTTCTTCTTTTGTCCTATTTTCATTAGCTACATCAATAGGTCATTTTTTTTCTTTTCTGTATTTAGCACAATAATTTCGCCATATCTGTAGGGATTATATTCCAAGACACCCCAGTAAAGGTCTAAAATTGTGCTAAGTATCAAGCATTATATATACTATGTTTTTTTCCTATAAATAGATAACTATGATAAAATTTAATTTATAAATTAAACATAGTAAGAGATAAGTGATAATTAATAATAGCTTTAATAATTATAATTTACAACAAATGCTATGTGGTTTCTCCCTCTCTCTCTCTCTTTCTCTTTCTCATCATTTTGTTATACCACACTCCTTTCTTGTTATGATATGGAGGTGATGCTGTGGCTACATGATGAGACGAAGTGAATGCATGATGAATGATACAAGCTGTGTGCATAGTGTCAGCCTCTCACTGTTCTGATGATATGTCAAAAGAAGAGTTATCTAGATATGACCATGCACATTGATGGTGGGTAACTGAAACTTCAGGAAGTAAGACCACAGATAAAGGATGACCACTATATTAAAGATCTATTGATTTTAGCTGTGAGATTGGGAAATAGAGAATTGAAACAGGCTCCCTGTAATATTTTTCAGTTATCTCAATATTCAAGTTAGTTATACTTCTATCTTCAGTGGTATATCATATCTTACAGGTATGAAAATTATTATATTTTATTTCTACCTACCAAATTTTATTTCTACTTAGCCTTAATATCATTTTTCAAAAAAGAGTATGAATCAGTAACAAGTTTTCCTATTTTTCTTGCCTTGCATCCTGGAGATTTTGCAATATAGCAAAGTGTGATGTAATGTTTTCATTCAGAGCAATGACAGAGAGACAAAAAAATCAGCCCCTGAGTGTGGCAAATACATCTACTTAAAGTTTTCATTTTTACTATATATCACAATGGTTTAAAAATTCTAGGATTAAAAAAGTCATTTCATATAGAATCACTAATTTTGGAAGGAAGAGGGAAAATTACACAGCTTGTTTGGTAGTCACAAATTTCTTCAGCTCTTCTTTGTCATGGAAGTATGTTATATCTCTATAATTTTGAAAGATTGTTTTGCAAGGTACATCAAGTTATTGGAAGTTATTTTCTTTTAATATTTAAAATACTTCACTCCAAGCTCTCCTTAAGGGTTGGTGTTGAAAAGTCTGCCATGATTCTGATGGGCTTTTCTTTATAGGTGATGTGTTTCTTTTATCTAACTGCATTTAATATTCTCTTCTTGTACTGAATTTCTGCAATCTTGATTATTATATCCTTGATGTGGATTTATTTTGGTCATAGCTAATTGGAGTTCTATATGCCTCTCTTATTGTATGTCAATTTCTTTTTGCATGCTTGGGAGGTATTTTGCCATTATTTCTTTTTTTTTTTTT
>NW_004955444.1:18360644-18381099 GCF_000276665.1 Chinchilla lanigera
CTCTCTCCTGTCTAATTGCTCTGGCTAGTGGTTCGAGAACTATATTGAACAGGAGTGGTGACAGTGGACATCCTTGTCTTGTTATTTGCCATTACTTTTATGAAGAATTTTCCTACATCATTTGCAGTATCTCCTGCTTTCACATTGACTCCAGTCAACTTTATGTTGTTCTTCTATGCATTATCTAGCAGTTGTTGGGTTGATTTCTCATGGTGCCTTGATATTCTTTTAAAAAGATATTTCTTTTCATGCTTGCTAACCTCAGTCCTTCTACATCTGATATTCTGTCTTCACCTTGATTTGATTGGCTGTGTGTACTTTCAATGGAATTTTTAATCTCCTGGGTATCTGGTTGAATCTCTTTTATGGATTTCATTTCTTTCCTATGTTGGGCTTTCATAGTTTCCATTATTTCTGAAGCTCTTCTTTTTAAAAATTCTGTGTCTACTCTAGATTCCATGATCAAGTTCTTCATTTGATTATCTCTTTTAAACCTGAGAAATTATTTCTCTTCTGACTTTTTCTATAGCCTCATTCATGTTTTTTTTGTTTGTTTGTTGTTTGTTTGTTTTTCACCTCTGCTGATACCATTTCAGCACATTCAGGTGGGTGGCTTCTCTTACTCTATCTTGTTGTCCCCTGGAATTGTCCTGGGTGGACTGCAGATCTGAGGTTGCATTTTGTTTCTGTGTCTTGTAGTTTTATGTTTTTCTAAATTTTAATTTGTTTTCTGTGTTCATGCGTATAAATTTCTTAGGGTAGATAGCTTTATCACTAGTATCAATGCTTCCCTAGTGAATGTTTATCCCTCAGAGATGTCTTCTAAGCAAAGCTGGCTTTTGGTCTTTGTGTCTGTCCCAAGATCCTATCTTCTTAATTTATTAGGGATGAGATGTCAGTATCTATTTGGCTCAGCATTCAGTTCTTTGGTATTGAAGTATGGTGAGGATTACGACCCCAGACAATCACAGTGTTGTAGTGTAAGGGAGAACAACTTATTACAACAGGTATGATATCCTGGCTAAAGTAGTACAATTAGCAGTAACATTAGCATCAATCACAGCCTGAAAACTGCCAAACTAGTAACTATTAAATTGGTATCTTTAACCTTAGAAGTGATATCTATAGTTGGGTAACAAAACACAACATAAACCAGGAACTTCTATGCAATGAGTTTCCCTTTAGTTGAGTGATTTCACCCTTTGTGTGTGTATGTGTGTGTGTAGGGGGTAGAATTTAACAGGGATAGGGGACAAAACAGATAATTGAAGAGACATACAGTAGAAGCAAGGCTAAAGGACAGAGAATGATCACTCAAACTTTGGGAAACTGCAGAAGAGATCAAGAGAGAAAGAATTAAGGAGAAAGCAAAAGATTATTAAAAGAAATAAAAAAGACTAGCGACAATATTCACTCACATGAAAATATCAAAAAATCAAGAATTACAATTGAAGAAATAGAGAAAAAAGATGAGTAAAACAAAACAAACCATAAAAGTAATAATTTAAATGACTACAAAAAGGCCAGACAGAAAAAGGGAAATGAAACAAAGAAAAAAGAAGCAAAAGAAGAAAAAAACCCCAAATTACAACAAAAATCCTCCAAATAAAATTCCTCTGGTGTCCACAGTTCTGTGGTAGTGCCCATGTCAGAGCCCAAAACTGTGCTGGGTAACCCCGCCAAGTTTGCAGCCTTAATACTGGGTGCAGGGCTGATGTTGACCTCTATGTGTTGGGACTATGGCCAGTCTTCAGCTATCAGCTTTCTCGAAGTCCTTTGGCAGCCCGGCCGTGTCTCCTTACCTGTTTGTGTCTGGGTAGCTCTCCCAGTTGCTGTGGCACCTGAGGACAGAGACAGCCTGAAGCTGCTCCCAGTCCTGCATACAGTTGGTCCCTCCACATACTTGCACAGCCTCCTCTGTTCCAGTCCAGCTGAAATGTCTCTTACCTCCCATGCTGCTGATTGGAAGGCAGGGAGAGAGCTGTCCACTGACTCACTGCCCCTCCTGCTGCTGCAGAGACAACCCAAAGCTGCCTGGGTCCCACTTATCTCTCCACTCTTGCAGGGGGAGTGCTGACTTCCCACTTGTTGTCCTGTCATGGCCAAAGCTGGTTAAATCCCATGCCCACGTCACCTCTCTCGCACCACTGGTCACAGTGCAAGAGAGGTTGTGCTATTCCACTCATTGCCTTCATTGCTGCCACTGTGGTCCCTAGCTATGTTGTCACTTGAGGTTTCATTTAGACGCTGTGGTGAAGGAGAAAAAAACCAGCAGCCCATCAGGGAGGGAGCAGCTTCCTTGTCACTTGGCCCTGCGTGTGCTGGTGGAATGTCCTGCTAGGCTGCAGCATCCTCTGTTTGGAGGAAAGCAAAAGAGGTAAGTGGCCTTATATCCCAAAACTCTCCCAGGTGCTTTGAGTATGCCACGCCATTGCAGTCCATCAGTTTTTTTTAACTTCCCCAAATGATGCTTTCTGCTTAGCACAGAGGCAGCAGACTCACAGCCTTGTGTGCTGCTTTGCTGTTTTATGAAGTCCTATGTCTATGTCTTGTTTGATCTACAAGTCTCTTATTTCAGATTGATTTTGACATCAGGGTGTATGGACATCCTTTTCCTCCAATTACCTGTATTTTTAGTTAATTTTCTCTGAGTAGCTCCAAAGTGGCTCCTCCTCTGTTCAGCCCCGTTAAGTCTTTCTGGAAAAGGGAAAAATTATAAGGTCCAATTTTTAGAGGGGACAGGGTCTCCCTTATACAGTTCAGGATGAACTAACTCATGTAGGCCAGGACAGTCTTGAACTTGAAGTGATCCTCCTGCTTCAGCCTCCCAATTGCTGGGAATATAAATGTGTGCCACCATGCCTGGCTAAAGTCCATTTTTTTTTTTTTTTTTTAGTCTGCTAAGTCATAGAGTTTAACTGATTCCTCATCTAACCTTGTGTCAAAAACAGTTAAATTCCTTTGGAACCAGGTTGTTAGGGCTTCCCTGCATGGTCACAGAGTGTTTTTCTCTCAACACTATAAACTTCTTTTGAATTCACATCCAAATTGTTCATTGTTGGAATTCAGAAATTTAGGGATTGACTGTAAACCTGCTTACTTTGATATATGCTTTCAAGTGCATTTCTGTTAATCTTCAGAAAATTTTATCAATACCTCCTTTAAGACAGCAGCTACATTTTAAAAGCAGTAACTGATGAAGAACATGTATTACATGTGTTCTGTAGTTAATCGCACTTTTTTCATTACATAAATGTTTTAAAAATAGTAAGAAAAACAAACACAATAACAACATCATGTATCAACCATAGCAGAGTGACATCTTTTCCTTCCTGATTCCTTTACTCCTAGATGCAAGGGGAAGAAAGGGCTGAGGCTCCTTCAAGAGTGAAGTGAAGTCTGCCTGCTCCACTTACTGAGTTTACTACTTTAAACTTTTATCTTTGTTTCAGGAAACAAATGATAAAATCTATTGAGCAATGAGTTTCCTCCCCATATTTCTAATTCACTCATCACAGGGACAGCTTGTGAGGCAAGTTGCCTTTGGTGTCCTTTTGAGTGACCTCACAAGGCCACCAAGCCACTGCACATGATCTGGTGCAGGGATAAGAAATGTCGTTCTGTAAATGCTCCAGCTTTTATACATACAAAACCTGATTTTGTATTAATTTTTTTTCTCTGATTCTAGTACCTGTTCTATCAATGACTACTTATAAGCTGTGATAGAATAGCAATTAATATTTTAAATATTAGTCAGATAATCATAAATTTAAATTCAAACTCACATTTAATGGCTCTGTGACCATGAATACTTTGTTCACTTTTTCTGGAGCCTCTAAAATGAGGATAATAATATTCATCACATAAGGTTGCTGGGAAACTTAAAATTTATGTATTATCTGACATACATTACCTGAGTGACACTGGAAAATGTTACTTCTTCTGAGTCTCAGTTTTCTTTACCAGAAAAATAAAATAATTTTTGCTAGTATTCTATGCATTTTTTATTTCCTAGAAAATTTTGGGTTTACCTTCTATTTTTCTATAGTTTATGACTTTAATATAAGGAGGGCTATTCATTAGTTTAATCTAATGTAGATTAAAATGTGACAACAATTATAAGTAGTACTGATAATTATTTGCTATAGGTATATAGGTCTGGTTATGTTACTAGCTTTTACCTTAGATTCTTGCATTTTCATCTTCAAAATGAAGATAATGACACCTATTTTACAAAGCCATTGTAACAGTAGGTAAAATTATGTATGGAAAGAATGTAAGATAGTATCTAGTGCATACTAATGCTTAATACATGATAATAATACTCTCATTTCTAAGGCTGCACATTAGAAAAGATCTAGAAGATTTCTAAAATATTATGTAGTGGAAAACATACAGTTTGGTGAGTGTAAGTGATAGAAACAAGTCATATAAGCCTTCTAAATACAGGTCAGAAACATTCATTGCATATTTTGAGTATAGGACAATTTCCAACTTCACGTTTAAGGTTCATTTATTTTAAGCAATTTTTGGTGACTAAAAAGATACTCGTAGATTTTATTAGAGTATTTCAACCTTTAATTTTAAAAGAGCAGAGGACAATTTCTAGCTCCTGAGAGACATCAAATGTAAGGACACACCTTTTCTTCAGCTGGGTCCATAGCTCCAAATGCTAATTCAGCCAGCGGCATGCTGGGCTGGACCCTTGTGTTACCATCTCCCTGAGGCTGCTCACTTTACCCTAGCACCCAGGGAGATGGAGGTTGCCCTGAATGACTTGCATCACTGCACACTTATAAGTCTTGTAACCTGCACTTCAGTGAAACAAACACACCACCTTCCAGACAGAGGAACAGAGTAATGAGTGCATTTGCTCTTTGTTGGTTTATTTAAACTCCTTTCTCTCCATCTGTAGAACCTGAGTAATCTTTTTTAAGATAAAGGAGGTAGGACGGTGAGCAAACGCATCCTAGGACAAGATCCTCAAACCAGCCTGCTTGTTAGAGGAACATTAAAATATGGGTGCTACGGGCCTTGCTATGACTAAGCAGAATCCCTCGGCATGGGTCTTTGGTATTTGCAAGAAAGCTCCCAAGGAGCTTAGAGTGTGCAGCCAAGGTTGAGAGCCACCATTCTAAAAGCAACATTATTGTTAAAGGAAAAAAAAAAAACCCAGAAAGCTACAGCTAGATAGAAATAAACATACAGGCATCCTACTACCCAAAGCTAATGACCAGTACTATTGTGGTTGTCTATAAATCTTTCTTTATGTCTATCTAAATCTAAGAAATATCTTACAACAAAGTGAAGAATTAATTTCTGTAACCTAGTAATCGGCACATTAAAAATTTCCTTTTTCTAATTTGCTCTATTTCTGACTGAGCTGAAGACATTAACCCAAACTGGAAAAGTACCTCACGTCAGATTGCTCTCTATTTAAATCCTTTCTCCTTCCTGCCCTTCTCTATAGGCTGTGTCACCCCCAGGGAGCCGTCTGATTTTAAGTTTATGAGTGTAGGACAATTTCTTCCACATGCACAGGAGCACCTTGGCTTGAGGCATTCCAGGTCTCCAGCCAGCAGCCATCTGGAGATGGTTTTGTGAACTCATCCATGAACCTTTCCTTCAGAAATGCTGCAGTTTGCTAATTGCAATGCTTTGGATCTAAAGTGTAGTCTTTCATTTTACCTAACTTTATTGCTCTCCATGGGTCAAAAAAGATGCTTTTTTAAAAAAAAACAAGGGCATTGTTCTGTCATTTCCTTGCAGAAAGGGGTTGCCTGAAGAAAAAGGGGCCAGGAAGGTGTTTACTCAGGAAAAGGCCCTCTTGCTTTTCCTCCCCAGAACTCCTGGGGGTGCATTTGGTCTCTATCCACCTCAGATATTGCTCCTTTTTAATGTTTCAGTTCCTGCTTCCCATCCATGATGTAAACATAAAATCTCCATTCTCCCTGGTAAAACTTATCCTGCTAAAGTAGCTATATTATGACAAAGTGAAATACGAGTATGGCTGGCTGTGATCTCAGGCGGAAGGTGGATTGGGGGAACCACATTTAGGGAATGTTTGGAGAGGAAGTGATATTAGAGTTGAGAGTGATATCAAAATGTTAGCAGTGGAGTATCCAAGAGTTAGGGTAAAGGTAAATGTAGGCAGAAGGAATGTAGCAGGAAAAAGACCAAGTCAGGATTTTTGGATGTGAAAACAGATTGCTGCAAGAGATTGTTTTGGCTTGGCCCAGGCTTTACGACAGGTAATTGTGAGAGATGTCGTCATAAAGGAGGATCCTTAACAAGCTGCTGAAAGGTCTCTGCAGAACAGAGAAGAGTTAATCCTTTATTCTCTGGGCATTAGAAAGCCATTGCAGAATTCTAAGCAGAAGTATGAAAGTGAAACAGTTTTATTTTATAGAAATGATTTCCGTAGCCATGGGTTTGACAGTTCTCAGAAGGACATAGTGAATAGAAGGTTGCAAAGCTAGTGCCTTGGCTCCGGCTATCAGAAATGAAGAGCTCAACTAAATTAAGTGCATTGCTTGTAACAGGATGAGTTTGCCATACTGCAATGAAGGGCAAAGAGAAGAAGGTTAACTTGATGTTATAAGCCTGGGCAACTGTAAGAACAGTTTCCTATAATGGAAACCGAGATGCAAGAAGTACGAGTTTGAGACAATTAATGAGTGTGTGATAGATATGACAGAGAGAGCATTATAAGTATTTTACATTGCTAAAATAAATAAATAAATAAAGCCAAGTTTTGAGTGCCAAATCCTGAAGAAAAAGACTTTAAACATTATGCAGAATTGTGAAAGATGAAGTAGAAGAATATGACCACCATGCACATGTCTCTGCAGGTAAACTTCTTCCTAGAAAAACCTCTGGAAACTGTGCTTATAACTCCTTATATAATCATCAAATATTTACTTTCTAGCAAGGAAATTCTAGGCCAAATAATGATGATCCCTTGTGTTTACTATTATAGCAAGGTAAAAATAAACGCCAACCAAAGGGGTTAAGTTATATAATTACACCAATACACCTTTTACTGCATCTTATTAATATTTTATTGGTGAAATAGAATTAGATTTCTGCATAAGGATTAATTGTATCTGTTTAGGATTGGAGCAGAGAAGTGGTTTTATTATAAAGCAATTAAGTTGTCCTTCCTCTCCATCTACTTCCAGGGCTCCTAGAGGTCTTAAATTTTAACTCAACTAACTAGCTATGGAAAACATATAGGTTACTTCCTTTTATGTATTTTTACAAGTTAAAATGAAACATGACAAAAAATTGTACATTTTTATCAGATAATTTTATTATTATATTGCTTTTATAGTCCTCTTTCCAGAAGTTTCTAGTTAGAGTCCATGGGCATATACATAGTTAGGTACTTGACAGCTTAGTAGGACTCCAAATATTTTGCAAGAACCAACACTTATTCAGCACATATTTGGTACAAATATACCAAATACTCTGTATTTGCTTGGCCCAAAGTGCTTTACTTCTCTCCATAACATCTTGTTGAGGTAGGTGTTATTATTGTAGTAAATCCTACAGTATTCATGGCTTCTGTATTTGAAAATTTACTAAAGTACTAAAATTTATTTGTAATCCACAAATCGATACTGCTGGTAGTTTTTCAATTATTGCAGACATTGCAGAGTAATGAAAAACAAGTTCATGTGTTCTAACTGCAGTCTGTTTAGTGCCATGTTCTCACATTTTTATGCTTTATGTTGTTTATTTTGTTATTTAAAATGGCCATTAGTGATGAAGTACTGTCTAGTGTTCCTAAATGCAGTAGGCTATGGTGTGCTTTACGGAGAAAATATTTGTGTCAGGTAAGCTTTGTGCAGGCAAGAGTAATAGTGCTTGTGGCTATGAGCTCAATATGGGTAAATCAACAACATACATGAAATATGGTGTCTTTAAACACCAACATACATAAAACAAGGTTATGTGTTGATTTGCTGACCAAGTTTTGAGACCAAAAGCTTTCAGGAACCTAACCGTATATTTCCCCTAAGAGCAAGAATTCTTTACTAATTCAGATTTTCCAGCAACTGTGGAACATAACTGTTATGAATAATAAGAATTAGCACGTATCTTTATTTTGCAGATGGCAAGCAGAGGACTCAGATCACGTGACTAAAACTTTCTATCTAAACTGGAGCTACTCCTCTTAGTTTAATGACCTCAAGGCGCTGTTGCTTCCAAACGCCTAATACAAACTTGTCCTCTTGCTCCTTTCCATAGCATAGTCTTCTGTTATTTATATTTTCTATGTCTGTCACTTGAATTCTGACAAGCATTTCTTCCACTGAAAGTTTGGAAATTCTCCTTTCCCAGTTGCCCCTGGAGTCTAGGAATTGGAGCTGGCTCTTGCGGACAGACTAAAGCTGGACATTTGGACTTCTTGGCTTCCCTGCACCTACTCACGTGGCCAACAGTACACTGCAGGAGTGCCTGCAGCTCTGGAAGATAGGAGCGTTGCTCCGGTGGGGGCAGAGGAAACACTGATCCTCATGTTGGGTCAAAAGAATTGTCAACTTTGTTCTTATTTCAAAGAATTTTGAGCACAGTGTCCTCATGAAAATCCCTGTTATTGTCTACATTTTATTCCTTGGCCAACAATGTTTTCCTTGGCTCTCTGCTTCGGACATCCACAAGTATTCACAATAAACATTCACCTACAACTTCCTGGAAAAATGTGTCTGTTTTCAATCACTTGAAGCGACTGAAGCATTTGCAAATTGTTACAATATTTCTGCTAACACAAAGACAGTGTGCACACATACCTTAATTTGTAAGCCTTTGTTCCCACAGAACATCTAATGGATGACATCTGCATTCATGTTTACTCCATGTTTTAAAAATTACTATTTTCTGAATACAAAATCAGTATACATTCATTGCAGACTATTTGATAAATATAGAAGTTCTATCTATTTAGTTCTATCACTCTCTTGTAATTTCTCTGACCATGTGAGTGTGCTCTTTTAGATTTTTTTCTCTCCTATGGTTAATAGAATACATGATATTGCATTCTAAGCCTTTTTACTTACTATTTTAGTACATGAAGATTTTCCTAATTTTTCAAATATAGTTAATACTTTTAAAATGACAGTAGAATATTCTAGAGTATAAGTTCATCACAAATTCTTTAATAATTTCATATACTGTACTTGCTTTTGAAATTATTGACAACTCCATAGTAGGAATCCTTATAGCAAAACTATTGAAGACATCTTTGATTATTTGCTTTGGAAAAATTACTAACTATGAAACTGGGAGTTCAAAAAGTATGTACTTTTTTGACTTTTGAAGGACTTACACTCAGATAATTGGTTATTATCCAAACACCTGTTACTTTTTAAATGAGTTTACTGAATACCAGTAAGCACATTGGTATAGTAGATAGGCAGAGAAAACTCTACATAAATAATCTCAAGAACTTCAGGAAAGATATAACACCAATACTCCTCAAACTTTTTAATGAAATTGAAAAGGAAGGAGTACTCCCAAAACCATTCCTGGAAACTAGCATTACCCTGATTTCAAAACCAGACAAAGACCCAACTGAAAAAGAACTACAGGCTAATCTCTTTAATGAACATAGATACCAAAATCCTCAACAAGATACTGGCAAAAGCGATGCAACAAATCATCAAAAAGATTACATTTTATGATCAAGTAGGCTTCGTTTCAAAGATGGAGGTTAGTTCAACATATGAAAACCAATAGATGTAATATTCCAAATAATAACAGCAAAGAGAAAAACCTCATGATCATTTCAATCATTGCAGAAAAGCTTTTGACAAAATTCAAACCAATTCATGCTAAAATTCTAAAGAAAATAGGTATAAAAATACCCTATCTCAATTTGTTAAAAGCCATTTTTGACAAACCAACTGCTAACATCATATTAAATGAAAAAAAGCTGAAAGTTCCCCTATAAGGTCAGGAACAAGACAAAGATGTCCACTGATACCACTCCTGTTTAGTACAGTACTCAAAACATTAGCGAGAGCAATGAGGTATGAGAGAAATCAAATTATTATTATTTGTAGATGACGTGATCCTCTCCAGAGAACACCTAAAAAATTCCACCAAGATTTCAATAACTAGTATACAAATTCAGCAGGACACCACATCAACACACAAAAATCAATAGAGTTCTGAACACTAATAATGAACCCACTGAGAAAGAAATTAGAAGAACAATACCATTCCCAATGGCATCAAGAAAAATTAAATACTTAGGTATGAACCTAACCAAGGAAGTGAAAGACTTCTACAACAAAAGCTAAGTACTCTGAGAAAGGAGATTGAAGAGGACATCAGAAAATGGAGATATCCCTTGTTCCTTGATAAGCAGAGCTAATAGTGTCAAAATGGCCATATTTACAAAACTGATATGTAGATTTAATGCAATCCTTTTTTTTTGAGACAGATTCTCACTGTGTATTTTAGCCTGCCTTGAACTATGTGGTCCAGCCTAGTTTTGAACTTGCATCAGTCCTCCTTCTTTAGCCTCCTAAGTGCTGGAATTATAGGAGTGGGCCACTGCACCTGATGAGAGATTTAATGCTATTCTAATCAAAATACCAACAGCATTCCTCAAAGAACTAGAGAAATCAATCCTAAAATTCATATGGAACCAGAAGAGCAAAATCAATCCTGGAAACAAGAAAAAAGCAGGAGGCATCACAGGCCCAGATTTCAAGTCATATTACAAAGGTGCAGTGATAAAAACATCATGGTACTGGCACAGAAACAGACAAGTGAACCAATTAAAGAGAATAGAGGTCACGGAAACAACCCAAGACACATCAAGCCGTCCGATCTTTGATAAAGGTGTAAAAAACATGCTAATGCATTGGAGAAAAGCTAGTCTCTTTAGCAAATGGTGCTTGGAAAAGTGGCTATCATCATATAGGAGATTGAATCTAGACCCTTTTCTCACACCAGGAGCTAAAAATGAGATAAAAGTATTTTATGAACAGAACCCAATTGCTAAAGAAATAACATCAAAAATCAACAAATGGGGTCATATCAACTTAAAAAAAGCTTCTGCATAGGAAGGCAAACAGCTAATAGGGTAAAGATAAAACATACAGAGACAACCTAAGGAGTAGGATAATTTTTTTTTGCTAAGTACTTCCATACAGAGGACTAAATGCATGAAAAAGTCTTAAAAATCTCTGGCCGTAGAAAAATGTAAGTTAATACAGGGATCCATCTTGCTCCAGAAAGAATTGATACCATGAAGAAATCAAATAACAAATGCTGGCAAGGCTTTGGGGAAAAGGAACTCTATAGTGTTGGTAGGAATGCAAACTAATACAATCGCTATGGAAATCTTTATGGAGATTCCTCAACAAACTAAAAATAGAAATTACATTTGATCCAGCTATTTCCCTTCTGGGTATCTTCTTGAAAGAGTTAAAGACCTCAGACTACAGTGATTCATGCATACCTATCTTTATAGCAGCACAATTTATATAGTTAAATCTTGGAAGCAGCCTGTATGTCCATCAACAGATGAATGGATAAAGGAAATATATTCCTACATAACAGAGTATTACTCTGCTACAAAAAGGATATATTTGAGTCATTTTTATGAAAATGAATGCACTTTGAGACCATAATGTTAAGTGAAATAATTCAGATGCACAAGGTTAAATATTGCATGGCTTTCTTATTTGAGAAATCATATATATGTATACATATATGTATGTAGATCAAAGAGCAAAACTAAAGATACGTAAAAGTAAACAAGGAGCTAGATTTTTGTATTTTGCAAATGGGAAAGGACCAAGAAGTGGAGGGAATGGGGAAGGAGCAGTAGGGAATAGGACATAAGTATTAAGATGTGTTATACATATGCAAAAATTTCTTAGAGTGAATATAATCATTATTTAGTGCAAACATGTGCTAAAAATAAAAATAAAAAACAGAGAAGTAGCTAGGCCTACTCCATCACTTCTCCCATGGTATGAGTGTGAAATGAATTAGATCCAGTACAGCATTATACATAGTTTATTTTTCAGATCCAAAATTTTCTTTGAAAATTTTGGGTCTGAACAAATCCGATACCAGAGAGCAAGAATAATCCCTTTCTTCAGTGCAGAAGTTTGTATTGTGGATGTTCGGGGTATATGCATGCCTAAATTTATCAGAAGGACAAACATGTGATCTTCCTTTTGTTTTCTGAATAGTGGCAGTAAAAATAAATGCATTTACTCTTGGAATTGTGCTTCTGCTAAAATTTATGCATTGACAAGCAATTTAAATATTGATCATGGGTTGGGCAAAATTAAGCAGTTGCCTGTTTGTCTTTGATGCCAATACTTCCTCTCCCTGTACACTTTCTTTGCTTTATGCTGTTGCTACTTGCTCTCTTGCTATCTGGTTACAGAGAAGAATCTGATAAAATTTCAGCAAGATGATAATACAGTGTGTGATCCCTTATAGGAATATTTTAATTTTAAAGCAGGACCACAAGAAAAAGAACATTTTTAACAAGAAAGTAATTGGTTTTCGCTGTGGGCTTCTATGCTTTGTAATATGTATGTTTAGAGAGATGCTTATTTATTTTGGTGGTTAAAAGGCATGTGGGAAATGTCAGAATAAAGAATAGACTATATGTCTGTAATTCAGTTGTTTTTATTTGGTGGAAGGGATTGTTGATTAATCTGAAAAACTGTCAGTGTAAAAACAGCCAAGTGGTTGGTGGAAGATTAATCCTTTTTCATTTGTAAATTTGTACACCTGATTTTTTTCCTTAGTGTTATAGGAGCAGCCTTTAGAAGCTATAAAGATTTGATTTCTATTAAAATCACCAACTAGGATCTATTGTTAAAAAATTCTTCATGGTAAATTTAAGCAATTTTACTCGATTATACTGAAATGCTTTCATAAGTAATCTTTTTCTTAACTAGAAAAATATGTGTACTTAAATTTATATATCTTTATATATCTGTACATGATTTTAGAAGTTATAAATATCTTACCGGTCCTCCATTTATACTCCAGTGCTTGCTATTTTATAGATTCAAATTTTTTTTTCTTGGTACAAAAGTCCACTCTAAAATACAAGGAAAGATTGATGAACTGTACATAAGCAAATAGGACTTTTTCTATTGTAATTCTGTACACAAGCAGATGGGACTTTTTTAGTGTAATTTCATTATATATATTTCTAAAATTACTTTATGTTTTTGTATTAAAAGTAAAATTGTACTTTATCCTTTTGGTAGTACACAGCATACATTTTTTAGCCTTCCAGGAAGCATTTCATGTTTGTCTTTAATTTTGTTTAGATGAGTAAACTGTCAAAAATAATTCAAAATAAATTTTTTTTGTTCTTTAGAAGAGCGACCAGTATATATTGTGAAGAAAAGGCCCTGTCATAGTTACTTTTCTTGTAACTAAGACAAAACACCTGACACACAAAGTTAAAGGAGGAAAAGTTTACTTGGCTCACAGTTTGTAGAGATTTCAGTCTTTAGTAGGCTGGCTCCAAGGCAGAGGAGCATGGCAGAGGGGCACTGCAGAGGGGCACTGAAGAGGAGGAACAGTTCACACAGGCAAAAGACAGCAAAAACAAGCAAGTGGCCAACTAGAAGTATCTAGAGCAAGGCTCTTTCTGTTCCTTATATTATGTCCAGGCTACCTGCCCTTAGGGTGGATTGCACTCACACTCTTAAACCTAGTACCATTAATCCTATCATACACCATAAATCAACCACACATGCTAGATACAGTCCCCTCTGAAAAAGCTGTGACCACATGAGGCTTTGGGAGGACACCTAATCACAAGCTGTAACATTCTGCCTTTGGCTCCTGAAAGACTCACGTACATTCCTTTATGCAAAAGGCATTTAGTCCATCTCCAAGAGTTACTAAACCCCTAACAGTTTCAGCTTTGCTGAAAAGTCCAAGTCCAAAGTCTCCTCTGAGATTTAATGCAAATTTATCTGTGAGCCCCTGTATAAATGAAAAGAAAGTTAAACATTTCCAACATTCAATGCTGCAAGACAGACCTTTCCATTCGAAAAGGTACAAAGAGTGGGATAGAAAGGAATGTGAATAAAGCAAGTCCAAAATCCAGCAGGGCAAACATTAATTCCTGTAGTTCCATGTTCATCATCATAGGTAATTTGCAGCGAGGTATGAACTCCAAAGGGTTGGGTGGGAATGCCCACTTCTGATGGTTCTAACTCCCACAGCTTCTCTCTTGGGCCAATCCTTGCCATTTTCCTCAAAAGTAACCATGCCAGTGCCTCAGCATTAGACTACCTTGAAATTTCTTCTGCAAGGTTAATTAGTGTACTGCCTTTAATCTCAGTCTCAGGCAAAGTCACTGGATGTGAGCAAAATGCAGACAAACTTTCTGCTAAGCCATAAGACACATCATCTGGAGTCCAGCAACCAATGCAGTCCTTCCCAACAGAAACCACCTGAGCTTGGTCTTTACCAGTATGGCTATCAGATTCTGGTCTTTTGAGCTCTGACCAGAATATCCCATCAAGTATGGCCTATGGTTTTCCAGGGCTACTCTTTCAGCTGGCATCTCCAAACCTTTCCAAACTCTTCTGATAAGCCAGTTCCAAAGGCTCCTGAACCATAGCATCAGTAACAGTCACAGTGACAACCCCATTTTTCTGGTATCAAATTCTGTCTTAGTCAGTTCTCTTGTTGCTGAGACAAAATACCTGACAGCCAAAGCTAAAGAGGAGAAGGTTTATTTGGTTCACAGTTTGTTAAGGTTTTAGTTCATAGTCAGCTGGCTCCAAGGCAGGGTGGTATGGCAGAGGAGAAATAGTCCATTGGAAGCAGGCAAGTGAGAGCAAGCAAGGGACATTAACAACTTCTTTCTGCCCCTTTTATATTCTATCTAGGCTACTGGGATTAGGGCAGTGCCAAAGCAATCAATGGATTGACTTTGTAGTCACACACCCTTAATCTCAGCATCACACACTCTAGATCCAACCACCTCTGAAAACTCCCACCTATGACTGTATGAGGGTTTGGGGAGACATCTAATCACAAGCCATAAAAGGCTTCATATGTCTTCATTTTATTTGCTACAAATTTTTAATAAGTTTATTGTAGATTAATGTATAAGGAGCTTCTCTTCCTGCAGACAAATATTTTGGTTTTTGGGGGGGTTTAACATAGGAAATAATTCAGTGCCACAAGAGAGGATGTGCCTTCTAGATATTGTTGAATTTGACTTGATAGTTTAGTAGCTAACATTCAGGAAAGATAATAAATGTCACACAATAAGACCATGAGTCTGGTCAGAAGTTTCTAGTATCTTAGCATCTTTCTGAAGAATTCATTTAATTTCTCAAATTTCACCAACTGTTGCTGTAATGTTTTAATTTCTTAGATTCATTCTCTCCAAATTCAGATAGTAGTCATCTTCAGAAGTTCTATTGATATGTTGGCCTTCTGCTATTTTCTAAAATGGATCACAGCATTTAGAAAGGGCATCAACTAACACCACCAACTTCAATAATGATTACAATGAAGGTAGTTAACTTTGTTCTTGTTTGGGTTGAAGTAAATTCACCTTTGTGAGATTTCAAGTAGCAAAGGTGAACTATACCTCTCAACCATGCTGCGTTATATTAGAAAGCAGTAGACTTAACCTGTAGCCTTAAAGAATGGGGTGGGTCAGGTAAATTAATAATGAATTACCAAATAGGTTGCCCACTGAAATAGAGGGAAACTTTATAGGAAATTTTCTTTGAAATGTCCAGGGAAAAAGCTATGCTGTGTTTAGGAAAAAAAAAAACTTTAAGTGCTCATCAAATGCCAATTCTTGAAGGATTAAAGCCTTATCTTGTAGCTCCATAAAGGGATTAAGAAAAGTATGTGATGAAATTTCTGGAGAAAGCATGCACTGTCATTTAGTAAGAAATGAAAGGAATGTTGTTATATAAAATTTTTATAATGTAGATCTGAACCGATTCACAATCATGATTCTCAGGCTTATGTCAACCAGCATTTATGACCCATTAATCCACAAGTGTACAGTGAAAATTCATGGCATTCAGATAAAACAGTAGCCAAAGATGAAAAAAAATGAATGAAAAGCTCTGAGCTGAAAGAGCTAGCGCTGGGGAAAGACAAGCTTTCATTTAACTGCTATGAGAATTACTGTGACATTGTACCACCATGGTACAGGGATCCCTAGAAGCATCCCTAGAGGAGCACTAAGAATGATACAGGCAGGTGACATCAGCCAGTTTCTACCCTTAATTGTTCATCTTAGTCAACTTTGTGCTACTAGTGCAAAATTCCTGTGGTATTTTATGAAGGAAAAATGTTAGCTCATAGTTCTCAGGGTCTAAGAAGAAAGTGCTGACATCTCCTCGGCTTCAAGTAGATGAGCAAGTGGGCATGAGTGTAAGAGATCACATGGCAAGAGAGAAGCAAGAAAAAAAGCTAGGAAGCTGGACTCACTTTGTAACAATGCACTGTCTAGATAATTCACTTACTCTTACCAGAAATACATCAGTCCCTTTAAAGCCTCTGAGACCTGTCTACTCTCCTAAGGGCATCACCAGTTCTCAATACTACCATGCTGGGAATCCCAGTTTAAGTTGAATTTTGGAAGGAACAAACCGTAGCATCACCTGAGTGCTGGCATGATGAACCCAGGATGCAGTGGCCACAGTACCTCCATAGGTGCCCAATAACATGCACCCCCAATGACTTCTACTTGTCCCCACCTAAACTTTCATGGGAGTGGGAATACTGTGAGAGCTCCTGTCTTTTCTAGATGTTTCTCTCCAACCCGGTGAACTTCCATTCCTCATACTCCACCACACACCTGCTCCATTACTGGCCCCAGTTATACCATAGGAAACTGAATCGCAAATTTTAAAAATGTAATATTTTCCTGATGCCTCAACATCCCCACATGTATGCTGTGAGCACCTCACCCCACAGAACAGCTGCACTAGTGTGATAAGGCTGGTTCCTGCCACAAGTTCTGCTTCTTGCCCTCCTCTGACTGTGACCTAGTGACATCTAAATGCAGCGGTAAAATCCCCTTATGACCTTTGCTTGTGTCCTCCACTGGGACCCTAGTAAAGGTGCTTGCCCCTGGCTCTGACACTTTCTGCTCCCTTCCTGATGGGTTGAGGCGGTCTCCTGTGACTCTTCCTATCAGGTCTTTTGCATGGTGTGCCATGCACTCTCTCTAGACTCTGTGACTGTAATAAATAAATTTATTATTATTCATTACTTATTTAATTTCTGAAGTTGTACTGGAGAGATCCTTAAAGATCCTACAAAGGAGATTTGGCCTTAAAGTTGCTCTTAGAATAAATTCTTGAACAAGCTGAAAGATTACTCATTTTGCAAATATAGTGACAGTACCCACAGTGCTCAAGGAAAACTTTCACTTGCTGAGCTGTATAAATTGAGTTTTTGTTAGAGTAGAAATATGGTGTGACTTGAAATTGTTTTGGTTATCTTTAGGTAGTTCATAAGTTGACATTGATGGAAGAAGCCAGTTTTAATAGTCCTCAAAAGCACCATAGAAATTTTACATAAGAAAAATAAGGAGCAGAGGGCTCATGCAAAGTGCTTTGGGTGAGAAGCTGATGCTCTTTAAAATTCCATATCTTCCATTTTTAAAGTCAGATGTAGCTCAATATTGCAGGAAAACTTAAAAATACTAATATGGCCTCTTAACATTTTACAGTATCTCATAAAAATGGGTTACAGTCTTACAGGATGCACTTTTAAAAGATCAACATGTTTGAGAGAAAAAAAATAATCTCACATAGAAGTCATTGGTTGTTTAAAAAACCATAGCTGATAAACATAAGAATATATATTTTTATTATTTTTTTTATTTTAAGGATAAAAGGAGGGAAACATTAACAGACATACAACATTTTACAACATATCACAAGCACAATACAGACAATACAGAGTTACAAACAAAGTGGTAGGGAATTAACAATGGTGGTTGTATTACATATTGATATCTTCAATGAGTCTTTGGTTGACCAGTATTGCATGTCTATATCTGTTTTCATGAGAAGCCACTTTGAAGAATATATATTTTTAATGTCTACAACCTGTTGAGATGATGAATATGCAAAAGTTGAGCTCCGGACAAATCTATTCTTGGCAGCAGAGTGATTTCAACTGGGGAAAGCAATCCTTGAACTAGTTAAGAGATAGAAGGCAGTCTCAGCATCCACACAAAGCCCACTTACTTGTGATAAACTTGGTTTGGCATATCAAGATTTGTAAATCTTCACTCTGTCTTGCATTTTGAATTCTGTTAAAGTAGCTCAAGTCCCTGAAGTCCCTATATGATTGCCCAAGGGAGAGAACATTTTATATAGACCTCTGGAGTGTGGGATGGCTCCACGTGGAAAGGCCTCTCCATGTCCTATGGCAGAAAAGAACTGTCTTGTAATTTCATCAGTAATGGAGGAAGAACAGTCTACCTTCCTTTGCCCTAGGAAACTAGAGTAGAACGCCAGGACTTCTGAATGCTAATACATCACTCAGTAGCAAACAGAGCATGAAAGAGAAGAGAAATTGCTCTGGCATTTTCCAGACACTAACTGTACCTTTGGGAGACCTTTAATTTTAAAAACAAAAATCAATAGTAAAATTTTCTCATCTTAAATTAATCATTTAAAATTAAGCTAAGTCCCATTAAGAACATCTAGCTAGTCAGATGTGGCTTCGTATGCCTGTAATCCCAGCACTTAGGAGGCTGAAGCAGGAGGATCAATGGGAGTTTGAGGCCAGCCTGTGTTGCATAGTGAGTTCAAGGCCAGCCTGAACTGTATGTCTCAAAAAAAGACCTGTTGCTTCAGGAGAGATTTAGTATTATGCGTCCCGGGGTTCTCACTCATATCCTTTTGAAGACTGTGCCTTACCAACTGGGTTTCTCAGCATGCTTTTTGCTTTCTGATCAAGCTGCCTGCTGTTCCCTAAGTGTTTACTGCTTCTTCCAAGTCGCAGCTCTGCTAGAAATCTGCCTTTGTCATTGTTGCATTCTTACCAGATCCTTAGGATCTATTTTAAGTATCACTTCTTTGAAGAAACCTCTGATCCTCATAACTGTGGTTGGTCTCTCTTTGCTAGATTCACTCATAGCACAGAACTCATCACAACTGGCTGTTTTAACAGAACCTATTAACACCCATGTATTTTCTCCAGATTGCCAGCTAAGAAAGGACTATCTCCTCTTCTCCCTGGACTTCTCTTTTTTGTGTGAGTTTTCTTTTTCTCTGCAATGCACCCAGCCTCTGCTTCCTGGATGACTCCTCACCTTTTCCCCACAACTTTAATTAACTTTTTTGACAAATAAAATCCATATCTACTTAATAGGCACAACATGATGTTTGGATATTTGTGTATGTTATTATTACTATAATTGAGGTAGTTAACACATCCATTACCTTACTTATGTTTATGTGTCTGTGCACGAGAATACCACTGTCTTACCAAATTTCAAGTATTTCTATTAACTGTAGTCATCACACCATGCATTAGGTCTCTAGAACTTATCATTGCTATGATTTGAATCTTAAACATCTCCTAGAGGTGTGTGTGCTGAAGATCTGGTCCCAAACTTGCGGCATCACCAGGAGGAGGTGGGATCTTTAGGAGGTGTGAGCTCCCGGGAGGAAGTCAGGTCTTGTGAGTGTGCTCTTAAAGGGGCTACTGAGATTCTGCTCCCTTCTCTTCCCTCTCTTTACTTCCTCTTTCTTTTTCTCTCTTTTCAGGCCAGGAGTCGAACAGGCCTCCTCTGCCAAATGCTCCATCCCCATCCCAGGCCCAAAGCAACAGGACCAAGCAACTGTGGACTAAAATTTCTGGAATAAGAGAAAATAAACTTTTTTTCCTTATGTGCGACTATCTCAAATAATTACTACAGTCACTAAACTCTAACATGGTCTTATAACTGAAACTTTGTACCTTTGAAAGTGTATCTCCATTTCTTCACCCTCTAACCTCTGGTAGCCATCTTTCTACTCTCTGCTTCTATAAATTCCATGTTTTTTGATTTTGCATATAATTGAGGTCATGCAGTACTATTCTGTTGCTGGCTTTTTTTCACTTAACATAATGTCCTTCAAGTTCCAAAAAGGCAGTACTTAACACAAAACACCACGAAACCAACCACTGTGGACATAATTTCTTTTTCCTCACCCTTGCCTACTAGTCCCCAACCAGACTACAAATTGGGAGACGTAGCTGATCTAGAAGTATCTTAAGAGCCACTGTATCCAGCACTCAATCATTTGAAGGGTGCTTGACTCACAGAATGGATTTAGCAAAATACATTTGTTGTTTCTTTATCTCTATACAATTTGGATGTTAAAATTAATAAATGGTTTTCATTTGGATCAAACTATATATATATATATATATATATATATATATATATATATATATATAT
>NW_004955444.1:18381199-18392278 GCF_000276665.1 Chinchilla lanigera
CAGGTGTGTACCACCATACCCAGATCTAATAAATATTTTCAATCTGTCAAGTGCTTTTAGAAATACAATACTATCATTGTTGTTGACTAAGCCCAGTTCAGTTCCTCTAAAGCATAGCTCAGGCACTGTTATTAATGTCTTAAGAAATGCTCTAGAGATCACCAGTGAGTTTATAGAGCAGAGACTGAACTTTTATAGACCAGAGGTCTCTCTTAAGTCAATGAAAGCCACAATGCATGATTAAAGGAAGGTACACAGGATATATTTCCAAAGTTGAAACTTTCCCTTTGACAAAAGGATCACTGGAACATACCTTTAACCCTGCGTGCTTCTATTTCTATACGTCTATTTCAACATGTAACACTAAGGGACTGTAGCAAACTGAAAATGATCAAATGTTAAACTAAATAAGTTACCTGTCAAGTCTATACCTGTGGTTTTCTAATTTTATAATTTGTAAAAAAGCTGTCAGATTTGGTACAAGTGCTGGCAAAATGTTTTAGTCCAAATACTGTTGCACAAACTAAAGAGTTATTCTGCAGAGGAAAAGGGGAGTTGGAATGTCTCGAATGAATCGCCTGTGTGTTATGAGTTCTGCGTTCTCCAGTACAGGGAAGCCCTGTTACCTGCGTTTAAAACCTGTTTACTTGAAAGACCCTAAATCTTAGGACTTCTCAGATGTGCAAACCCAAGATTAAACAACCACACAAATGACACAAATAGAGGGAAAATCTTACCCTTCTCAAAAATAGGCCTTTTCACTTAAATAAAATGGACGATTTTTTCTCAGTTAAAATTTGTTTTGTTTTAATATAAGGCTGCTACTTGTTCCTAATATGTGTCTACAATTTTCCTACACACTTCATTTCTTCAGAACTTTCTTAGAAGTCAAAGATCTGGACTGTTCATTCTGGTGAGAAGTCAGAAATCCAAACAGGCTTTCCACGCACGTGTTTTGAATTCTGAAAGGAGTGCCTCGCAGACTTCCCTTTCCTACTCCTTCTTAATCACACCTTCCATTTTCTAAGACCACAACAATGAGGATGTAAAGCAGCAAGAGCTGGCTGTTGGATTTATTTGGTTTGACTTACTTACTTGGAATGTGGGTCATTCGGGGAAGGAGCAATTTACTTGAGGCTGTATCTGATAAAGATAAAACAGAGTACTGTATTAGCATCTTTCTCTTGTAATCCCCTGACAATACCACCCTTCTTGTTAAGTCTTTCTTGTTTTTCATCTGTTTGAGTCTCAGCCCATTTTTGTGAGCCAAAAGATGAAACAAGCCTTTAGGATGTTAGGACCATTATAACATCTTTCAACCTGGTCTTCAAATGATCTTGTGCACATCATAAGCCCTTCACCATAGCATAACTTGATAAATGTTTTTCTTATCCTAGTTCTAAAATAGCAGTTAAAAGTGGGTTTTGCGTGCAGACTGCATAGATTCAAAACCTGATTCTGCTGTTTCCCAGCTGTGTGACATCTGGTAAGTTACTTCACTTCTGCAAGCTTCTGTTTCACAATTTTTAAAATGAAGATAATAATCGAGGCTAAATGAGATCATGTTTGTAAATAGCTTAGCACAGTGTCTGCCAGAGAGCTAGCGCTCGATAAATGTTAGCTCTTGTTTATATGTGGGTTACCATTACTAATACTATCTTCTAATTTTAAGAATTCTTGGGGGAATGTCATCCTATTCAGTCCTTCATTAAAATCATAACTGGGTCATCCTAAGTTAACTCTGCCACAGAGGTGCTTCCGGCCTCACCTCACCGAGAAATGGTATTAATTCATTTCTCTTTAATTTATCAAGGGACTGCCACTAGCTACTAATTTAGCAGGCCCCGAGTTTCCCTGTATGTCCTTGAGCTGAGATGTAGGAGAACAGGTGCGGGGGGTGGGGGGGAGAGAGAGAGAGAGAGAGAGAGAGAGAGAGAGAGAGAGAGAGAGGGAGTGCCCTCACCACTTAGCCTTCCAGCTGTTCATTTTCTTGTTTCTCAGAACGGCTCTTAGCAGCAGGCAGGAGATAGGAAAAAGGTGGTTCTAAGTCAGAATTTGATTTAGTGCATTCTGGACTCAGCACTTTCCCTTTTAGCCCTCCTCAAGCCTGTAGTACATGAAATACACCTGAGATCTATTTGGGACATGGTGGGTGGCCTGGAGGTCAAAGACGATCCGGCACTGGAGAATCTAACCTTGTTCAAAGTCACTCTTGCATGCTGGCTTTTGACTGAGTGGCCTTGATGCTCCCTAGATCTGGGGAGTCAGTCCATGAGGTGAGTGTCAGCCCCTCTGAGCCCAGAGAGTCTTCAAGCCTCTTCTTGTCCCTTTACATCTTCAGCCTACTTTGAGCAGACTGAAATAGTCACAGCTGAGGTCACAGCTGCCACTGAGTCTGTCCCGTCGGTCCTCTGTGGGAGTGGGGAAGACACCCGAGCCTGCTCTTAGGTCAGGGCCCTGCTCTAGGACACTGCCATGTCCAGGCCAGTTTTACTGAAAGTGGGGCAGAATTTGGGGGGACAATTTTTTTCTCTGGTTTGCTTTTCTGTTTCAATTCATTGACTTTCACTTTTCACTGAGACTCACTAAAGGTAAAACCCAGAAAATCTTAAAGGAGATTAATTACAAAAATAATTAAGGCTACTCTTTGTTCTACATGCTAACTTTATTTAGAGAAAAATGCTATGAAATATATAACTTGAAACAGAATTTTAACTGTTGAACTCGTTACTATGATGCTAGTTATTTTATTTTGGCCCTTAGTGTTTCCGGGTACTGCTTCCTCAGATCAAAACTGAGGTGCTTGGAACAGTTGAGCTATAAAGCTCTTATCAGACTTAAAAACTTACCTGATGGCCCTGGCAGAGTCTTTATTTACAAAGAAATAGATCAGCCCCTCCCCAGTCAGTTCCACATGATGTGCTATTTTTCACAAACATGACTGATACAACATCTATTTTCAGTTTCCAATGAAATGGAGAACAATGTGACCCATTTAAAAGCTGGCTTGTAAGAGAATATTAGAATATTAGCTACCAGTTATCAGTCCTTCTGTTTAATTTTCTTGATAAGAACCACATGATAGAAACCTTTCTTTAATAGCAGTCTAGAGTGCCTTTGATGATATTGTGCATGTGTTCTGTAATAGCTCTGAAAAATGGATTTGGTATTTGTTGCCAATTCAGTTTGGATGAGTTGAAGAAAAGGAGAAAATTCATTTCTGTGCTCATCTGTCCGGAACAACTAAACAGTTAAAAAGACATATGGTTTCTCCAGATCATTAGAAAACCATAACAGCTGCTTTCCATGTGGATTGCTCCTGTGTTTAGGATCCAGAAATGATTACTATTAAGATAATGAGAAATTTCATTTCGAGTTTAAGGGGATAGTCTTCTTTTCATGCTCTCTGAGAACAAGCTAAAGGACATTTACTTGAAAGGATAGGAGAATAGCAATAAATGGAAAGCAGCATTATTTTAACGAGTAACCCAGTTGATGGATGTAGTTTCCTTAATTCCACCTATTTAAAAACAATCTGGCTAATTTCTGTTTGTGGTAGTTGAAAGATAAGAAAAATCTGTTTTTCAAGAGAGGAATGAGACTTGGATATATTGGGTAAGAAAGGTCAATGATCCCCTATCCTGATATTCAATTTAAAACAAAGATTCTATCTCTGAGTTAGGTGGAAGACATTGGGGTACATAACATTTTAAATGAAGTATTACAAACTTCTACTTCTAAATGCATTACTAAAAAGAATACCACAAATTGATAATCATTAAACCAGGAAGATATGCTTTCTAAAATAAAAAGCAGTGCATCCATATGAGAGTATGGCCCTAAGTCCTTTCCAGTTTCTGATACTCTGGGTCTGGGAACAGTCCATACACACGCACATGCACACACACGTACCATAGAAACACATGTACTGCACACATACATACAATATATACATAGGCATGCATATGCATATGTGCACATATACATACCACACTCAGATGTACACATATGCACATATTACAAGTTACACAGAGACATAGGCACATAGCACATACACACACACAGACCACAGAGGCACACGCACAGGTTCACACATGTGTACACACCACACACACACACACACTCAGACTGGTGTGGGGAGGAGGACACTCACCTTCCGCAGTGGCGATAGTGCCAGGTTAACAGGAGAAGGTAAAAACGGAGTAGATTTTGACAACCAAGTCCTATAAGGGTGCAGAGTGGGTGCTGCTCCACATTCTGACGAAGTCACGGTTAAAAGTGCCAAAGAAGGGGAGAGCAGCACAGGGTACCATGCACAGACCACCTTCTGCAGGTTGCTCTATCTTCAGCTCATTTCTGAAAGGGAGATTTTGTGAGAATGTGGAGGGGAAGTGAGGGAAGAAAAGGACAGAAATGAGATGGAGGGTGAGGGAGAGAGAAAGAGGGAGTCCTTAAAGATGGACTTGGCCAAGGAAGAAGATGACCTTACGTTCTGGTTTCACTGTTCTCCAGGCAGAATTGGAATTAGGGTCCCCTCACTCTAAAAGCATCCGGTGCATGGTTAATGGCCACCCCAAATCCACATGTGTCCCAAATGTTGGTATTGACTTCAAATGATCCTGCCTTTTCCATGTTTATTGAATGTTTCTTCTACCATCATTATGTCATTCTTGGGCCTCTGGTGACATAGTACATCATGATAAGAGTGCATGGCAAAGAAACCTTGTTCACCACACAGCAGCCAGGAAGCCAAGAATAATAGGAAGGGACTGGGGTCACAGTACCCCTTCAAGGCTGTATTAGTAATACACTAAAATGTAATATATAATATAGCTTTTTTTGTATTTGACTTTCAGCAAAGGTACTTATATAATATTATTGAGCATATATGAACATTAATATAATAATAAATCAAAGGTAGAATTTAAGATTCTTTTTTTTTTTTTGGTTTTTCTCCGTTACCAGGAACCGAACTCACGACCTTGTGCTTGCCAGGCAGGCGCTTTGCTGCTGAGCTAAATCCCCAGCCCCAGAATTTAAGATTCTTGTAAAGAGCATTTGGTGATGGGACATAATTTCCCTGTGTGTTAAGCCCCAGGAATATAAATATCCTTATGATTTCCTTTTGTAACATATCTGTCAGCTCCTGAACCTATGGATTTATCTAATTCTTTCTTCAAACGATAAACTTGTCATATTATATCATATTTTTAAAAAATTTCTAATGACATAGAATAGAATTTTTCATTTTCTCCCCAAAATACATTTAATCTCCTAAAGGAATTTTCTTAACTTTATTATTCCAGGATTTGGCAAGCATATCTATAGCTAATGTACAGACACCATGTTATTTCACATGTACAATTGGTCTAGATATCACCTTGTGCTATAGTATATATCTTAAATGTCCTCCAAAGGCCCATGTTTTGAAAGTTTTGGCACTGTTGGAAGTTGATGAAACCTTTAGGAGGTAGAAACTACTGGAAAGAATTTACACCTGTTATGGTTGATACTTTGTGTCAACTTGGGGAGTCTAGAGGTTTGGCTAAGTGACTCAGCAGGAAGCCAGGGTGCTTACTTTGTATACATCCTGAGCCTGTGGAAAAGGAGGGCATGGAGATTATGTGAGAGCTACACACCCCTTAGGTGGGGGTAGCCTGTTTACAAAGTAAGGCAGGGAAAGAAGTTGCTTGCGGCCATTCCTCCCAGTTTGCTTTGGCTGCTTTGCCGTTCGGCTGCTGTTTCCCCCTTGCTCTTGTTGCTTTGCTATCTACTGCCTCAGAGCCAGCCAAGTATGGACTGAAACCTCCACAGACTATAAGCTAAATAAACCTTACCTTCCTTCATTTTGGGCGTTGGGTATTTTGTCTCAGCAACAAGAGAAAAGTAACTAAGACAACACGACTGGGTGTGTGTGCTGTCTTTGAGTGTGAATTGTAATGTGTCAACTTGATTGGATTAAGAAATTCCTGGCAGATTAGTGAAGCACACATTTGCATGTGTCTGTGTGTGGGTCATGGAGGTATGACCTTTGGTGCTATATATGGTCCCTGGTCTCTTTTCTCTCTGGCACTGTTACTCTGCTCTGCTCCCAGCCACCACAAACTAAAGTGTTTTGCCATGATGTTTCTGCCAAACAGCTGGATAATCATGACCTGAATCCCCTTAAACTATAAGCCAAATTAAATCTTTCCTCCTTTCAAATGTGGATTTTGGGTATTGTGTTTCAACTTCAAAGGCCCTGACTAATACACCCTAAGGTGATATTGGGACTCCAGTCTCTTCCTGTTTTTCTTTGCTTCCTGCCTGCTGTGGGGTGACCAAGCTTCTTTCACCATACACTCTTACCATGATATATTGTGTTACTACAGGCCCAAAGCAACAGGTCCAAATAACCATGGACTGAAACCTCTGGCACTGTGAGCCAAAATAAATTTCTCCTCTGTTTTAGTTGATTTACCTCAGGAATTTGTTAGAGCAGCAGAAAGCAGCCAGTAAGGCCATAAGCATAGGACTGTCCAAACTGTTTGAGGCCCGCATTCTCCTACAACATGCCCTGGACGCTAGTCAGAAAGTTACTAAATTTAATGTTGGTTTTGGGTTTTAGTCTTGCTTGGTTCTGATTCTCTCTTGTTATTTTCCTCTTTTTCCCCTTTGGACTGGGATTGTTTGCCCTGTGCCACTATATGTTGGAAACATGTAAGTTGCTACTGTATGTTGAAAATATGTAATCTTTTCACAGGGGTTCACAGTTAAGAATTTGCCTTGAGTCTCACAGGAGATGCTGGGCTTGGACTTTTCAGCAATTCTGGAAGTGAAGACTATGGGAACTTTTGGAGATGGACTAAATGCATTTTCAATTGCAAGGTTGTCTTTGGGAGCCAGAGGTAGAATGTTGTAGGTTGGGTCTGAAGTGTCCCCCAAGGACTCGTATGTTAAAGGCTTGGTTCCCACCTGTGGTACTATTGGGGGGTGGTAGAAACATTAGAAGCTAAAGTCTAGTGGACGGAAGTGAGGCCACTGGAGGAATGTCCTTGAAGGGGACACCGGAATCATGGTCCTTCCCTCTCTCTGTTTCTTTTTGCTTCCAAAGCCACCATGATCTTTGCTGTACCATGTGTTTTCCTCCATGATGTTCTGCCTCACTAAGGACTCAAAGCAACGGAGCCAAGAAACCTCTGAAACCATGAGCCAGAATAAATCTTTTCTTCCTTATAAACTACTTATCTCAGTTATTTTGTCACAGCAAAAGAAAGCTAACTTGCTGACAGACCTTAGGAACTTTAGTTAGTGTCTTATGTGTTGGTGTTTATCTACCTATTGATGGCCCTAAGGAATTTTTTTTCAATTTACTGTCTCAAAACACATTTTTTTGGCACAAATTATCTTGATTTAGTCCCATATAAATCATCTTTTAGTACCAAAGCCCTTATTAAAAAGGTGGGGGTAGGCAGGATTGCATTTCAGTTTATTGGAAAAGGAGACAGGCCTGGATATTCTGGTAGCCAAAAAAACCAAAAGTTTCTCTTCAGTATTTGCAAAGAAAGACAGATCTTACACTCCTGTAAGCAAGAAACAAAAGTTCTTTCTTTGAGATAATTTTCTCACAGTTATCACAAAGGCACAAGTTTTCCATCAACTCCAAATACAGAAGGGCTTGGATATGCATGTGAGTCAGGACCACAAGGTCCTCATCAGGCTCCTCTTACAAAAGGGAAAACTTATTTCAGTTGGAAAAATTTCCAAGGGGACAAGAATCAATGGTTTAAAAAGTAACATATGGAACATTTCAAAATGTAAATTTAAAACTTTTTTGTGATTATGCTTTCCATAAAAAGAATGAATTCAGATCTATGCTAGCCTAGATATCCCAATTAAGAAAGGGACTTTGGACTTCAAAATATGTAGCATATGAAACAATATATTTCATTTTTGTTCTTAAAAGCTTTCTAAGCAATTTTCAGCAGGCCCAGAATTCACTTTACAGAATCCAATTATAAAGTTTCTAAAACATTTATTACAGATAATTTTAAAAACAAGATTAAAACCTAGTTATGTGAATTAGTCAATACAAATTTATTGACTGCCTGTTATGACTCTTACTAGAATGCTTTCTACTAGGTCTTGGAGATGCATGGATGTAAGGATGAATAAAATGTAATCACTATCTTTTAAGAGCTTATATTCAAAGTGTCAGCAATGATTATGATGTGAATGCTTTAAGAATAGAAAGTGCCTGACAAGCTGATAATTGGGGACAGCTTCATGGGAAGAAATATTTTGATCAGAGTTTTGCAGGTCATGAGGGGCTAAGGTAGGTTACAGAGGGGAAGAACAGAAAGTGGAGTGACAGGTATACTGCCCTTTGGCCGTAAAAATCCCATGTGGAATACACAAAATAAAAAAATGGCAGAGTATGTCTGGGACCAGTAATTATTTGTTAGTGGAGTTATAGAAGAGGTAAGTTCAAGCCAGTTAACATAGATCCTATGTACAGAACATGGGAGTTGTAAGAAAACAGGACTTCAAACATGGAAGAACTAGAGGAAGGGAGATTAGTTAGTAGGCAATTGTAGATGGGGTAAGAAACAATGAGATCTATATGGTGCTATGATAAAGTATGGTGCATGTTTAAATTAAAAAGTTATTACAGTAAGACACATTAAAGAACTCTCCCTCAAAACCCTCCACCTCACTTTGAACATACTTACCCCACTGTTCTTGCCACTTTCTGAAAGTCTTGTGTCTTTAGTAACACTGTTGTGGCTGCCTGGATGTACCGAATCTTTTTAAAACATTTACGTTTTGTGGTCGTTTTTACTTTGGGGCAGACTCAGAAGTTGCATGGTGCCAGATCAGATGAATAAAGTGGATGAGGACACAGAATAATGTTTTTATCTGATAGAAATTGCTGTAAATGTTTTGAACCGGTTTAGGACATCAAGGCAGCTAGAAAAAGACACTCACCAAAGAGGACTTCCAGACAGAACTGCTTCACAAACTGGGAAGAAATATGGAATGTGTGTTAAAAGTCAGAAAGAGTATTGTGAGGGCAATTAATGGAAATTTGTCTTTTACTGTAATAATATTTTAAATTTTTATTCAAACATTCACCATATTTTTTGAGCACATCTTGCAATTTACTAGCATCTTCATATCAATAGTGCTTTAATACATTTTGGATGTCATATTTCCTTTTATAAAGACAGATTTTAGCTTGTCAACCATTAATCTTTTTGAGATAGGGTCTCACTATGCAGTTCAGGCTGGCGTTGAACTCACTTTGCAGCCCAGGTTGGCCTTGAACTTGCAGTGCTCCACCTGTCTCAGCCTCCCGAGTGCTGGGATTATAGGCAAGCACCACCATGCCTGTGTAGCCATTTATTTTTAATGTTCTTTGTGTGTGTGTGTGTGTGTGTGTGTGTGTGTGTGTGCACTGAAATTAGAACCCAGAGCTTTTTACATGCTCTATCACTGAGCTACACCTTCAGCCAAGCAGTTATTTGTTGTTTGTCCATGTTTTTGGAGCCACAAAATGATATAATTGAAGTAATGGAAATAATATCATCTTTGAAGCTAGCATTTTCTAATTTTGCCACATCTTGTTTGTGCCATGTCACATGAACTCTGAGCCTTAGTTTCCTGGCCTCTAAGAAGGAGATAACATGTACATAACAGAATTCTTGTGTCAAATGAATAATAAGCCCAGTGGCATTTGACTCATACTTAGTGCTCAAAATGTGCTCATCAGTGCTTCTTCCCTCCTCCCCTTCCCTCCTTTGAAGTGTGGCCTTTCCATATCACTTTATAGGTTTCATTTCATTTCTTATCTTTAGAATTTTGTAGTGTCCCTGGAGAAATTAGAGATATTTGAGATGGAGGTTTGCTCTAGTCTAGTCATCCTTAGCTCCGTTTATATTGACGTCACTTGGCAGAGGTGTCTAAAATTATGACTTTTGGTTTTCAGTCCTCTCCCATGGCTTAAAATCACTGTAATTCATTTAAAATTTTTTCTGAATACCCCCAGACATATAGTGATCAAGATCCTGGAAACTCAACACAAGCTCAGAATATTAAAAGCTGTTAGAGAAAAGAAACAGATCACATATAAAAGAAAGCCCATGAGAATCATGGCAGACTTCTCAACACAAACCATCAAGGCAAGAAGAGCTTGGAGTGAAGTATTTCAGGTCCTGAAAGAAAATAACTTCCAACCCAGATTGATGTACCCTGAAAAACTATCCTTCACATTTAATGGACAAATAAAATATTTTCAAGATAAAGAACAACTGAAGAAATTCATGAGCTCCAAACCAATCCTACAAAGAGTACTAAAAGATATTCTAGAAAGAGATAAAACAGACCACAACTTCAAGAACAACAACAGGAAGGAACCACCAAGCAGAGCAAGCAACTAAACAGAGGGAAAAAGGAGGATCCAACAGCAGGAGAATAGCATGACAAAGATAAGCCAGTACATATCTGTTATAACCATCAGTGTAAAGGGTCTTCCTGCACCCACCAAAAGAAGCAGGCTAGCAGACTGGATCAGGAAACAAAACCCAACTATACGCTGTATACAAGAAACACATTTAACTCAAAAGGAAATTCATAGATTGAAAATTAAAGGATGGAAAACAATACTCCATGGGACAGGAACCCAGAAAAAAGCAGTTGTAGCTATTGTGTTTGCAGACAACGTGAACTTCAAACCAAGAACAATCAAAACAGCTAAAGAAGGTCACTATGTACTTGTGAGAGGAAACTTCAAGAAAAGAGATAACAATCATAAACATCTATACCCCAAATATAGGAGCACCTACCTATATAAGACAAATTCTAACAGACATGAAAAATGAAATAAGTAGCAACACAATAATAACAGGGGACTTTAAACACCACTGTCACAAAGAGATAGATCAACTAGAGAAAAAATTGGGAAAAAAATAACAGAACTTAACCAAATTTGTGAACATATGCACTCAGTAGACCTTTACAGAGTGTTCCACCCAACAGCATCAGAATACACATTCTTCTCAGCTGCATATGGGATGTTCTCTAAAATAGACCACATACAAG
>NW_004955444.1:18405373-18412743 GCF_000276665.1 Chinchilla lanigera
GCCCACACTCGGACCCAGGGGCCCTGCCGCTCCCCAGTTTCTTTTTCTGTGATCTCTGTCAAGGTGGAGAATATCAAGTTGTCATGTTTTATGTTACTGTACCTTAAATGATTTGAGGTTCAGTCAGGTGAGGTGGTACATGTCTGCAATCCCAGCACCCTGTGAGGCTGAGGCAGGAGGACTGCAAGTTTGAGTCCAGGCTGACCAATTTAGTGATTTAGCAAGACCTTGTCTCAAAAATAAAACACCAAAAAGGGCTGGAGATATAGTTCAGTGGGAAGGCCCTCATTTCAATGCTCAGTATTGCCAAAAACAAAAAACAAATTGAGCTCCAGTTGAAAGTAGTGTAATCTATCTTGTTTTTGTCTTACTATGTACTCAGCACCAGAGTGGCTTTTCTCTTTCATTATTGATAATTATGCTAAAAATAATACTGAGTGAAGTCTAATCAAGAAGTTCCAATCATAATGTAAACATCCCCTGCTCCATTAGTGTTCGAAATGTTTAATGCTTTGTATTTCATTAGTATTCCTGATTCTTTCTCATACAAACTCTTTATGAAATAGAAATATTGAACATAAACCATCTTGAATACTTTCTTTTTATGAGAAGTAACATTTTAAATTGCTAAATAGGCACTTTAAATTTATACAATGAGAGTTGGTAGCAAATATGAATGGGTGAATAACTAATGACACTCTGAATGGGCTTTTTGCCAAACGGTGATCAACACGTGACTCTGAGGGAAGAGCCAGGAGGGTGTGTGTTATGGTTTGTGTCTGGATGTCCCCCCAAAGCCTCACGCAGTCATGGGATAGGCTTCTAGGGTTTATGATTGATTCATGGTCCAGTGTTGGGATTTTGGGTGTGAGTGCTACACTCGCACTGGGGCAGGTAGTTTGCATACAGTGTAAGGGAGGGAAAGAGGCTGTTTGCTTCCCTCTGCCACTTTTGCTCTTGTTGCTTTTGCAGTCTTCCTTCCCCATGAACTGTTGCCCTCTGCCATTTGCCACTCTGCCTTGAAGCCAGCTGATTATAGACTGAAACTTCCACATATTGCAGGCTAAATAAACCTTTCATTCCTTAATTCCGGGCCTCAGGTATTTCATCTCAGCAACGAGAGAAAAGTAACCAAGACAGTATGGAATGAGCTCTTGCCTCGTATCTGGTCAGAGCTGCATTCAAGTCTTAACCCCTCCCTTTGCTAGCTCTGTGATCTCAGGCAAAGCACTGAGTTGTTTGACTTACAGTTTCTTTAGCTGTAAAACGGCCAGAAGACCTGGAGCACACAAAGACAGACTGATGGCTGCTAGCAGAGGGTAGCTGGTTTGGGAGTAAATATCTTCAATTAGGGGGGTGGTTCCAGCCACTGGTTTCCTGTCTATACCTGAACAGTCTTAAAGTCTTATGCAGATCGTCTCACATGAACAATGGCCCCAATGAAGCTACAGATTTTAGTTAAAAATAATGTGCCAATAATGGCCCATGAAGAATAACAAATATACCATATTAATATTAATAATAGGAGAAATTAGGATGAGGTGAGTATATGGACACTTTCAGTAGTTCTTTTCCAGTTTTTCTGTAACGAGAAATTGTTAAAGGAAAGAACCAGAAAAAAGATTCTATTACTTTTTTTTTTTTTTTTAAAAAAAGCTCTGTTGTACTTTCTGCAATTTAATTTTTTTTTTTTTTACTTTTCCTTTTGGATTTCTATAATCACAGCTGCCCACACTGGTCCCACACGTAGACTGACCTACCCAGGGAAGACGCAGCAGGGCAGGAGTGTAATTCTGAGTTGCTGGTTGGTTCCCAGCAATGTGTCTCCAATCCATACTCCCCTGGTGGTGGAGTATATGTGCACAGTCTCCACTCTTAAGGCGTGGAGCTCAAGATTGAGGGGCTCCGAGCATAGGCTCCAGAGGAAGACACACCTCAGATCACCACTGCCTTGTCTGTAATGCAGGGAGATCTGAGGCCTCATCATCTTATGTGAATATGGGATGCTCCTCTAGAGCCTCTTATGAGAATGAAAGAGAACAGTCTGTGAAAGTGCTTGGCGCGGTATCTGGTGCATACTAAGTGATCCGTTCAGTTATGTATGCTGCACAATAAATCAAAATGTAGTGGCCTAAAACACTGATTTATTATTTCTCATGATTCTGAGGCTTGGAAACTTGGGCAGAGCTCAGGTGAGCTGCTTTCTGCACTGCTAGCTGGGGTCGCTCTCTGGCTACGTCCAGCTGGTGGCTGAGCTGTGCTGGGAGGGCCGAGAGGCTTTTACTCAGGAGCTGTGCCTCCACGTGCTCCCACATGGCTCTTCTCCCCACGGGGCTGTCCTGGGCTTCCTCATGGCATGGAGGCCTCCTTGTAGCAGGATTTCTGAAGTGAACACTGGTTTCTGACAGCAGAAGGGATTGGTCAGTCTCTTAAAGGCTTTGCCTGAATCTGGCCGAGGGCCCCTCTATCACAGCCCATTGCCCAAAACAAATCAGGAAAGAGCCCTGACTGAGGGGGAAGATCAGATTGTGCTACTGGAGGAAAGGAATTACGTCTTCGGAGGTGATCACAGCGCTCAAGGTACTATTTCTCTGTACTTTGGTTTGCCATCTCGCCTAACAGAGTGAGGTATTCTGGCTGCTGTGGGCACTGAAACATAGGTGTAGCCCAGGGGCCCTCTTATTTTAAAGTAAAAAAAGTTTCAGTATTCGCACATTTGTAGTATTGCAGCTCTGTAAACAATGTGCACTCACTTAAGCATATCATCCAGTTTGTATTTTATCTCATATCATGAGATTGAAACTTACATTTTAAAAAATCACTAAAACATAGACTATTTAAATATGTCTATGTTTCCCCTTGTATTAATGGCATAGAAAAAAGAAAACAAATCTTTGAAAATCACTAACACAGACTCTTGTACATGTGCTGCTGAAGCAAGCACAAAACAGACTTCTGTATTGAGTTTTCGTTTGTTTTTCCTTCGGCCTGGAATGTCTTTGCTTTTTTGGTACTGGGAATTGAACTCAGGACCTTGCACAAGCGAGGCAGGCGCTGTGCCACTGAGCTATATCCCAGGCCCAGAATGTTTTTCTTAGCTCCCCTGTTTCCTCTTCTGTGGGCAAAGGGACACTTAGCTTTCAAGACAGCTCACTCGTCACTTCTCTATGAAGCTCCTGTGGACACACCAGTTGCCATGTGAACTGGATTGCTCCTTTTCCTGAGGTCTTGGTGCACCCTGTACACTTCCATCTCGGTAACCACAGCTTTTATTGCTGTGTGGCTGTGGCATAAGGAAACTAATGCCCAAATAGGTACCATATGCTACACAAAGGAAGAAAAGAGAGCCATTAGTCTTGTTCAGTTTACTGGCTATTGGAATAATGTGAACCATTAGTCTTGTTCAGTTTGGCTTGTTCTGGCTACTGGAAGAGAAAGTCAGAAAATATGTATTTAAAATAAAATCTTAATTTCAGGGCTAGAAATCTGTACAGGTTATTACAGAGCCACAAATAAGATATATGATGTACTTCAACCATCTTGGCAGTTTTTTTTTTTTTTTTAGCAAGGGGTTTTTGAGTGGAGCTTTTTCTTGTTATAATGGTAGGCTTAGGAATGGACAGTGTGATGAGGTCACACACCCCAACCTCAGTACACGTTATTGTGGTCCTGAAGCCGTAAGGACCCCAAACACAACTGGTGTTGTCTCAGAGAATTAAAGAGAGCTGTGGTCCATGTCTTCTTAGAAGAAGTGAAGTTTTTCTAAGCATGGGGCTTCCTCATGATGTTACAAAGTTGGGAGAACTCTAGTTAGGGCCAGGGCTTCTAAGAAATTTTGCAAGTTGCACAGAAGTACTATACATTGTTTTACACTGTTCAGTTTCTTTACAGGCCAGAGATATATGTTTATACTTTGAACAGAAAGACAAATACAAAAAACTTTAAGTAAAAATTACTCTCAAACTCACTTTTATCGGATGGACAGAAATCTATTGAGGCACAACAGACTTTTGATGTGTCAATATTAGTCCCGGCTGGTCACAGAATGCGTTTAAAGAGGAACAAGGATCAACAATAAGCACTCCTATGCCCTGGCATCAGTGTTCCTGCTTGGGATGGTCTCTGCTCACTTACTGTGCACAGAAATCCCGTTTACCTGTTTTAAGTTTACCTCAGCTGCTGTCTGGTCTAACAAAGCTTTCTGGATCTTTCTCATCAGTATGAATCACATCTTTCTTAGATGTAGTGGTAACTGCATTTCTATTTGACATATTTATATCACTTGCATTGCAGTTAATTATTTACTCTCCCCCTTCTTACCCAGAGAACTGTAAAGCCCTGGAGGGCAGAAACTGTTCCTGCTGGAGTCTTCCAAAGAGCCAGTGCAGAGGAATGGTCTGGAAGGAACACAGCCATTCCTTGTTGAAGTTCCCGAGTTGCAATCTGGATAGAAAGTACCTGGCGCTCGAAGGTTTAGCTCTACCCTTGATGGGTCCTTGATCACGCAGTGCACGCAGGTGGTGGGAGGTGAGACTTGTTTGTGATGATCTAGGGTCCAAACTAACCAATGCACTGCGGACACTTCTGGATGAAGTAGCCAAATGTGGAGAAGAGATTGGAAAGAGAGGGTTCAGTAGTACACAGCGCTGGGGGGCAAGCTCTCTATTCCTCTGACATCTAGATTAGCTTGTCCCTTTTAGGTATTTCTATTTATACTCTTTTGGAATCAAATGCTAATTAATTATATAGGTCTCAGTTTAAGAAATTGCTGTAATGATGTGACTCGACCTTAGTTATGCAAACAGTGAAAATGAGCAATATGAGGATAATTAATGGATTAAATAAAATATTAGGTGAAAAGGATTAAAATTATATAGAGGGCTATGTGAAATAGTTATGTTCATAATAGAGAGCATGAATATTTTTAGATTCTCCCAATTTAGACTTAGATATGCTTGTTCTATTTTGTAAATCAAAGAAATGTCCTATATCACGGATTGATGTGTTCAGGTTTTACGGTGACAGACACCTTATAATAACCAGAAATAGAAATTCCATCTTTGATGGTAATATAGTACAGGGGCCTGAGGAGAGAAGGTCTTAAGGTGCTGTTAATTAGCAGCAATCTGCAGCACAAAGTCTCAAAGCAATTAAAAATGTTAAGTGAATATTTGCATGCAGAGTGGAACGGCTCATATGCGGGCTGGGCAGGGCACCCTAGGAATTGCTTACAGTCCTTACATTAAACAAATTGTGTTGACAAATCCAAGAAGACCAAATATGGGCCAACATATGTTTATCTAGTAGGCAACTGCATTTTTGAATGCAATGTATTGGTCATTGTATACAAAATTGTCTCAGCTGCAAAATACATATAAACTATTTAATCTTTCATTTTTTTGTAAATGTGGTACTTCATTTATTTACAGAAAATTCAGTTTGTTTGCTGTGGCAATTTTGTTGTTCTCTGGTTCGGTAAACATCTGGAGGTTCCTGTGATAATTTAAGTGCCATTGATGGTCACACAATGGCTACAGTGTCACATTTATGCTCATCTGGGACCGAAGGGAATGACTATTGCTTTTGAGCTCAGAGTGGCAAAATGACTTATTATTGAGATACTCCATCAGCCTTTGTGTTGGTTTCATCAGTTAAGGGTGTTCAATGAACTTGTGAGCACACTTGTAAAAGAAAATCAAAGCCAATTCAACGTTGCAAACAAGTTTTCGAGTAAGGAAAAAGAAATGAAATGTTCCTTTTAGGAGAATGTGTGTGGCAAGTGGTTAAGACTTTTGGTAGTGCTGACTAGTTTTAACAGCTATGGCTTCTGGTAGACTTCTGTCAATCTCAGGCACAGTCAGCTACCAATAAGGGATGGAATATCCACTACAGAAGTCCCACAAGGCAGTGAACGAAGAACCAATGTAGTCCCGCAGACTAGCATGGTCCTCTGAATGGTGTGGCCAGCTTTAGGCTCATTGTGTTATGGGGAAAGAGAAATCAACAAGTGCTTGAAAACTGAGGGTTATCTTCAAAGCTGAAGTTGGCTAGTAGTTTTCACCTATTTTGCTAAAATTTTCAGAAGGTGGTGGAATTAACTGACTTGAATTTTTTCCCTCCTCTTTCAGCTCCAGTACACTTCCCAGAAAAGTCTGTGGCTTTTCACTTTATTTTATTTATTTTTCTGTTTTTTCACTAGTACCTTTATTTTTTAAATTTAATTAAGTTTATTGTACGATTTAGGTATATACAATGATCATATTCATCATAGGGAAATGACCTGACATTTTCAGGAAGTAAGGGTGCTAAGCAGGCAGCAGAAGAGAGGAGCACAGAACTTAAATATTCTCAAGCTCTTCATCTCTGTCCTTATTTCAGGGATGAAGCATTCCTAAGGATGGTAGGAGTTAGGAGAAACAGGCTGGTCAAACGGCTAACAGACATTTTGGTGTATGCACACAGCATATAAAAAGTAAACTGTATTTAAGTCAGGAATCGACCTTATGCAAATATGTCCTGTACATATGTGGCATAAAGGAGCGTAGGGGTTACTGAATAGGCCCTTCAGCGGGCCTTAGAACGGGGAGGGGGCTGAAGTCACTAACACTGGGCCAGGAAGCATGTTTATAAGAAATAACAGAGTGACCTCTGTGGATCTGGAAAGTTCCTGATTGTTACACAATGTGTGTGTTTCATTATTTACATGATTTTACTAGGCGATTGGGAGCTGTGTACACAGCAAGGTGAGCCCGTAGCAGCACCCCAGACTCTGAAACTAGAACCAAACACCATTTCCTTAATACTTTTCATTACTTTTGCTCTTGAAATAATACTTTATGCAAAAATTTTCCAAAATGTCTTCTTCTCTATGTCAGTGCAATTTATTTTCCTTAAATGTTTTTGGGAATTACAGTACAAGTTTCTTGGAAAAATTTTCATGCTCCTTTCTACCGTGCTGTAAGGACGAAATACAAAGTAAATAGTGAATAAAGCAAAGTAAATACTGCTTGGAAAATCCTTAATTTTGTTACAGGATCTTCTCGCACCTTCTCCCCTTTTTCTGCGACACACTGAAGCCCATCTTTCTGTCTGCAACTTTTTTGGGCTATTTCCTGGAGTTAGGGTGAAAAGAAATAAGGGACAAGGGTCCCTGGCCTAGGCGGGGTTGCGGGGCCTGGGGGCTGACCTTCGGCGACTCTGCGGGTTCTGGAAGGGAGGCGCGGGCCCGGGCAGGAGCAGCGGGAGTTGGAGGTTGCCAGGGCGGCGGGGCGACCTCGCGGGGGGCCGCGGGTACCTGCGCCGCCCCGCTTCGGCTGCCGGCTCTCGCGGCGGCCCCGAGGCCCGTTTCCGAGGTGCTCTCCCGGCGCCGG
>NW_004955444.1:18413223-18415992 GCF_000276665.1 Chinchilla lanigera
GCCGCGGCGTGCGAAGGGCGGCGGGAGAGCGGTGCAGGCCCCCGGGCAGACGCGGTCCGCGCAACTAGTTTTTGTGAAGGACGCCAGCAACGCTCAGCTCGTTCCAAAACACGTCTTCATTTCAAACTGCATCAGTGAGCTTGGCGGGAAAGGGTTGAGTTTTTAAGAGAAGCTGTTTCCTGTGGTTATCCCTGAAGACATAGGTCTCCCAATGGCCAACCGTTCATGCTGTTTGCGACGTAGCTGAAATAATCAGAAACTGTATAATTTCAGTTAGGAAAGTTCGGAACGGGCACATAGATATGTAGTACGTATACATGTGCACACGGGTACATTTGCATTTCTGATAGGTGTTACTAGCATCAGAATTATAGTTTTTGGCTCTCACAAAGCATGTGGGAAGTTACAGCTGTTTCCTCAGTACTGAACGCAACTGAACTAATTTGCAGAGGAAATTTTTGTGGCGTTTTTTTCTAATCAGTTAAAGATGACCTCAGTTTCCTAGAACCGTAAATCATTACGTCTATATGGGCAAATACAGGCGAGTGGAATATTTCGTTAGTCCAGGATGTTGTGTGTAGTAGTAATATTACTAAGTCATTCATGTCATGAATGTAAAAATTTACACGTTCTCCACATTTCATCTGTATAACGATGATAGTCAAATCTCCAAGATTTTAAGGATCGTAAAGTTGTTTGAACTAGTTTTTGCATGTTAAATTTTACTGTAATATGCTTTTTTTGGAAACTTGTTCTAAATTTCTTTTTCATTTTGTCCTTAGGTGTGGAGTGGGGGTTGGTGTTTCCTGATGCTAATGGAGAATACCAGTCTCCCATTAACCTAAACTCAAGAGAAGCTAGATACGACCCCTCACTGCTGGATGTCCGCCTGTCTCCAAATTATGTGGTCTGCCGGGACTGTGAGGTCACCAATGATGGACATACCATTCAGGTTATCCTGAAATCAAAATCAGGTATTGTGGAACACATGTTTATGTACTTTCATAAGCTACAAGTCATAATAGAGTTGATGAACATTGATTTATATGATTTTAAAGGTACAACTAATAGCTATATTTTTCAGGACATCTTTGTATGTTATAAAAGGCTTTTTTGGTGAATTGTGTTCTGAAACAATTTGGAAAAAACAAAAAGGTGAAATTATGAAGATCTCAGGTCACTGTTCTTTGGTATTACTGGAACCACTTTAGTTTGATCAACTTACCTCTGGTGAAAAAGGAAAAGTATATGAGGATGTACTGGTCTGCATTTGGTTCTAAATTGTTGATTACTGTAATCATTTAGATAATTGTAATTCTGCTTTACTACTTTTTGAAACTAGGGATTAGAATTTATTGACATAGTTGCACATTCAAGATAGACTTTTCAAATTAATTTTCTTGACTATATTAATATGACAGGAAGAATTTTAACTAATAGAAATTAAAAAATCTTTTAAATTCAGTTGCCTTTATTTTTAACTCCATCTTTCCCTTTGAACCTGCTTGTGATGGATCTGTACTGTTTTGTGGAATGGGATAATTTCCAGGGAAACTGAATGTTAGCTTCAATATAGGGCAGAAGAAAGCAAGTATTTTTAAAAAGTCACATGAATGTCATGCTTTTCATAGTACTAACTACGTTTCCCTCATATGGGGAAGTAAAAAAGATGTAGATGATATATATATGTACCAACACTCCACAATAAATATGTTTATAACGTATTGTAAATACATAATAATAATAAGTGGGAAGAAAAATCAATTAAAAAGGAAGCAATGCAAAGTTTAAGTATGTTGAAATATTAGGATGTGCTTGATAAACAGAGACTATGCTCAAATTGATTCCAAATTGATAAATTTGATATTTCATATCATACAGTCTCGATCTATTATTAGGCAAGGTAGGTATTATTTCCAATTATGGATTTTTTTATTCATTGTAAGTTTCTGCCCTTTCATTTAGAATCCATGAGATAGCCAGGAATTCATGTAGCCTTCCTGGCTGTTCTAACTCTGGATTTCGTCTGTACTTAGTCAAAGATACATAACGTTTACATCAGATTTGAATTTAAATCATAATTTTTAGGGGATCTTATCTGTTACCAGACATTATAATTATTTTGAAATGTAATTTTCATATGTAATGTAAAATTATCCAGTGATGACTGTCCTGGAATTAAAGTTCATTTTAAGGTATGATATGTGTGATTTGTGATGTGTGTGGTATGATAGGTTGACACGCCTACAGCCTGATGTGTCCCTTTGCACTTCAAGAAGTAAATGTTTATAGATCTGTACAACAAAATACATTTCAGGTTAGACATCGTGGTGTCGGCTGTATACAAATAGGTAGGATAGCTCTTGAGGATTTGCAGTGCTGTGAAAATGCAGTTCTTTAGTTCTTTAAAGTTCAAGTGTAAGTATGATAGGGAAGCGTTGTAAGGTAATATGGGGAGCATACAGTAAGACTAAGTGCAAATAAAAACTCCTCTGAAACTGTGTGTCCAGTCCTGATTAAGGTCAAATTTACTTTGTCAAATTAGATTTGTAATTGTCCTCTGGTATCTTCACAAATGTTCACAAGTTTCTTTGGTCCCTATAATTTATCCTAAAGTAGAGACTGTTAATCAGTGTCCCTGCCCTCTAGCCTCAGGTGTGTTTCTTCTTCACCTCCTTTTCTCTGCCCTCCGGGACTCTGTGTTTCTGTTTTTGTTTTTTTTTTTTTTTTCCGGTACCGGGAATTGAACTCATGACCTCGTGCTTGCCA